>NW_013530118.1:0-1242 GCF_000836235.2 Papilio xuthus
AAAAAAAAAAAAAAAAAATCAAAATAACACGTGTACGTAATACGATAAAAAGATTTAAGAACACTTAAAATATTAAATCAATAAACACAAAGTACTAGTTGTCGCCCGCGACTACGTCCGCGCGGAATTAATAAAAACGTAATTAGTAGCTTCTGTGTTCTTGCAGACTATGCTATATATGTATGCCATATTTCATCGATATCCGTTCTGCTGTTCTGGAGATACCTTCAAACATCCATCCATCTAAACATTCGCATTTATAATATTAGTAAGATTAATAAGATGTTCCTCCGAATAAAAATAAGATTTTTGGATAAAAATTGTAGACGTACAGATACATATTATTTGTGCGCTCTCTAAAACAATAATTAGTATAAAATAATCCATTTAAAATTAAAACCCAGATAAAAAAATCCAAATATTTAACAATACTTTGTCGTTGTGTTTCAGCCGCGCGAACGAGGCCGTATGCGTTTCCATATGCTGCAAAACGTCCAGATGGCGTTGGACTTTTTACGGTACAAGAAGATCAAGCTGGTCAACATACGTGCAGAGGACATCGTCGACGGCAATCCTAAACTCACCCTTGGTCTCATCTGGACCATTATCCTGCACTTCCAGGTCAGTCAGCATGATTTATAATTAAAGCTACGCTAATTGTTAGAAGCTATGCTTATTTCTTATTAATTAACGTTTAGTTTTAAAGACGTTCAAGTGATTTTCACAATGTCTTCGAGTGTTTTTCAAACCAATACGACTTAGGGTCCTTTGAGACGCGAGCATACTATTTCCTTAGACCGGCAACGCATCTGCAGTTCCTCTGGTGTTGCAGATGTCCATGGATGTCGTTGATCACATCGGTGTTCCCGCCGCTCGTTTAACCCCTTTTCTTCTATAAAAAAACTAACCATGGGTTTCTAAGTCCAAAATACTCGTTTTAAATATATTGTTATCTCTGTTTTGTCAAAGATAATAACAGTGTTGAAGGAAAATGACATTGTTGTACAGAGATTTTGGGTCCAGAAACCCACGGTAAATAATAGTTGAAGTTCTGCGCAGATACTGATTGTTGACTGATAATTTATGTCTTCAAAAATAAGGCAAAGAGGCATCACTTATTTACTATTACCTAGCCCAAATGTTATATAACAAAGTTACTACAGCCTTGGACAAATAGAATAGGTCATTGTCCGCTTAGCAAGATTAACTTGGCTTCTTACTATACGACACCTTCTAATATAT
>NW_013530119.1:0-508 GCF_000836235.2 Papilio xuthus
TACAAGTCCTAACCCTTAATATAACACTACTGAGAAGTGTTATATTACGTGAGACACCGTGTCCTATTCTTCCAGCACGCTCTGTATAGTGGACTGTCTTTGATACAGGTGTTTGTTAAAGTCGCTATGGCTTGAAGGGTCGTCATAACTCTCTGCAGTTTTGACTTGCTTACTTAACTAGAGTAATCAACTTGAGGTCCGATGTGAAATAATCCTATATATATGAAGATCCGATAGACCGTTCCGGAGATACCTTCATACAAACATCCATCTATCTATCTAACCAACCGACCATCCACCCATCCATCCATTCATCCAATTATTCGCATTTATAACATTAGTAAGAAGTAAGTAATATAAAATATATTGCATAATAAATTAATTAATTTACATTTTCTAAATAACGATTTTAAACTTGTTAAATTTCCTTTCTAATTAGAAAAAAAATGGGATGTGATAATTGCAAGTAACAGAGGTATTCAATGAACACATCCCAAAATTATTGCAC
>NW_013530120.1:0-573 GCF_000836235.2 Papilio xuthus
CTTGATATTTTATGTACGTAAATAAATCTTATTCCATATTTACGTTAAAATGTTGCTATTTTTTTATATTCGTAATTACTTAGTAAAAGTCAATGAAATGAAAGTTCGCTTTGAAATTGTATAGAAGTTCTAAATAACATAAAAGGTAATGCTTTATAAAACCGAATCAAGCCAAATTTCCATTACATATGTCTTAAACGATAGGGAATATTCTTACACTGTTTTGGAAGTTTTTTTTTTGGATTCGTAACTTAAGTTGAAAAAAAAACCAAGAAAACTACATAGGGAAAGTTAAGTTTGGAACAATAGAAAAGCGCAGGATAAGTAAAGCTAGGTTTATAACATGTAATAAAACACCAAAAGCAAACTGAAAAGGTTAGGTTTGGAACATTTTTAATACCATAAAAAAACATCGAAAAAGCGAAAATATTTTCTATTATAACATGTGATTTTATAAAAATTGTGAGTGTCAGCATACCTGTTACAAAACTGAAAACATATGAAACCATTTAATATCTTAATGAAATAAATTAAGACCCCGAAAAAAAATCTTCATAGCAATATATTCATCTT
>NW_013530121.1:0-2152 GCF_000836235.2 Papilio xuthus
CGCTCAGCCGAGCAGCGCCTCCATCGTGTAGGGGTGCGGCGGGTGCGGCGGTCGCGGCGGCTCCTGCAACACAACATTCACTCACTATATTGCACATACTTCATAAATACATATAGATAACAATAAATGTGTTCGAATTATTTTTTTAATGAGAAAGGGTGTTGAAAAAATAAAAGAAGTCCCACCTGTCAGTCGAGGATGACGAGCTGCAGCGGCGGCGCGGGTGCGGGCGCCTTGCCGGGCGCTGCGCCCCCTGCGCCCGCCGCGCCCCCCACGACCGCCGCGCCTCGCATGGCCCGCCACGGCGCGCGTGCCCCCCGGCGCAGCTCGCCGCTGCTCAGTGTCCGTCGACCCGCCCTTAACAAAACATATCGGTTTTAGATGATATTTATAAGACTCGATGAATAAGATCAACAAGTGACAGTAGTTGTTGACACTCACTTGGCGAGGTCGGTGGCTCTGAAGTAAAGGTCATCGGGGGCGTCCATCCACGAGATGACGTGGCGCCGGCCGCCGCGACCTGTCAGGTTCGTCGGCTTGCCGTTTACCTGCACAATGAACATATATTATCTTACATTAAGGTTTTATATCAATCGTGATTTTGTCTGTAAAAATATTTACACATCTTACTTATCGAAAGTGTATTATTTTTTAATAGTATTTTATAATAAGAACAAATAGCAATGACATTCATAGTATTCAAATCTATTGAAGATTTTTTTAGCGACGAGGAGATGAAGTTATTTTGGTATATAAGCAGTATGTATGGTAGGAACTGACGTGTGTGAAGACGTGCGCAGGCAGCGGCTGCCCTGTGGCCTGAGCGCGCGCGCACATGGCGGCGTACTGCTCGCGCGAGGGCCGCTGCATGGGCGCGGGGTGCTTGTTGGGCCGCTTGGCGGGCGGCGGCGCGGGCACCTCACGACCTCCACCCACTCCCACGCCCGCTCCTGATACACGCACACACACATTGTCATACATACCACACAACTTTAAATATCGATGATTTTTTGCATGTAATTGGTCTCACAAGGAATTTAGACTAACCTGGTACTGTTCCATAAAGAAAGCATTGAAATAAGATATTTTAAATTAAAAATTATGTAAAAGAACAGTTCTAAACCGACTCATGTCTCTTTTAATATATAATTTTTCCTCTATCCAACATAAATAACTATAGTCGCATATGCATTCGTGGATTTATATGTAAATTATGCGAATTTGTATCCATTACAATATAGTATACTGACTGTCGAGTCCGTTAATGTCGTCATAAGCGCGGCGTTTGAGCGGCGGGGCGGGGGTCAGCACAGGCGCAGGGGCGGGTTCGTTGCGGCGCGCCTCCAGTTCCGCGCGCGAAGCTACGCGCTCGTACATCAAGCTGCCATCTACAAAGACACACATTTTATCAGGATAAAATCTTATCATATATTTTAATTTAGACAAAATCTAATGTAAAAATAAGCAAAAAATCATTCTTATTATCACCTAGTACTGTGTTGTGTTTTTTTTGTTGGGTGCTTGATTGAAGTGCAATGGTCAAATATATACTACCATAGAAAGTTATTTTGAGTTTTACTATTTCATCGTTACCTGGCGCTTTGGGAGGCTTGGGGAAGGCGACGTGGTTGGGCGCGGGCATGCGGTCACGTGGCGTAAGCGTGAGCCAGTCCTGAGCGCGCGGCGCAGCGCCCCCGTGCGCCGCCGCCAGCCGTGCCGCCACCGCGCCTACCGGGCCGCGTGCGCGTGCCGCCCCGCGCACCTCCGCTCCTATACCGGCGCCTACACCGCCAGCCATTGCCAGGGTACCTAGAAAGTATTTGAAGCACTCATTATACTATGTCATAAGATATTTTATTCCAATTTACTTTATTAAGATTAATTAAATAATTAATAATGAAGATTAATTACATCATTAACTGAAGTTTTGCTCTCGTTACGAGGCCTTTTATCTAATATAAAAGTCAAACTGTAAAGCGATATCGTATGTTGAGTACTTACACTCGTGCTTGACCTGATGCAGGTTGATAGGCGAGAAGGGCGAGCGCGCGTAGTGTCGTGGGCGGCGGAGGGCGCGAGCCAGACGGCGCGCCAGCCGCGTGAAGGGCGAGGCGCGTAGGTAAAAGGCGGCGCGCGTCTTCATGACGGGCCG
>NW_013530122.1:0-574 GCF_000836235.2 Papilio xuthus
GATGCTTCGAAGCCGCACAATAATCAAGTAATACATGTCTAGACTGATCTCTGGCGGGTAATTCAATATTTGTAAAATCTATATTGGAACCTGCTCCAGAATTTCTGTTTGCTCTACGGTAAAGTATTCGATAAATACGGTCTTCGATTCAACTACCATATTCAATTGGCAAAACAATATTTTTTTTTATATTAAAAGGTGGCAAACGAGCGAGCGGCCACCTGAAATCGCTGAAATAGCAAAGTGACCGTTGCCCATAGACATACGCAATTGCTTATGCGTTGCCTACCTTTAATCGACGGAGGAGGGGCTGCACAGAAAGAAAATATTTTTCCCTTCCATGCATTCTCTCAACCGAAAAGTCGACTTCCACTTCCCATCCTTTCCTTATGAGAAATAGGGTAGGAAGGGAAAGAGGACTAAATGAGGCCTCCGGGACGCACACTCATTAGACGAAACGCGGAATTGCTTTCACTTCACGCCTGTCTTCTGTGTGGTCGTGGTATTTCACCGGGCGAGCCGAACCGATTCGTGCGAAGTTATTAAAGCGGGCTCTACCACTGTTAAAATAGAT
>NW_013530123.1:0-649 GCF_000836235.2 Papilio xuthus
ACAGTATTCTTCGCACGCCCCGGTAGTGATTGCTCTAAGCTCCTCTTCGGCTTTAAACCTCATCTATCCGCGCGGGAAACGGACGCATCCTCTTCAACTCTCTTCTGAGTGGCGGGCTTCCCCCTGCCCACCACTCGAGTCCTGTCAGGGTGGGATCGTCCGGGCATACGCCCGTCTTCTCCCCCCGGTGCGGCGGCTGCGAATGGCGTCCTGGCTGGTCGCCTCTCTTGCCCTCTCCGCTTCCTCTTTGATGTTCATCACAGCCTCGCAGAACATTTGGACGGCCTTCCAGGCTCCGTCCGATGACACCATGGCTTCTACTGTGGCCGGCAGCGAAAGATCGTTGCCCACTGCGGCCACAAGGTCCCTCCGTTGCTGTGTCCACGCCGGGCACTCCGCCAGCGTGTGCTGGGCAGTGTCCTCGGGGCAATCGTCGCAGTGGAGGCACACTGCGGACGGCTCCCTCCCGATCCGGCGCAGGTAGCTGCCGAAACATCCATGTCCCGACAGCACCTGCGCCAAACGGAAGGTCACCGTCCCGTGCTTCCTCCTCATCCATGCCACGAGAACTGGACAGATTGCCTCGATTGTCCTGGCACCAGCCCGCGTCTGGCGGAGGCGGCGTTGCCAGCTCTCCACCGCTGCTTCT
>NW_013530125.1:0-544 GCF_000836235.2 Papilio xuthus
GGATTTTACAAATGTCACACCTTATTATAGATCTTATACTTTTTTTGAACTAAGTAATAAAAAATTAACAGAGATTGTATACAATTTTCTTACAAGTAATTTAAATTTCAACACAGGTACTTTTCCCCAAAATTATGCCTCCTAAGCTCATTATTTTTCCTCGTTAAGGAATCTATAGGTTACACATCTATGGAGAATAGTAATAACAAAAGAGTTAAAATGCGGAATCTTTAGGTTCATGATAATTTTATGAATTTATTTGAGAAGTAAAACTTAAATATTGTATTCTATTTTTACAGTACATAATATTTAACATGACTTGTACATTTGCAATGTTTTGATAGGAAAAGTTTGGATTAGGGGACTATTTGGAGCGTCGGCAGTGCAGTTGGCGCTTGACCGGATCATATTTTACATATCCAGGTACGATCTCCGCTACATAGTAATGAGTTCTTCGAATTTCATGATAACATCCATCGGACATTCTTACTGTAATTACAAATTGCATACAACTGCATAGAAATTCAAAGATATGTGCGAAGTC
>NW_013530126.1:0-1144 GCF_000836235.2 Papilio xuthus
TGGGCCCAGATGTTGTATAGGCCCGATCTGCTTTGGCGGAGTTGCCCGGTTCGGACCTGGTCGCCAGTGCATGTCCCTGCCCCTTTTTTGAGAATGGCCTCCTTTACTTCCTCAGATGTTGTTGAGTCGTCTAGCCCCTCAATCTTGACGTCGACCAGTTTCTCAGGTCTGGAGACCTTGACGCCGTTGTCGCAGTATAACTCTTGGAGTTTCTGCGCCAGTGTATCAGCCTTAGAGGCGCTAGTGGCACCGGGGATACGAATAATGGTAGCCCCGGTGACCGCCCGACGGAATTGCACCGCTTCGATGCCTATTACCTCTTTTAGGTCGAGCTTCGACTTCGCCTCTTTGAGGACACCGCTATAAGTCAGCCCCTTGCTTATTGCTGCTTCAGTGAGTGTCACTACAACAGCGGAGCTTCGAGGCACTCTCAATCTCTGCGGCGGCGGTGCAGGCGTAGATGTTGGTGCCTGCTTGGCGGCCGCTTTCGATTTGCCGCGCTGCGCCTTGCCGTTTCTCCCTACGGTTATCCAATTCTCCTCAAGCGCGTCCGGGTTACGAGGACGAAGAGGAGGGACATCTGATGTTGTTGTGGGGGCGACGGAGGAGGAATTTGAGTTCTCGCCCATCGGCGGCCTGGCTTTCTCCTTTTTCTTTGCTCCTTTTTTGGAGCCTTTCTTCGTCTTTTTCTTGGGCGACACAGTCGGCGCTTGGCGTGTAAGTCCACTGGGACCGGGCTGGGCTGGCATCGGGGGTGCTTTCGGCCCAGTCATTTTCTGTGCACCCGAAGAGGGCGCAGGTGTAGGCTTCGCCGTCGCGGTCGCGTATGTGCCGGTTTCTGTCTTTTTGTCTGACGCTAATGGTGGTCTTAGGTTCTTCTCTGGTAGCAACCGGTCTTCCAGGGAGGCCAGGCGGGCATTAAGCATACCGCCCACCTGGACCATTACCGTCCGACATATGTCCTCCAGGGAGGTCTCTACTTGTGGTTGTGGGGGCCGGACAGGGACGGCCTCCATCGTCACGTCAATGCAGGCATTGGCGGAACCCTGTTTCCGCACCTGCTCCATCTCCTCACGCAATTGGGCCAGCTCCTTGCGGAGGCTGGTCATCTCAGCTTGCAGGCGGGTGTTATTTGCCTGCAAGG
>NW_013530127.1:0-563 GCF_000836235.2 Papilio xuthus
CAAATAGAAAGAATTAGGAAGATAAGGGACGGAAAAATAGTAATTAATTGTGGAAATAAATCAGAACTAGAGAGAATGGAAAGCCGGCTTAAAAATAACAACGATCTAAAGGCGGAACCTGCGGCATGCCGCGACCCTAGAGTAATGATAAGGAACGTGTTCAGCTACAATACGGAAGCGGATCTAGTGGAATCTTTAAAGGTCCAAAATAAAAGATTGTGGCTGGACATGGAGCCGGAACACTTTAGGGTCAAAGAGGTATATAGAAAGAGAGCACGGAACCCCCACCAGGCCCATGTAGTCCTGCAGGTCTCCCCGCAGATGTGGCGTAGGCTGACCGAGGGGGGTACCATTTTTATAGATATACAGGGCCTGATAGCCGAGGACCAGTCGCCGTTGGTGCAGTGTACTCGCTGCCTGGGGTTCGGCCACGGTCGCAAGACCTGCAAGGAGACGGTGGACCTCTGTAGCCACTGCGGGGGGGAGCACGAGCGTGCAAACTGCCCCTCCCGCGCGGACGGAAGGGACCCGGTGTGTCGGAACTGCGATCGGGCCGGACAGCG
>NW_013530128.1:0-774 GCF_000836235.2 Papilio xuthus
TTATGCCAAATGTTCCAAACTAAACGATTTTGTATAAATACAGTGTAAGTTCAAGTAGAGTCACAATTCACATCAGAGCTTCACAGCACTACAACAATAATCATGTTCAAGACAACATTGTTCTCCGTTCTTTTGCTGGCTTTGGCCATGCAATCTGGTAAGTTATCTTTGATATATTGTACCTTCATATTTTGTACTTTCGATGTCTTTATTTATTGGTTTTTATTATTTTCTAGTAAATGGTAAGCCAGCATGCGGTTGTGAGAACTCACGGAAACCTCCGCCTTCGACTCTGCCGCCGTGTCAGCCGGCCACGCTCGAGCCTTGTGCCCAGCAGGAGGTCAGGACCAGCAGCGCATGCGTCATCACAACTGCTCCCAGAGTACCCTGCATCGAGCATGTGACACCCTTGACAACGACAACAACGACCACGAAACAGCCCCCGACCACAACCACCACCACTACGACAGTAGCGCCTATTACCTCGACGGCCGCTCCCAGAACTGACTGCTCGAACGGTGACATTTACCCCTATAGTGTGGGCGGCTGCAACCAGTTCCTGATGTGCCGCAACAGAGTGTACATCCTGATGGTCTGCCCGTCGGGACTCGGCTTCAACTTCCAGAGCAAGAGCTGCGAGCGCTCCGACATCGTGCCCGCTTGCAGTGCACGTAGCTAATTGATAGGAATCCTTTTATGATTAAGAATATCCTAATTAATATTTATTTCTTTATTTACTAAATAAAAAATGTTTCGTAATATGTATTTTTAAAT
>NW_013530129.1:0-544 GCF_000836235.2 Papilio xuthus
TAAACTCTATCGCCGTAGTTATTAGGTACTTTTTGATATTGCCTTGGACTAATGAGTTTGACCGTCAAAGTACTTTTCTATTTCAAACAAAAATGAAGGAGATAAAGCGATGCTATTGGCATGTAATTTGTTTATTACTCATGTTTGTTAAACTTGTATCGGTAAAAATAACACTTTTACTTTTACCTTTTACTGATACTGATTATATTTAAGAAACAAAGAAAAAAAAACTGAATGTCAATATCCAAACAACATCAAATTTTTGGTCGATTGCAATAAACATTCCAGTGTGCGTGGGCGCGCACACATATGTAGATAACACTTGTACGTATAGTTTCCGCAAGTACCATTCTTAAAACCCGCAAAGACAATCCACGCTCCGCCCACTCACTTCACCCGCGATGGTCTGACCTAATTGTTGTTAACTTTATTTAAATTTCTTTCTACCCGACAGCGAAAATTATAAAAAAAAAGTTGTGGAGCAAAATTTTACATTACCAAATTTTTACTGGTTATGAAAAAATAACCCCGTGATTGATAAAAT
>NW_013530130.1:0-194 GCF_000836235.2 Papilio xuthus
CCCGATGATTTGTTCCGCGTAGGGCTCTAGTCTATTCAGCAGCACGTAAGATAGTACCTTGTACGGTGTCGGGAGCAAAGCGATTCCTCGATAATTTGAGCACGTCTTCTTGCATCCTTTTTTATGGATAGGGACGATGATACCCACTTTCCACTCTCGCGGCAGTTGTTCTGCAGACCATATCTTACACAGCA
>NW_013530130.1:298-573 GCF_000836235.2 Papilio xuthus
TTTTGACTTCTTCAAACGATAACGGCGCTACATCTGTATGTGTGTTTGCCTCACCGTTTAAATTTACAGTCCGCTCTGGCTCTGGACAATTCAATAAACCCTGAAAGTATGACCGCCACATCTCTTTGCGGTGTTCTTCGTCTGTCACAAGATTGCCTACCTCGTCGATAAGAATTTGTGCGGTAGGTTGATATCCTTTTTTGACAGCCAGGATCTCCTGGTAGAACTTGTGTGACTCATTGGCTCTTATCAGGGTTTCCATCTCTTTTATCCTA
>NW_013530131.1:0-1498 GCF_000836235.2 Papilio xuthus
GAAACTTTCTTTTACTTAGATTTTTACCTTTTTGATGTTACCTACTTCTTCTAACATCATTATTACAGCCGTAGGAAATCAGTTAAGCCCTGCAACTGATGTGTATCTAACTCTTACTTGATAATATTACGATTTTTAGCTTTTCAACTGTATTTTGAACTAAATTGTGTAATTAAGTTGCTTTAAACTAAACTAATACAAAGTTTGTATATCCACACTAGTTGTCGCCCACGACTCCGTCCGCGTGGAATAAAAAAAAATAGTTACCTATGTGTTCTTTCAGACTATGTTCTATATGTACGAGTATGCCATCATTTCATCGAGATCCGTTCAGCCAATCCGGAGGTACATTTAAATAAAGATCCATCTATCTAAACTTTCGCATTTATAATATTAATAAGAGAAAGAAGTAAATACCATAAGTAAGTCCGAATGTATCGTTTAGAGAGTGATCATGTCGCTATTGTAACTTCCATTGAAAGCGGATAAAGTAATATAGAGACTGTTCTAAACTTTTCATCTTGTTACAAAATTAGTGTTGGAACTTTATCCAATTATTTACATCAAATTTCACGTCCAAGTCTTACGTTAGCTTATCTTTATGTTGTAATCGAGCAAAATCAGACTTATCAAACTACCACAAACTTTGCTGAGTTGCCTAGCAAAATGTTGGACTTAGTGTTCCAAATCTTCTATATATATAAAAAGAAATTGCTGTTCGTTAGTCTCGTTAAAACTCGGGAACGGCTGAACGGATCTCATCTTGGTCTTGAAATGTTTGTGTAGGTCTAGGGAAGGTTTAAAAGGTGAGAAAAATTCATATAATTGTCGGAAACTAATTAAGTTTTTTTTTTCTTCCACGCGGACGAATTCGCGGGCGACAGCTAGTTTCTAAATATTAATTTATGTATTGGAGTTCTCTTTACGTAATTCTTTACAACTTATTTATAGTAATGTACAAATAATTTATTTAGATCCCTTTGTGACGTAATAATAGGCGATGTAATATGTTATTGTCAATATAATTTTCTATGCAGAATAGCTTAATTAAATTTGAATCAACCACAAGTTTGCTTACTAACTCACTTGAATATGCAAATGATATATTCGGAATTGTAAATACTTGCTTATGTTAATATCAAGAATACGCGAGTTTACAATTAACTAATTTAAACAACACTGGTGAGATTTACATATTTTTCCATCTACTTTTTTGTTTAACGATTTTGCTTTTCTTTGTACAAGTTTCATGTATTACAAACTTAGTCAAACTTTGTAAAAGCAAACTTTGGTAACATTTATTTGTTAACGAGAGGTCGATGGACGGTCAACACAAATACATCATAAGAACTAAATATGATTTTTTTTCAATATTACATACAAACTCTCCAATTTTATTAATATGTAGAGATGTTTTATTGTATATCACACGAAAATGATAAACAAATGTAATAAAAACAATAAAAACCGTCTGTACAACCCTGTGATAACACGTCAA
>NW_013530132.1:0-502 GCF_000836235.2 Papilio xuthus
GCACTGCTAATAGTCCACTTGGGTCTCGACTTAATAGAATAGACATGGTGTCGTCAGCTTCAGAGTCGTGGTTTGCGATAAGTCTTGGTATTTAATGAAAACATTGCATCCGCATTATCTCTTATATAAGATTTGATTTAAATATTTATCTTGTTATTATTATCGATATACATTTATTTATCACATTTCTAATATAATACATTTCATAAAAAAAAATATACAAAACATATTATATTAAAAAGAGAACACCACCGGCTGCGGAATCCCATGACTCAAACAACCAGTGGTCAGGGCTGCAGAGACAGGAACATTCTCACGATGCGCGCGGTTTCTAGGATAACTGCCTTTTGTATTGACAAATTTGTAGAACATGGTCTGGAAGAACACATAGTCCTCTAATTAAGTTTTATTTTGATTCCGCGCAGACGGAATTGCGGGCGACAGCTTATACTTTGTACGTTGTTGTGATAAGTTTAAACTACTGGTAGTAAATAAATGTATT
>NW_013530133.1:0-1117 GCF_000836235.2 Papilio xuthus
AGAAGAAGAAGAAGAAGAAGAAGAAGAAGAAGAAGAAGAAGAAGAAGAAGAAGAAGAAGAAGATTTCTCTCTTCTACTAAATATTCCATTCCCAATTTGAAAAGTGGGCCAATGTTTCAAGAGTAAATTTGATATAACAACCGACAATTAACATAGTACATTTTTCCAATACTGCTGAGGAGAATGAGAATAATAATATGTAATGTAATCAAAAAAAACAGAAAAGAAAATAAAAAAGGTGAAGTATTAGTAGTTATGATATTTAGTTTGACAATGTAAACAGAAAATGTAAGCTTCTTCAATGTATGTTTTGCGTATAGTAAAATTCAATCAAAGGATTTCAATCAGACATAGCAAATATACGCTACGTTTGAAGGAATATTGTACTGAATTAATACAAGATATTTCTCAAGTTCCATCAGAAATGTGATATTATTAATTTATTAACATATCTATATAATTTTGCTGGAGTGATTTTTGGCTCATAAGAAGGTTTCTGAGACTCTTCTCTCTTCATGATTGTTGCAATAAAATGGCAGTGGTGGATAATTATACTTTATTATATGCACAATTATAAAGGATTTACAGAGAGACACCAGAGCAACACTTCTTGTCAGGAACATAGATAGCAGAGAGAGAAGTTGACATAGATGCAATGCAAACATTATATAACACTTTAACAATGATATTGTGACTACCTTGACGGTTTGTTTATCTTGTTGTGTGAAGTGTTCTTGACTATATTCTTTTCCAGAGTGTAACAGAATGTAAGGATACGTGAAAGCCCATTATGTGCATTTAAATAGATCCAATGAACTTATGATTATATGATGTGTTAGGTTATATTTGATTTCACAGAACAAAGCCTCATTAGTTTACCTAAGTTCCATTTCAAGTTTGACTTTTAGTGAATAAAATGTGAAAATCAAACAATTGTATAACCTTGCAGGAAAAGCGAAAGGATTTAATTAAGATAACATCGCGATTTCCCGAAACAATTTCTAAAGTTACCAGACGAATTGAGTTTCTTTGGAGTTCTTGTGCGACCGCACTTTAGGAAAGAAATGAAAGGAATTTTCGTATTATTTGTGTTATATTAATAGCACCTTTTTATAAT
>NW_013530134.1:0-194 GCF_000836235.2 Papilio xuthus
AAAGTATGGGCACTGACATATACCTAATAACCCCAGACATGCATCAAACTAATGGACAAGCTGAGTGCTATTGTAGAACTGTTTTAAATATGATTCGAGTGGAAAGTAATTTTAGACAAAATAAATGGTCAGATGTTCTTTGGAAATTACAACTAACTTTAAATATTACAATTCAGAAGTCAACCAGACGGTCA
>NW_013530134.1:368-562 GCF_000836235.2 Papilio xuthus
GGAGACGCCCACTGCCAGCCTTTGTAGTAGGTGATGTTGTATTTGTTAATAAAAATAGCCAAACTATAGGTAAGCTAGATTCTGGAATGCGTGGCCCATATAGGATCACAAAAGTACTGCCGCATGGGTGGTATGACATGAAATTAATCACTGGATCCTATGGAAAAACTACACAAGCAGCAGCTGAATATATT
>NW_013530135.1:0-993 GCF_000836235.2 Papilio xuthus
TTATAAAGAAACTTAGTAAGTAGTCTATGGGTTCTTCCAGATTGTGTGCTACATACTGTGTAATATCTTCTAAAAAACATCCATTCATCGATCCATCCATCTAAACATTCGCATTTATAATTCATATACATTTATTTATCACATTTCTAATATAATACATTTCATATAAAAAAAATATATATATACAAAACATATTATATTAAAAAGAGAACACCACCGGCTGCGGAATCCCATGACTCAAACAACCAGTGGTCAGGGCTGCAGAGACAGGAACCTTCTCACGATGCGCGCGGTTTCTAGGATAACTGCCTTTTGTATCGGGCCCTTAATCCAACTGTTTAGCGAGAGCTTCTTGAGATGTTGGTCGAAGCTCTTCGCTATCAGTCCATTTACCGATACGACTATCGGAATAATGGTAGTCGATTTCATACGCCACATGTAGGTAACCTCGTGAGCCAAATCTAGGTATTTTAACACTTTTTCCTTTTCAGCTTTCACGAGATTCTCGTCATGTGGAATAGTGACATCGACTAACATTACACAACTCTCAGACCGGTCTATTATTACTATATCGGGCCTATTGGCAGCAATAGTCCTATCCGTAATAATAGATCGATCCCAGTAGAGCGTGATATCGCTATTTTCCAGAACGGGTGAAGGTTGGTACTGGTAATACGGTACCTCAGCATCCACAAAGGCATATTTAAGGGCAAGTTGCTGGTGGATGATCTTGGCCACTTGGTTGTGCCTATGCAAGTATGCACCGTCCGCAAGCCGAGAACAGCCGGAAACGATATGCCTAATGGACTCACCGGGACGACGACATGCCCGACAAATGTCAATCGTACCATCCTTTAGGATATGTTTTCGGTAGTTGTTCGTTACGATGACTTCGTCCATAATTGCAAAGACAAAACCTTCAGTTTCTCCAAAGAGGTTGCTGAAGCGCAGCCAAGCCACGGAAGATAATTGGTCCACATCAGGCCCAGTTAA
>NW_013530136.1:0-594 GCF_000836235.2 Papilio xuthus
CAAGTGGATCAAGGCTATTAGAGATGCCATGTAAGTGGCTAAATCCATTGAGTCATTTCGCACGAGACGCTGCGACGAAATTGCAATGAAACAGCATCACTAACTAAAGTGCTGGTTGTACTTTATTCCCATAGAAATAACAGTTATGACGCTTCGCAGCTAACTTCAAGCCATAAAGTTTAAATACACGGAATTTGATTAGTAGGTACTATATTTGGCGTGTCGTTTATAGAGACAATCTGGAACCTTCCGGATGCCGCAGTACCAACCACAAGTTCGTGCTGCATACGTTCGACAAACCTGCCACCTGTCATCACTGCTCCAAGTTTCTCAAGGGCAGAATATTTCAGGTTAGTAATATAGTACACCACACCTTCGTAATAATGTATTAACAAACATGTATCACAAATGTCACGTTATATTCATACAGGGGTATCTGTGTTCTGTGTGCAATGCGTGTGCGCACAAGGACTGCATCGCGCTATCAGGTCGGTGCGGAGGAGGACTGGCGCCCGCACCGCCACTGCCGCCGCACTCACACCAGCCTGACCAGGCGCTGCATTACTACATGTGGTCAGTACACAATACAAACAT
>NW_013530137.1:0-631 GCF_000836235.2 Papilio xuthus
AGGCACAAATAAAAAGGCGCGCAGATACAAGTGGTGACTCCTCATTACGCATCGATGGCGACGAGCTCTCCGCGAGGGATGCAGCATCACGCTGCACCCTGCACCCTGCACGCTGCACGCTGCACGCTGCACGCTGCACCCTGCACCCTGCACGCTGCACGCTGCATGGGAAATCCTTGACTGCAATTGTAAACATTATCTCAATAAATTCGTACTGTCATGTTTTTCTCGATAATTATTAAAAGCAAGGTTTTTCTTATTCTTTTATTAATATTATGTTATGTTATAATATGTATTATAATAAATATCATCCATTATTCAATAAGATGCTCAACGATCAGATCTGTGTAATGAAAATGGAACTTTTTAAATTTTTATCCTACAAATTTTAATAGATGAAAACTTTGTCAGAAGTCACCCGCGTAGATAATTAATTAAGATTTATGTGGCAATTAACATTGGCAAAACCAAATACGGGAAACAAAATAACTTGAAATCGTATAACAGTCAAGTGATGTGGCGCTGGGATACAATACAAATACTTGGGAAGTACAGACAACAAGCCGGGTATCGTGTGCCGGCTGGCTCGCAGCGTCCCGCGACACACAATGCGTACTCGACGATCCCGCCG
>NW_013530138.1:0-1061 GCF_000836235.2 Papilio xuthus
GGCATTTGTCACGTTAAAATATTCCGAACTTCAATATCGCCATCAATACCTGTCTCTACCGTATGAGAAGCACGATTTTAATTGACGCTTACTTTGTTATCTTTGTGTAAATTATTAATGTCGAAGCCAAATATTTTGCTAAAAAGATATGTTTAATAATTAACAGTACTTAAAAGTACTTAACAGTTTGAATGTATCCTAGACGTGATAATTTACGCTAGTAGTAACAATAAAATTTTACTCTCTACTATGAATGTTATGCACTGTAGACACAGTACTAGTTGGTTGGAACACCAAAAGCTGTAACTGATGTAACTGTGCCCGCGACTTCGCTCGCACGAAATACTGACTTGGATCGCATTTCAATCACTTTGGCTAATCACTTAATATTACTAAGTTTTATACTGAAACATATTAAACCCACAAAATACTCGCACAAAATTCACATATTCCTATACATCAAAATCAGTCCATGACAATGGTCCCAGGCTCCTGTCCATCAATGTACCAAACCTCATCCAAATTGGCCCAGCAGTTCCCGCTTGAAAGAAGGTCAGATAGACAGACAGACAGATGAAGCCACCCACGCATCAATAAGAATGTTCTGTCCCTATATTATGGAGTAGTCAATGATAATTTTCTTTTTCTAATACATAACCTGAAAATGACTAACTTACTATGTTAACAATTTAATGTTTCTTCTCCTTCAAAGATGTTATATTTTCTATTGAATGAAGGTTTCAAAAGTCAAGACTTATACCTTTTTTATGTTTAATTACCAAATTTATTTCCCAGCTTATTTGAGATCTTTCAACCCACAACACAGAGTCACTGACGGTATTTAATTATGTTGAACTTTATATTTAACTTGATGGACAATATTTAAATGCCACTATCAATTTTCAATTTATCAGATGTTCAACCTATATGTAACAATGAATTGCTAATGACTACTCTGAACATAGTAAAAGTCTTTTTCAATATAACCGTAACATAAATAAACATAAAGAGACAAACTCTTTGTCCCTTCTTTTCACAGGTCAGCAAATGAACTTGTCATT
>NW_013530139.1:0-708 GCF_000836235.2 Papilio xuthus
TGTACGGTCAATTTCTTCAAAAGTATCAAGTTTTGCTGTAGCCATGAGGAATTTTATGAAAGAATAAATGGAGACCAAGTAATATTTCATTGAGCAGTGAGTAGTTAATCATTGAAGACAATATAAATCTAAGTACATCTACGTGCAAGGAGATGCATATTATACAAGTATTCGGAGAGAATGATTCGGAATGTATGATGACATGGCACAAACTATTACTAAGGATAAACTGTGTAACAAAGTTTTTGAATTCAGTAAAATAAAACAAAACTATAAGTATATAGTTAGGAGAATAATGGAGAACACAAATGTAAGCCCTACAGTGTTCGTTAGTTTTCTTTGCTTTCAGAGTTTGTGTCTCCTGAGCCGAACATATTATCCAAATCGGCAATTGTACGGATGAGTGTGGCAGCCTTTCCTTCTTTCTCACGAACATAGATAAGTCCATTTTTCGCCCAGCAGTACTTGAAGTTTGATTGTTTGGTACGAAATCTAGTCTCCCGAAATAAATAGCGATTCTGTTTGGTTAGTCTTTCATTAATATAAATTTTGTGCTCCGATACATCTGGTGTAATATCCTTTGAAGTAATATTCTTGCGTATTTTAGCAGCTGATAAGAAATCGTCTTTTTTTTAAAAATATCTTATTAAAAAATATCTTTACAAATGTATTCAAAACTCGAAGCGTTTCAAACGATTTCATGAATAG
>NW_013530140.1:0-521 GCF_000836235.2 Papilio xuthus
AAGGTGATTGTATTGACTATATTACAATGATACATATATATAAAATGTTATGTTTTCATTGTTTGGTTAATATTTTTTTGTAGTTGGATATATTTTCAGATTTAAATAAATTCTGTGTTTACAAAAGGGTTATTATAGATAAATTAAATTCTTGGTAATATTATACATTACAATTGGCCAAAGCATAAGGCAATTAATTCAAAGTTTGAATCTTCTTTATTCATGTATAACTCTAATATAAATGGTGTTATACTTGAATTCCTTAAAAAAATTGACAAAACTTTAAATGAAAGTTAACTTTAGTAACAAGATATTATCGCTGAATAAAATTGCCCGAAAAGAATGGAAATAACAGGGCTTCCTTCTTCTAATCTCACGCTTTAGGCATTACTTATTTTGTATTATTTCCTGGTTTTACCTGTATGTAACTGTGATGTTAAGGCGAGTTGAAACTCCTATGCCCTATAGTGTAGCTTGTATGTGGGGACCATTGATGTTCATGTTCACGTATACTGTCACAT
>NW_013530141.1:0-4986 GCF_000836235.2 Papilio xuthus
AAGATGGAGGATCTCCGTTTGCGTTCAATTTGTACCATAGACTAATAGAGTTTCGCATGCCTGATTGAAATAGTGTCTTAAAAAGAAACAAAAACATTTACAAAACAGCGTCATTGATAAATTATGTTGTCTTTAAAAAGTTGCATAATTTTCGATATTAAAAATTAAATAGAACGTAGATAAAGAAAGTTATAAAACAAATTTATTTTCATAAATTAACTGCTCTTTAGCAAGTCATCATTATATTGAAACTAATTTATTTTTGTTTTAATTTAAAACATTCCGAAAACAGCATGACATGGAGTACAATTTTGAATTTACAATGCCACGTTTTGTCCAAGTGGAATTTTCTGACCAATGAATGAACAGTTGCATGCACTTCCTTCAAGTTCCTTCAGTTTGATTTGACACTTTTTGTTATTTGATTTGTTTTTGACGTGTAACCTGTCGCTTTCCCTTTATTTACAAAAATCGAATAATTTAGTTAAATCTATTTTGAAACTCTATAAACATGTCGAGTGGCCAATGGGAAGTTGTTGGAAAAAACAAAAAATCCCAAAATGGTAAGGTAAAAACGGGAAAAGACGACGAGAAGAAGCCTCATAAAAACTTGCCGAAACTTGAAGATATTGGTTAGTTTTACTATAGTTACCAGATTTATTTAAATCTAAAAAACAATTTATATTTGTTTAACCTTTTTATGCTATTATTTTAGTTCCACATTCTCAAATAAAATCATTTTATTCGGGTATGGAAATTGATGACACTAAAAAGCCGCCAAAAGATAAAAAGAAGGATGGAGAGAAAAAAGGTAAAAAGGACAAGAAAGCTGAACCTCCAAAGCCAAAGCCACCGAAAACTATTGAGGGTGCATTAGAAGCCGTAAGTTTTCATAATTTAGTTAAGAATATATTAAATTACTACTAATAATCTATACAATGATTTTTTACATTTCCAATCATAATTTTTTTATATTTTTTTACAACAAATGTAGGAACATTTAGGAATTATCAAAAATAATGTCTAAAAGTAGTACACCTAAATTAATAACCTGAAACCATCCATTATGATTATATAAAATGGTAATTCAATTATTTATTTAATCCAGATCTCTATCTTACAAAATCATCAAAATAAAAATATTTCTTACTACTAGCACATAATTTAATTTTTTAAGCAACGCAAGAGAAAAGTGAAGGGTAAATTTGGCATGTTGTAAAACAAGATTACTCTTATGCAAGGATTTACATAACAGGTTGCAACTGCATTGTAATATGATTCATGTTATATACAGTATATTACATTCACATATTTATATATTAAATGCAAGCTATTAACAATGATAAGGACAATAGTTATTATGTCTAGTACAACAAATACTCAATGTATTTCTAATTTACAAAGATTAAGTAACAAATTGAAGTAATAGTTTTAGTAGAAAATTAATATAAATGTAATCTAATTACATAATAATCAAATATGATAAATTTGTATATAGATAGCTCATCCTTTTGCCTGGGGCTTTGTCTGCACTGAATTAAAAAAATATAGCATATGTAATGTTCCAAACATGTTAATGCTATGTTTACTATCTATGCAAGTTAAGCTGTTATAGAGATTTGTAATGACATCAATCCATTCATACAAACTTGTCAATATCTTGCATTTTCAAGAATCTAATTCATCATCAATCCATCATTTGTCAAACAGATCTGTATTCCGTCTACCTCTCTGTTCTTTGCTATTTAATCTTTTAATCTTTCTTTTTACATTTTCAATTACGAAATCATCGAAATTAAACGATGGGGTCCACTAGTAATTAAAAGAAGAAGAAGAAGAAACTAATTACCTTCAAATAATCTAAGCTTAATTGAATTTTTACCCCCCACTAATTATAATTATTTTTGATAGATTGACCCATCCGAGCTTGCAAATATAATAACATCAAATAAGATTCGATTTTCGAATGCTCCATTAGTATGGTTGAAAGAAGTTGCCAGTTTTCTGAATACGAAAATACAAATTGATGTTGAAGATCCAACATTCTCCGATTACGATATTTTATATCCATTAAGCAGTACTCCTGTCGATATAAAGACCAGTTTGGAAAAGTTGCTACAGGATGCTGGAAAAGCTAATATACAGCTGTTCTTTGATGTTACTCTTACAGCTTTGGCTAATGACATGAGTAGAGGTTTGTTTTTTTCATCTTATTTAATGTAAGAAATAAACAAGCACTTTAAACAAACCCATCTGGTGATGTGGGCGAAAGATGATGTATGTCGCCATTGACTCTGTCCGCGTGGAATTAAATAAAAACTTAATTAGTAGTCTATGTGTTCTTTTAGATTATTTTCTACATCTATGCCAAATTTCATCAACATCGGTTGAGCTGTTCCAGGGATACTTTGAAACAAACATGCAAACATGTACATTTATAATATTAGTAAGATTTTGAGTACTTATACCCTAAATTACTGTAGAAAATATTTTTTGTTGAATCGACTTAAAAATATATTTTTTTTTCATAGGTCAAGCAGTAAATGGCCATAGACTACTTCTACAAATGATGGCTCACATGTATCCAGAGTTTTGTACAGCATCAGTAGCCAAGAGTGCCAGTCTTAGAAATTCTTATCAGAACAGACCACCAATTGGTCAATCATTGTTGTGGGCTTTTGGTCAAGGTGGTCTTAGTGATTTCGATGTTGGCATGAAAGGTATGTTGATAAAAGTTGCAATATTTCTTAGACTTTATTCATCATCAGCCCAGCAAAAAGTAGTCAATTTGCCCACATCCTTTAGCTAACTTCCTGTTAGAGTCCTATCAGCCTCTCCGGAGATTAACTGGGAGGTGGCCTTGTGGAAGGACATACAGACAGACAGACAAGAATTAAAAAATTGGTTTTTAATCAGCTACAAAAAGATACGTCATGTTTGGTGGCTTTTTTTTTATATCACAAGGTGGCAAACGAGCAAGCGGCCACCTAAAATCGCTGAAATAGCTAAGTGACCGTTGCCCATAGACATACGCAATTGCATATGCGTTGCCTACCTTTAATCGACGGGGGAAAGGATGTACAGAAAGAAAATATTTTCCCTTTCCATGCATCCTCTCATCCGGAAAGTCCACTTCCACTTCCCAGCCTTTCCTTATAAGAAAAAGGGTGGGACGGGAAAGAGGACTAATTTTGGCCTCCGGGACGCACACTCATCAGACGAAACGCGGAATTGCTTCCACTTTACGCCTGTCTTCTGTGTGTTCGTGATATTTCACCGGGCGAGCCGATTCGAGGTGACGAACTATAAGATAGAAACTCTGTTTATAGAGAAAATTCTATAAGGAATAAGAATATTGCGGTCCCTTATACTGAAGTATTTATGTCATAAAAAATCAATATGTTTATCGGCTTTTGATACAAGATTATTTTTGACACTCTGACATTTGATATAGACGGTCTGTTATCAAATAATGGCCTCTCAAGGCATAAGATAACCTTATGAACACAATCTGTTCTTTTTTTTAAACTTTCTAGTAGTAAATATTCTACAAATTCTAAAATACAATATTGCAAAAAGGTAAATCATAAAATTGCCACAATGTTGTCGAAACAAATGTGTTTTTATTTTTATTTTAATCTATCCATTATTAAGATATGTTTAAACTGACATATGATTGGTTACGTACCCGTGTTTATTCAATTCATTAAACTATTTGGTACCATCACCGATCAATCATATGTGAGTTAAGCCGTACCAAATTAACATCATATTAAGATGTTTAATTATATTTCAGCCTGGCAAGAATTATTCCTTCCCATAATTGAGTTGAAGAGCTACACTAAATATATAATAACATATTTATCAACGCTCTTGGATACGCACGGTAAAATGGATGCAACGAAAATAAGTCAGGAACAACTGTTTGCTATGTTCGATTTGGTAAACAATAAGAAAAACAGTTTATCCAAAGAGTTGTCAAGTGACCTTATTCAACAATTAAGTAAATATAAGGTATGATTTTACAATTAAAAAAAAACATTACAAAATAATGCTGCACACTATGTAACAAACAGTGACTACCATTGCCTTATATAAATAAAAAAAAAACTAGGCGCGACTCTTTCCGCTTTGAATTTAAATTTAATTAATAACCTATGTGTTCATCCAGACTATGTTCTAAATTTATGCCAAATTTCAGTAAAGTCCATGAAACCATTCTGTAGATATCTCCTAATAAACATCCATCCATTTAAAAATTCACATTTATAATATTAGTAACATAAAACAATGTTTCGATTAGCTTTTTACAGTTTTACTTACTAAAATTTGTATTACAGGATGTATTTTTCAATAAAAGTGGAAATAAGTTGCAAGTTACATTTAACCAAATTATGAAAAAGTTGCCCAATCAATACTTGAGCGGTAACAGCTTGGACCCTTACAATAGGGTGCTGGTTGCCAGTTTGGTTGATTGTTTGAGACGAGATGACTCTTGTAACGCAACATGGAGACAATTATTCCACAAATGCACTAAACAATCAGCTACCCTCCTAGATTTTATTAGTAAGTACTAAAAAATAATTTTCTTTTGCTTAAAGAACATTACTGTGGTACTTTATTGATTTATTGTGTACTTCAATTCTAAACATAATACTCTAGCAGTTATTTTTGGTCTAAATGTTTCTTGTTTTAAAATTATCCATTACTAGCTGTTCTGGACTTCAGGATTAAAAAATCTTAATCAGCTGTTCGGAAGATACCTTCAAACAAACATCTATCCATCCATCCAGCAATTCATCTGTACCTTCGCATTTATATAATTAACTAAGATAGCAGTGTTTTATCTAACCTAATTTTTGGATAATCCTTTTAGATAGCAACTGGACTGAAGTAAGCCCAAAACTGAGACTGAAATCTTTGAAAACTACGGTGCTGCAATATAAAGAAATAAGTAAAGATGCATTAAAAGGGAAAAAGAAAGAC
>NW_013530141.1:13048-17692 GCF_000836235.2 Papilio xuthus
GGATGGATGGATGGATGGATGGATGGATGGATGGATGGATGGATGGATGGATGGATGGATGGATGGATGGATGGATGGATGGATGGATGGATGGATGGATGGATGGATGGATGGATGGATGGATGGACTTATAGATAAAGTAAACGGATTTCCAAGGTATAAGAGTCCTTGTTTTTACTATTATACTTTAACTCTTTTCTTTATAAATCTTCTTCGTCAAATATAAAGAAGAATTAAACATCTGCCCATGCGTTCTTTGGTCAATTTATAGTTGAAAATCTTAAACACTGATAATTTTAGAAGGATGTTATCGAATATATGTACTTACTCTAGCGCCCAATTCTTTATCCTCGTGGTAAAACAAGGATTGCAGTAAATGCATCGTTGGTTTCTGAACAGATTCTGTGGCGCTGAGCTGGAACTTCTTGTCAACGGTGTGTGTTTTGTCGAATGGTACATGCCAATGACCCTAAAGATACAGAAGTTGAAAACCTTATTGAGATAAAGATTTGCAAAGGACTTATTGATATCTTACTAATATTATCTTATTTTAAATGCGAATATTTGGATGGATGTTTGTTTGAACGTATCTCAAGAACGGCTGTGTCGATCTCTCTGAAATTTGGCATACATGTAGAAAATTGTCTGGAAGAACATATAGACTAGACTATAGGTAATTCAGTTTATTTAATTCCGTTACGTGTGACAGTTAGTACTTAAATAACTATCATTGTTGATGTTTTTTAAACGAACTCAAATAGAATTTTATTGTTTTTTACACTCACAAAAAGAATGAAATTTACCTTGATATAAAATTTTAAATTAAAAATGCTAATCTTGTTTCGATGAATAAAACCTTCATCAAAAATTACCTGGAAGAATATAATATTAAAGAGAGCGGCAGCCGTGTCTGGAGGGAAAGTGTCTTCATCTACCGGATTCTTTATATTGCCACGAGTCTTCTGATCTGCCTGTAACATGAAAATATATATTATACAAATAAGTACTCGTATGTATTACAAGCAAGAAATGACTAATGTTTTATAAGAAACAAAGAACGCATTTATCGACATAAAGGAAAAAGGCAATGTTTATGCAATTGAGGACTTTATTATTTACCTTATTGATTATTATAAACGTTGTCAGATTAGAAAGTATTTAATATTAGGAAACAAACAAATTGAGGATACTCAATACAAAGACAGTGGTAGAGCCCGCTTTAACATCTTCGCACGAATCGGCCCGGCTCGGCCAGTGAAATACCACGACCACAAAGAAGACAGGCGTCAAGTGGAAGCAATTCTACGTTTCGTCTGAAGAGTGTGCGTCCCAGAGGCCTAATTTAGTCCTCTTTCCCTTCCCATCCTTTTTCTTATAAAGAAAGGATGGGAAGTGGAAGTGGACTTTCCGGATGACAGGATGCATGGGAAGGGAAAATAGTTTCTTTCTGTGCATCCCCTTTTCCGTCGATTAAAGGTAGGGAACGCATATGAAATTGTGTATGTCTATGGGCAACGGTCACTTCGCTATTTCAGCGATTTCAGGTGGCCGCTCGATCGTTTGCCACCTTACGATATAAAAAAAGATATGAAAGGCAAGAACTATCTCGAGCGTATACGTCATAATTACAGCTCAGGGAGAGGGGGGTCAGTCGATGTCAGACCTTTGGACCGGCAGCACGTGTCGGTACATAAACGAGTCAAATATAACACAACGAATGTTACGATGATGATTATGGGAGACATTGGTGGTTCCGCTAATGGATAATTGTTGTTTGTCATAATAAAGTGTTACGCGGTATAAAACAGAGTGAAGTACTCTAATCCGCTGTAACTTACCCATTCATTTATAATTTTAGCGGCTTCACTAGGATTAGTAAAGTTCAGAGTCTGTACTTCGCTGTGGTAATCACGTGTAGCGACGGCTGCAAACTCATCCGTCAACTCATAGCGACTCACCACGCACACTTTGTTAGCCATTGTTAGAAACTCGGGATTCATGTCGGTAAACTTCTCGGTCAGAGATTTGTAAGATTCTGTCATCTGGAAAAACAAACATCACTTATAATTAATATATATACCTATTACCTCCGTTCTTCCGGTACTAAAATAAACTTAATAAGTAGTTTAGTTATTTTAAACTATGTTCTACATTTGTGACAAATGTCATAAAGATCCGTTGAGCCGTTCCGGAGATACCTCCTAACATACATCGATCCATCTTAATTTTCCCATCTTTATATAATACATATAAAAAAAGTCGTGTTAGTTACACTATTTATAACTCAAAACGGCTTTACCGATATGGCTGAAAATTGGTGAGGAGGTAGCTTAGAGCCAGGAGACGGACATAGGATATTATTTATTCACTTTTTGTCGAATTTATGCCTTGAAGAGCTGCTTTTTATTTAACTTACTAATATTATAAAGTCCGAATGTTTAGATAGATGTGATGTGGATGGATGGATGGGTGTTTGCAGATATCTCCTGAACTGCTGAACGGATCTCGATTAAATTTAGCATACGTATAGAACATAGTCTGAAAGAACACATAGTCTACACTAATTAAGTTTTTTTTATATATCCACGCGGACGGAGTCGCGGGCGACAGCTAGTTTATACTACATGTAAGATGTAAATAGATGGTCGAAAAGTTATTAATCTTTAGGTGTAGGTATAACTTTGTTTTTTTTTTTCATATTCAGATAATAATAAAATGTACTTAAGGTGCATATGGTCACACAACAATCGGCCATTTTGAACTTTGACACATATAAGGTGATAGTGATAAACAAGATAAAAAACAAAAACATATGACTGCTGATATATTACGTTACTTTTAATGGACAAAATATACAGTGGTTATTTTTGAAATAATCTGCATTTACAACATCGAAAAATATCGAATAATTTAACTTGATAAAACTTACTTTTTTGTAATCGGGTAAACCAAGGAAGTTGACTATTTCCTCTTTGATCTTGCCAGTAGTCCCTGTAGAGTACAGAGAGAGCAGTGTGAGGACGCCCAAGGGAGATGTTATCACATTTTTTTCTTCACTAGAGTCGTATAAATCCTGAAACAAAGAAGAATAGATGGTCTTTATAAAACTAAATGCCAGCAAATTCGTGAACATGAATTGTAATACGTTTTATGTTTCACAACTGATCAGGATATTTGAAGTTTGGACTTAATATGTTACTCTCCTCAATCTTTTGAACTAAAAACAGTTTATTAACAATCACTGTACCACTTTTATTTATATCCTTTCGGACTTTTTGTATATCCTTGAAACTCCAATGTCGTGACCCTTATAGTGGTACATATTGTTGTCTCTGTTTTCTCAAAGGCAGTGAAAGGGATGACAATACGTTATACAAGTACTCCTCCAGTAGGTACTTATATTGACATTTCGTTCCCGCGCAATTAAAGAACAACTTAATTAGTAGCCTTTGTGTTCTTTTAGTCTATGTTCTATATCTATGCAACATTTCAGCAAAATCAATAGTAGTATAGTGCCATAAAACATATCACAAGCTAACGATATAATGTGATTAGCGTGTTATGGTTATAGGTTACCTTTAGCAACCTCATGGACGCCTTGTCAACCGCATTACCCAGCTCCGTCCTCTTGTATTCATGCCCGAAGAAAAAAAATTCATCTTCTTCTACCGCTAACGCAACTGAAACTACACAAAACTAGCGTTACTAAATGTTTAGTTAATAAGAATTCAAGCAGGACATATTAAGAGCTTCAAGTATGCAAGCGTAGATTTATAAATATGACCAGGACCGCATCAAATGAGAGTTCATAGAAAAATCTTTATTTTGTAACGAACAAAATTTACCGATTTTCTACTACATTTTTTGTTCATAAGTGACATCATCTATGGATCAAGTGGAATAAACCGTTCAGTATAGAAAACTTTTTTTATTAAGTTGGTACTCAGACGCAAAATTGTTTTCAATTGTTAATTTATTCGTATTTACTACTACACTTATTATAATATAATACGTTTAGTCACTAAATCTACACTAAGTTATTCAGTTAGCTACAATTTAATAAGTAAATGTTAAAGTTTTTTTTTAATTTAAAATATGCATTTTTCTCTGGCTTTGCTTTAAGAAAATTTATCACGAACAAATATACGAATGGAATATTGTTCAAGATTATTAATATTTAAATATTGTTAATTAATAATAGTTTTAAATAAATACGATTAGGTACATCAAATAACATAATGGAATCTTTTATTCTAAAAATAAATATCAATTTAAGTCTAAAATCATATTTGTAATCCATAACAATATTTTATAGTGCATCTTTGATATCCAGTTTGACATTTAACAACACAAAACAGGTTTGTTATGTACAGAATAAAAAAAAAAACTTACGCGTGACTAGTAGAAGTATTCTCAACATCTCGCGGCCAAGGCTCTACGCTCACTGATCAATTTGCTTCACAATTTGTATGTTCGTATATCTTTTATGTTTATGTTACCGATAGATTATGATTTTAAGCAGTTTCTACACTCACTAGACTTGATTTACACTGACTGATAATGCGAACAGAATAAATTAATGACCTATAAGAGAGAGAGATATATATATATATATATATATATATATATATATATATATATATA
>NW_013530142.1:0-1572 GCF_000836235.2 Papilio xuthus
GGTATTTGTCAGTGATGATTTACAATTTCCCTATTTCTGAATTACCACTTTACAGATTAAAAAAACTACCATTCAGTAAATATTAGTAGAGAAACACTATTATTAAAATTCCAAGTCCTTATTGTTTGTTAATGGTGCCATAGATCTACCAGCATCAGATGACGGCGGTGCAGGCGGTAGGCCGCTGCATGGGCTGGCAGCTGCTGGCCTCCAGCGCACACCTCGGCTCCGGACCCGTTGAGCCTCTCAGCAATGCTTCATCCTGTCTGCTCGCTTCGCCCAACGGTATGAACACTGTTAAACCAATTTTCCACCAGGACTACCAAGTTTTATTAAGATAGCTGTCGCCCGCGACTCCTTTGCGGAATAAGCAAAAACTCAATGTGTTGTTTCAGACTATTTTCTACATCTGTGCCAAATTTCACCAAGATCCATTCAGCGGTTCCAAAGATATCTTCAAACATCCATCTATCACATTATATTAGTAAAGTTGCACTTCAGCCGCTCACAGTATCAATATATGTAATTATTTTGTTACAGGAGATAGAATGATCGCAATAAGATGTGAGCCATCAGTTGGAATCCAAGTGTTTATAGCACAATCGCCTAGAAAAGATTTCTTTGCAAGTGAATTGGTGCAAGACAAGAAATGGGAGAACCTCGGTGGCGCATTCAAAGAGATCAAATTGGAAAAAATGGAGGGCAAAAACTTTCTCAACAAGATGGAACTATTAATGGCCTGTCTTAGCAGTCCCTCATAATTTATTACCATAAACTTTTATAATTTTAAGAATAAAACCATTTCAAGCATATCGTATGTTTCATTTATTACATGTAAAAGTCTTAATGTGTAGGTGCTTAGGTAATTGTATTTTATTATTTATTGATGATTGTTCTTGCTTAATTATTCTCATGTCAATGTAGACTCGAGATCAGAATCCAAGGAACTGGAAATAAAAATTTAAAAATTATTAACCATGAAAAATAAGAAACAAATGGATGTGACTCATGGATAAATAACCTTTTTTGTAAAATGAAATTGTTAGGTTAGGTTAGATGACTGAATTATACTAATTGAATGATTTTCTATTAATGTGAATAAACTACTCAAATCTAAGATTACAAGTACTATGAATTTAGTAAAACGCATAATATTTTTCTCACAGATTCAAAAACTGTCCCAAATGTTGAAAAAAGACATAGTAAATTGTTATATAAAGAAAGGGACATGGAAGGACAAGGCAGAATTGATCAATAAGTTTTGTGTAAAAACAAAAATATATATTTTATAATAAAATAGAAATTAAATCTTAGCACAAGATACAGATAAAGACAATATGAGGTTCACATGAGTATTTAATTTGGTTTAACATAAATGAAATAAGTTTATCCATAAAACCCAGAATTATCTTAAAGTTTATATTATTAAGTTTAAATTGTACTATATAATGGTTAGAATTTTCATGTGGAATAAGATACTTGAATAGGCATTGTATTGTATTTAACGAACATTATCAACTACAACTGCACTAAGAATATTAACTTGACAATGTATAGTTA
This sequence comes from Papilio xuthus, assembly GCF_000836235.2. Classification (NCBI taxonomy): domain Eukaryota; kingdom Metazoa; phylum Arthropoda; class Insecta; order Lepidoptera; family Papilionidae; genus Papilio; species Papilio xuthus. The sequence continues at coordinate 1,561 of NW_013530142.1, forward strand.
ATGTGCGATAAT
>NW_013530143.1:0-1594 GCF_000836235.2 Papilio xuthus
AAAACATTAGACAGATTGGGGATTTCTGTTTTATATACTTAATTTTATAGAACATATACTTAATAGAACATTGTAAAAAGGAACGATCGACTGAATGACTATTAGGTTTTCGTTGAATTGAAGTAGCGATTTTCATCTTTTGCCTATCATTTAATTGATTGAAAATTGTATCTTTCTAATACAATTTGACGATACTCAGACGAGCGAAGGAAAAACGATTGAAAAAGGACGCGGGGCGAACGCGGTGGTCACAATACTTCCGCTCCATGAAGAGTTCTGGCGGCGGCTCGCCAAGACATGATCGCCTGCTTGATAAGGACGAGCTTAAAATCGATCTGGATTCCTTCAGCCATCACGGTATGTATTTATGATATTTTTTTTTCGTAGGCGTTGAGCTTCTCTAATACTTAGAGCCCAATCCTCGATTCATTTGTGATATTTTTCAAATAAGTAAATGTCTATCGGGTTTTCCCCTATTCTTACATACATCCATATGATGTTCCTTTGTCATTACCGAATCAATACAATACAATTACAATACCTATTGTAGTTAGCAAAAGTCCCTGTGAAAAATGTTGTAGCAAAAAATATCTCAGTGTTCAGAAACAATATTGTCAAGGCGCTTAAAATATATTAACTTAGTATTGTGTAATATAATATGTGTATTTAACTTACTTTGAAAAATCATGTTTCGTGCAATATTGCAGCTTACGGTAATCCGCTTATAATAAGTGATCACTAAACACTAAATCGCCGCAACATATTTAATCCTCTTTAACTTAAATTGTACGAAACAAGTTTTGCTATAGATAGGATTAAGTAACGAAAACTTCAATAGTTCGTGTGAGAAATATTATACAATGTATACAAAGTCGCGCTAAGCAGTTAACAAACCCAAATATTGATGCGAGAAAAAACAAAAACATGGCAAAATTTACTGTGCCAGCGATTTGACAGGTGTAGAAAATTCTTGAAATAACCTGAAATATTATCTAAATTTTACTATGAAGGTTTGATTTACACTATAGTATAATATGGTTGCAGATCTAAGCAACGATAGCTACAGCACTGTCGCGCTGGGTGGCGAGGAGGGCTCGCCGGCTGGCGGCGGCGCTGCAGGCACAGTCGCGCGGTTCGGAGCTGGCGGTACGCCGCCCTACCTTCGCGCGCATTCGCCGCCCCACGCACATTACCACTACCCCCCGGATCATCTCGTCTACACCAATATTGGTACCGTTTTTAATTACTTGCGTGTCTGAGTAATTCTTAATTCTGTCACGACCTCGACAAAAACAAGAAGATTATTTCGTCTAACTACTTCTTCTAGCTCACAGTCTTTTATGTGTCTTGTCCTGGACAAACACCCTTTTTAAGTACAGTTCATTCAGCTCCTTTTAAAATTTATTATTATTATGAATCTTCAGGTCAAGCGATGAGCGGTGCTGGCATTGGAGGCGCTGGTGGAACATCGGACATGAGTAGCTCATCGTCTCCGGCGGCCGGCGGGTACCCAGACTTCCCCCCGTCGCCGGACTCGTGGTTAGGGGAGCCCCACCACTACTCACCGCGTGGCTTCCCCTAGCGCCGGCCACCG
>NW_013530144.1:0-692 GCF_000836235.2 Papilio xuthus
GAGATGAGATGAGATGAGATGAGATGAGATGAGATGAGATGAGATGAGATGAGATGAGATGAGATTAGATGAGATGAGATGAGATTAGATTAGATGAGATGAGATTAGATTAGATTAGATTAGATGAGATTAGATTTAGATTAGATTAGATTTAGATTAGATTAGATTTAGATTAGATTAGATTTAGATCAGATTAGATTAGATTTAGATCAGATTAGATTAGATTGGGAAATGCAGTGTATAGAAAATAAAAATATACTAAAATATAGGGAATTAAGTATCAAGTACAAAAGATAAAAAAATACCATTTAGTGAAAAATATGAAACAAAATAATTTATTAAATTTGGATTTTACAAATATCACAACTTATTATATATCTTAAACTTTTTTTGAACTAAGTAATAAAAAATAAACGGAGATTGTATACAATTTTCTTACAAGTAATTTAAATTTCAACACAGGTACTTTAACCCAAAATGATGCCTCCTAAGCTCATTATTTTTCCTCGTTAAGGAATCTATAGGTTACACATCTATGGAGAATAGTAATAACAAAAGAGTTAAAATGCGGAATCTTTAGGTTCATGATAATTTTATGAATTTATTTGAGAAGTAAAACTTAAATTATGTATTCTATTTTTACAGTACATAATATTTAACATGACTTGTACATTTGCAATGTTTTGATAGGA
>NW_013530145.1:0-876 GCF_000836235.2 Papilio xuthus
GACTAATGAGTTTGACCGTTAAAGTACTTTTCTATTTCAAACAAAAATGAAGGAGATAAAGCGATACTTTTGGCATGTAATCTGTTTATTACTCATGTTTGTTAAACTTGTACCGGTAAAAACTTTTACTTTTACCTTTTACTGATACTGATTATATTTAAGAAACAAAGAAAAAAAACTGAATGTCAATATCCAAATTACATCAAATTTTTGGTCGATTGCAATAAACATTCCAGTGTGCGTGGGCGCGCACACATATGTAGATAACACTTGTACGTATAGTTTCCGCGCGTACCATTCTTAAAACCCGCAAAGACAATCCACGCTCCGCCCACTCACTACACCCGCGATGGTCTGACCTAATTGTTGTTAACTTTATTTAAATTTCTTTCTACCCGACAGCGAAAATTATAAAAAAAAATTGTCGAGCAAAATTTTACATTACCAAATTTTTACTGGTTATGAAAAAATAACCCCGTAATTGATAAAATGAAAAAAAAGTAGCCTGAGATTCGAACCGGTAAACTTACATATTACGGCAAACATACAAGGCAAAATTTGATATTAGTTAATACGTATCTGTCATATTCGGCGTGACAAACTTTTATATTTAAGCGTATGACAGGAGAAGAAAAATATTGGGTTGCCCAGTAAGTTCGTGCCGCTTTATAAGGAAAATTGAAACCCTGTTCTCATAAATTTTTGGAAATGTTTTTTAATAATTATTAATTTTTGGAAATTTTTGGAAATATTGGTACGACTCTATACCTAAAACGTCTTTTATTATTGGATAAAATTTTAAAAATTAGTTTTTATCTCAACCAATGAAATGAAATTATTCACAATATAGAAATTTTTGTGACGTTTGATAATGGT
>NW_013530145.1:1152-3676 GCF_000836235.2 Papilio xuthus
GTATTTGAGCAGGGTGAATGTATCTATTATTTTGAGGACTTTTGTTGTACCGATATAATTGATTACTTTTGCTGTACCTATATATTTGCATATCTTGTCTGTGACGATCTATATGACGCTGACTGTACATATGCGTTCCGATTCCAAAGCGCTTTATGATGACCTATGTCCATTAATCTACCGAAAATTGTGAAGTAATTCACGAATACATAAACATAATAATCGAAATAATACAATAACGTTTGTCGATTACAGTATGTTTGTTTGATTGATGATTAAAGTGACATTTTAGACTGTAGATATTTTTGTGCAATCGAAAATATCATTAACAAACAATATCTATCTAACTAACCTTAAAAACTTTGAGAGATGTTATACAAATTGTCGAATAGTTAAGTTTAATTTTAAACAAATGTGTTTTTTCTTGTAAGAGAAGGGAGCAAACGAGCTGCGGGAACACCGAGGTGATCAACGATACCCATGGATATCTGCAACACCAGAGGAACTGCAGATGAGTTGCCGGCCTTTAAGGATATGGTATCTCTTCTTGAAGGTCCCTATTCATAGGGATGTGGGAAAAAAACTACAAGACTTCAGTCTTGAAGTTTTTTTATCGTTCAGGCATCAACCTAAAAGTTTATCTACGAATAGTATATAGAATTGTAGAAACAAAACACTATCTGTTTTGTTAATCAAGACGTCGAGGTTAAGACATGATCAATTCTAGCTTCTACCTTTGTCATTTGAAGTGTTTGTATATTGCAATGCAATAACAAAGGTCAATATCAAATAAAGATGTCAATGTTATGTTGGACTTGTTGATTGTTATTTGAACAAAAAAGAAATAGTAACCTTGATTTTTGACTACCCTTAAAGCATTGAGACGAGAGAGACGAGAAACCTACGCGTTGGGTGGACTGTTCGATTAGATAGATGTGATTAAATTATACATAATTGAAGACAAATATTTGTATAAGATTGTAATAGACATCCGCACATTTAATTATCAAAACAACAAACACCCTGACGTTTGATTTTCAAGGATAAGCGGACTCCAATAAAATTTAAATATTGATAAATGTTTATAACAAATAACGGTAGTTGATTTGCGGTAGTTATTTCTGTTGATTGTTATTTCATGCTCACAGAGAGTGTATTAGTAATAGAAATGCATATTTTTAAGTTTCAGGCTATTCATCCCAGAAACCGCACGCATTCTAAGAAGGTTCCTGTCTCTTCAGCCCAGACCACTGGTTGTTTGAGTCATAGGATTCCGCAGTCGTTGTCTATTTAAGCTTATTGTGCTTTTAAAATATAGATAATTAATCCATAAATAAACCTCTATGTATTTTAGATGTGCCAATAGTCTAATAGTTAGGCGGTACGGACTACCGCCCGTGGTTTCGAAAATTTGACTATTGTCGTAAACCATATCCTATCACAGGCATATTTAAATAAAAAAACTACTAATATTTTAATATTACAAAAAATAACCATTGAATCTTAATAGATTTTGTTAAAAGCCATCATAGAATTTTGAAAAAGCTTACTCAGGCACCGTATCTATGCGAGTCCTTAACGGGTAGTGTCCGTAACGGGAGAGTCATTGTCCTGTCCAGTGGTGTGTAAACTCGCCTCGGAACGGGTTCATCGTGTTTGTTTTTGCATTATTATAAAATTCCAATTACCATCCGGTGGTAGGGGGGCAATGTGTATCGTTCGACACGATACGTATACATTGCTGGGAAACCTAACTTGGATGTACTTTCACGTCTAACTTTCACAGCAATGGAAATGATTCGGTTAAATGATATCATGCCACCTGTTGATTGTATTTAAAGTGAGTCAGGTCAATTATTTTTTTATATCGCCGGACCACTGGCAGTTTCGACTTCGTGGTCAAGAGCTTCTTTTTGGTCGAGACTCGAAACATTTCTTAGAATAAAGATGATATCAGTTCGCGGTATTTTCGATGAGTTTTAGGATTTTAATATATAAAATATCCGCGTCATTTTATGTTTGAAAAGGTTAATAATAAGGATTTAACATTAAGATGATTCTACATTGTGAATAGGTGCTAGTCTCTTGCATAAGTTTTACTAAATATAAACTCAATTTAAGATAATTATAAACTGCAATATAAACAATATTGCAATAAAAGCGAATATTACGTAATCAGTTAAGATCTATTCTATAGGGTGTCCCAAAAGGTTACGTACAAAGGTTTTAAAAAATGCCATTTATTTTTTTTAATACCCAGAGGGGAATTTTTATTTTATTTTTCTGGTGACCCTTGTGACCACCCCTATCATCCCCCTTCCTATGTACGTAACCTTTTGTAACCCTGTATATTCTTTAGAATAATAATAAATGATAGGTCTTTCTTTTTTTTAATTATAATTGTAAATAACGGTGTTGGGTACATAATTACTAAGTCTTTGTTATGTATTATATTGATGTACAGTGCAACCTCAATATAACGAATCGGAGGGAAACAAGTAAATATTCGTTATATCGAGTAATT
>NW_013530146.1:0-722 GCF_000836235.2 Papilio xuthus
TCCAGGGTAGACCGCCCGGACCGGAACCCGAACTGGTTCTCGGAGAGCTGCGGCCCTTCCGTCTCAAGATGCTGGATGATTCGGGAAGCTAACATTCTTTCTAGTAGCTTCCCAGCCTCATCCAGCATCACGAGCGGCCGGTGTCCGGAAGGAGAGTCGACGGGGTGACCCTCCTTCCTTAGCAACACCAGCCGCCCCTCCTTCCACACCCCGGGGAAACGCCCCTCCGCCAGACAGTCATTAAACAGTAGGCGGAGGCGTTCCCCGAGGTGTTCCAGCGCAATATGTAGCACTTTGCCAGGCACTCCGTCTGGCCCCGGGGCCTTGCGGGTTCCTCTGAGCCGGCCTGCCGCCCTGGCCATTTCCTCCTTCGTTATCGGAGGTGGGGCGAGAGCGGCAGGCCGGTTCGGCATCTCATCGTCCGCCGGCGTGTCCCTTGTCATGCGCGGTGGTACAAAAGAGGGGCTATCCGGGAACAGCCCCTCGACCACCGCGCTAAGGACCGCCGGCTCCATCGTTTCCGTGGGGGGCGCCACCTTCAGCTTCGCCCGCACCATGCGGTACGGGCGCCCCCACGGATCTGCATCTAGGGTCGCCAAGAACTCCGCATAGGCAGAGTCCTTGGCGGCCTTGATAGCGCTAGAGAACGCCTTCTTAGCCGAGCTCAGCTCGGCGTGAAGGCGTTCTAGCTCCTCCTCTGAACGGTTCCGCCGTCTGCGGCA
>NW_013530147.1:0-1024 GCF_000836235.2 Papilio xuthus
CAGGGGTGAGTGTCAATATGTAAAATTAAAATTTCAAAATTTAAAATTTAAATATTAAAATAAAAAAATATAAAAATATCAAATATTAAAATCTTTGTTTTGGGTCAAGAAACTCCAAACTGTCCCTACTGGGTCAATAAACCCCGTCAAACCTAACTTAATCTAGCACTGGGGGCAATAACCCGCTCAGTGTAAATATAACTAAGACTAATTACTAAGGGCAATAACCCCGTCAATAATACTAATACTAACACTTAAAACTAATATTGCCGGCAATAAGCCCAGTCAATATGAGGTCGGACACTTTAAATGAAATCTAGAGTAATTTTAAGGACTAGTGCTTAAAACTAGGGTAAAATGAAATAAAATAAAATAAAAATAAAATAAAATAAAGTAAAATGAATTTAAAATGAAATAAAATAAAATTGAAATGAAATAAAGTAAAATACAATAAAAGCAATAAAAAATTTTAAAATTGACTAGATGATTTAAAGTGTCCTTACAGCTAAAGTTACGGTCGGGCACAACTATAAAATATTGTACTAATATTTACAATTTTTTAATAGCTCTACTTGTAGAGATTTTGTCTATTTTACGATAATTATGGGTAGCGCCAGGCTCCCAGTCCCTCTTTTTGTCAAATATTTAATTTTCAATCAAATTTTTACAAATTTTTAAAATGTCTCTACACTAGCTCTACCTAGAGTCGGTTTGGTACTAGGAGAAGATAGTTCTCCCCGAGCCGGTTCCAACGATACCAAACACGGGTATACTATGGCTAACGCTGCAGGAGTTACGGTGTTTTAAAATTAAGCTTGTAAAACCAAGATGGCGGCTGGTTTGCTTACAGAGCCGTATCTCCTCAGTCCCGCGGCCGAACGTAGCCGTGTTTGGGGTCCCTGGCCTCAGCTCGAGCAGGGCTATTTGAATTTATAATTTTTGCAATTTTTTATTTGTCAAAAAAATTTTTTAAGTTTTTTATGGATTAAAAGTTGGCCCGAGTCGTGCTTAACACTCCCTCGAA
>NW_013530148.1:0-1137 GCF_000836235.2 Papilio xuthus
GTCTTTATCTCAGTTTTTAGGTTGCGGGAGTTCGCGATGTGCGCCTTTCCCGATAAATAGTGGGACCGCGCCTCCCGCAACCTATCACTGGCGCCTGTGTTCGTTGCCTTAGAGGGGCCACTTGTGCCTTCCGCCTCTTTTTGGCTCTCCTGTGAGGGCACTATACGCTTACGTACCAGCTTTACAACTTTCTTGGGAGACGTCTGGGGACTGGGGTCTGCTCCGGACTCCCATTCCCCGACGCTCCTCCTGACGCTCAGGACCTGGGCCTCCTTGTCAACACTTGGTGACCTTATTTCTACTATTTCTGTCTCAGGCTCTATCGAGGCCCGGTCCTGGGCGTCACCTTTCTTCACCGGGGTCCTTATTCCGAACATGTTAGGGGAACTCGTCAAATTTAAATTTAAAAACAATAAATAATTAAAATCTTAAACGACTAAGTTAAAAATTTAATGTCAATTTTAAAAATAAAATATAAAATTTTAAAATTCAATTTTAAAAACTTACTCTAACTAATTGTCAAAAGACCTACTCTAATTTGGGCAATAAACCCTGTCAAACGACAAATTAAAATAAATAAAATTAAAAAATTTTAAAACTTTGAAAATTTTCTAAAATTTTTCTAAGTCTTAAAGACTTAGAAAATTTCAAAGCTCTTAGTCTATTGGGCAATAAACCCCGTCCAAAAATTTTAAAACTTAATCTAACTTAATTTAGTACTGAGGGGCAACAACCCACTCAGTATTCCTATTACTAATCTTAAACTAATTTTAGGGCAATAACCCGGTCACTTACTATCTAACTTACAACTAATATTGCCGGCAATAAGCTCGGTCAATATGTCAGTCGGTCACTTTCGACTTGACTAGTTATTTGTACTTATCTGCTACCAGCTCCAAGAGTTTGCCTAACTAAATGTAAAATAATTTTTCAAAATAAAAATAAAAATAAATTAAAATAAAATAAAATAAATTAATTAAAAATTTTTAAGATTAAAAATGTGAAATATAACTTCTAGGTAAATTGAAATACTAAAATTCCTAAAATCCAAAATTCTAAAATTTTCAAAAAATCAAGTTCAAAATCCAAAATCCAAAATTTCCCGAGATTTTGGAAAATCCAAATTCCCGAGCAATC
>NW_013530148.1:1265-2764 GCF_000836235.2 Papilio xuthus
AAAAAAAAAAAAAAAAAAAAAAAAAAAAAATTAAAATTAAAATTCAAAGTCAAAAATAATTAAAATGTAAATTTCAAAAATTTAAAACCTCAAATAATAATTTCAAAATAAAATAAAATTATAATAAAGTGTAAAATAAAATAAATAAAATAATATTTCAATTTACTTATTTTCTAGGCTTAAAACTCTTAAAACTATATCACAGTTTAAGTACAACAACAATAATAATAATAAACAAATTCACGAAATTAAAAAGTAATACAACATATAAAAACACTAAGTCTAAACAATTACAATCGTCAAGTCGATAAACTATACACTACTGCCCTACTTTTCCGCGCTCCGATAAGGCGATTGTATTTTAATGAGGAGCGTGGGAAACGACTTGGCGCCGGCGTCAGGGCAATTAAGCGCCGGCGGCAATTAACGCTGGCGCCACCCGGCGGCTATTAAAATCTTGGCGCCGCAGTAAGATCGGCGGCGGCGGCGAGCGAGCGGTGCAGGTGCGCGATGAGTCAACTTGTTTACGCTTTCTTGGTCAAGTTTTACGTAATATAATTACCAAAATGGCCACTTTAAATATTCAATTTTTCGGTCCGTTTTTTCACTAATATTGTTTGTGGCACTTAAAAAATATGTTCTGTAAAATAAAAACTACACTTAATCTATCCTTAGTGTCTCTAATTAACACATAAAGTTTTGTTAAAAATATGACTTTTTTCCCAACGCAATTGCACCAAAACTATAAGGCCGAAAAATCCAAACGAGGTATCAAATTGTTCGTCTTTTAAGGGCGCATCCACTGATATAATAAAAACACTAGGTCCTCGCTTTAAAACTTAAGATATAATTTTTTAAAAAGTATGTAAAATTATCACAGATTTCTTAAGTTAAAAACGGCTAAAATACTTGTCCAAATTTAATTCTAAAAACACAGTCTTTCTCGGCACTTATTTGTCTACTTATATAACTATATCACAGGTCTGCTGCACTCCTGGATCCTGGACCTCGTGGCCACGCGGTTTTTGTTTTCTTCGGTTTTCTTGGGTTTTTCCTACCGGAAAAATTCCAAAAACCGGTCGGGTCCAAGGATCTCGACGAGATCTATCCAACGATGTCAGAAAAAATATATGTTGTCGATCTTAATCTCGCAGCGTTATTTTTCAAAGTTTCTAAAATTCTAAAATTTGCTGTTTTTCTGTTACAGGTGTCTGGATCTTCAACTTTCCACCACAAGTTTGGCACCGTCAGAACCGGGGGATTTTTCCGCGTCCGTTGATATATTGCACGGGTATGTTCGCGAAAATTTTCCCACCACTTCGAATTTTTCAGACTTTTTGTGTTACGGAGCAACTTTAAAATAGAAATTTACACTTTGAGCGTGTCGTATCGCTACGGGGCGCAGAGCGTGACTGGTTAGGTTAGGTTAGGTTAGGTTAGGTTAGGTTAGGTTAGGTTAGGTTAGGTTAGGTTAGGTTAGGTTAGGTTAGGTTAGGTTA
>NW_013530148.1:3451-3858 GCF_000836235.2 Papilio xuthus
TTTTTAACATATTTCCTTTTACATTTTTCTTTATTTCATCTACTACTTTTCTTTTTACACTTTTAGTTTCCTTAATATAGTGCGTGGTGGTGCTTCTCTCTGCGTATGAAAGCATACGCACAAGGAAGCACCACAGTATCAATTTTGAATGTTTGCCAAATTTGTCCCTATATTAATTCTACTTTAAGCTTTTACTATTACTATGTCTATTGATCTAAAAATTTTTGCTAAAGATTTTCGGCTTTATCCCCGTACGTTAATTCTTAAGAACTTTACTAATCCCTTCTTTTCTTTTCTTTTTCAGGCAACCACAACGGTCCTCCAACGAGTGGGGAGGCAAGCCACTCTCCGAGGTCTCCTTGCTGAAGCCAGGCAGCATCGCCGGATCAGTCGCGGTGGAAGAGCCG
>NW_013530148.1:3905-4757 GCF_000836235.2 Papilio xuthus
TCCCTTCTGATTAACGGTTTAAGGCATGAGTTATCATGCCTTCCCTCGTTTGTTTCCAAAGTTCTTACTACAGTCTTTATGTGTTCCGCAGCACCCTTCGACGGTGGTGGTTCTTCGGAGTGTGTGTCTCCAGGTGTTGAGGCCTCCCCATCCTCCAGGATGTGGAGGGCCTCATGTCCGCTCAACGTGCTGCTCACCGTTCGACACCAACAGTCCCTCATCCGCCCCCTGTTCCGTCGGCCCCAAAAGCTAGTTATTTTATATTGCTTTTTTATTTGCAGGTGCTGCACGACGACCCGCACTCCCCCGGCCGACACAGCGCATGGATCCCTTCTTCGCCTAGCAGTGATGGTCCCGGTCCCCAAACGAGGTAAGCTTACTTCTTTGCCTCTACTTTTAAAGTCCTTTTTATAGTTTACTTTCCAAATTTTCTTTACCATTTTTGTATAATTTTGAATTCTTATTTCCAAATTTTTAATATTTTTGATTCCATTTAATTTGTTAGTGTTGATTTTGTTATTCCAAATTTTTGTTAACTTTTTCCGAGATTCTTTACATTTATACTTTTTTGCTTCCAATTTTCTGATAGTACATTGGGTTTCATCACTTTGGTCCTTTTTAACTTTAATATCTAGTAAGCTCACCTTGTGGTCCATCCTGATATTGTGTCTCTTATCTGCTCTTCGTCCTCCCCAACAATTGTCCCGGGTGCTGACATCCTCCCTCATTATTTCGCTCTTTTTCTTAATATGGGTTTGGAGAGTGCGACACCAATAGGCTCTGCCTCTCGTCCAGCCCTGAGTGCCCGGGGCGCCCTCAGCAATAAGCGATTGACGATCTCGCTATTGCGTC
>NW_013530149.1:0-827 GCF_000836235.2 Papilio xuthus
CGTGTGGTTATTTAAATATCGAAGTCGAGTTTGCTCGCACGAAAACTGCCGTCGTTTGTCCCCATATAGTTCCCTGTTGCTTTTTTTCGCTGAAATTATACAGAGTATTTTACGTGAGGAGTAAATTGTTTTTCGTTTTCGCTATGTCAACGACCGACGACGACGGTTCTGCAATTATCACAAATCGTCCACATGTTTTTGTTAACTCGGGGTAACTTATAAATTTTCACCATAATAAGACATGATGTGTTAAATAATTTCATAAAACACGCAAATGCATGAAAATTAATCGAGTTATTACTACTATGAATAATATGAAAATTATGTATTAATTAAAACGGTAATAAGAGATGCAATGAAACGTAACGGTTTGAACGGCCGCGGTCAATTCGCACAAATTACATCGTAATAGTCTGACCTTCTTTGAACTTGTATGGGTAATACGTATTAACTCGTCTGACAGGCCCCAAGCTTTATAGAATCGACATTTATAAAGGTCGTATACCTGCAAGTAAATCTAGATAAATAGATATTGTACATAACTTTGTTTTTAGAAACAACTTAATATTTTAACTTTATTATTTCAAAAGAATAACTGATGTTCCCTAACATATGTTCCTGGCAGGTTTAAAACTTTAAACGAAAAAAAAAACTTTCGAAACCCGTATCTGATCTTTAAACCCAATTTTTTTTTCTTTAAATGATGCTGGATATTTTTAACCCATATACATATTTAAATCAAATTTTAGAATCGCTCCATTTCATGAACAGTCAGCGTCATATAGATCGTCACAGACAAGATATGCAAATATATAGGTACACCAAAA
>NW_013530150.1:0-2811 GCF_000836235.2 Papilio xuthus
AATATTAGAATTGAAGTCAGGTAAAACTAATTATACCTATTCAAATAGTCCACTCAAAAGACTATACCCATTTATAGACAGTCAAGACTCTCTATTAAGAGTAGGCGGTAGAATTAAACATGCAAACATTCAATACAATCAGAAATATCCTATAATATTACCCAAGTGCCATGTCACAACTCTCATCATACAAAGATATCACATACAACTCTTTCACTCAGGCATTCAAAACACACTTTCAAACCTAAGACTTACATACTGGCCTATCCATGCTAGAGTTGAAGTTAAGAAAATTGTCTACAAGTGCACAGTATGTACCAGATATCGCGGTCAGACCTGTAGGCAAAAGATGGCTAACCTACCATCTCATAGAGTTAATTTAGAGCGACCATTCCTACACATAGCAGTAGACTATGGAGGTCCAATATACATTAAAAGTTCAAACCTACGCAATGCTAAATTTATAAAAAGCTATATCTTAATACTAGTCTGTCTATCAACTAGATGCATACATATTGAATTATCAACTGATCTTACAACACCATCATTTATTTCATGCCTCAAAAGATTTGTTGCTCGTAGAGGTATCTGCAGCACCATTTTATCAGACAATGCTTTATATTTCAAAGGTGCAGCTCATGAACTACATGACCTGTATAATATGTTCAAAAATGAGACATCTTACAGTCAGATTATGGACTATACTAACAATCTAAATATAAAGTGGACTTTCACCACACCTCTCGCCAGTCATATGGGAGGAATCTATGAGTCATGCATTAAACAAACTAAATATTTACTTAAAAGAAAATTAGGTAACTGTAGAATGACCTATGAACAATTGTCTACCATACTTTGTTAAATTGAAGCAATATTAAATTCAAGACCATTATTTGCAACTACTGATAATATAGATTCAATTAATTATATAAGCCCAAGTCATTTTCTTATTGGCACAACAATGTTAGATGTACCAGAGCCCAGTCTAGCTCAAAGTTCAGCCAATAGAATTAATATTTGGCAAAGGATTACATCAATTAAACAGCAATTCTGGAAGGAATTTTACAAAACATATTTGTCTGAACTTCAAACTAGGCAAAAGTGGTTTACAGATTCTCCTAATTTACAAGTAGGAAATATAGTTCTTATCAAAGATGAAAATACTCCGCCAATGTGTTGGCCCATAGGGAGAATTATCGAGATTTATATTTCAAAAGATGACCACCTAACCCGGTCAGTCTTAGTTAAAACTGCCAAGGGACAGTACAAGCGCCCTATACATAAACTTGTCTTATTACCATCTCAGTAATTCTGCTTATACTTTCTTTAATTTCAAAATGTTAATGTTATTCAAAATGTTAATGTAATTTAAAATTTTACTTAGAATTAAACTATGTAATTTAGCTCCTAGATATAATATTCTTTACTCTAGACTTAAACCTAAGATAGATCTAAGATTGTAATAGAAATAATACTACAATTTATTTTAATCTAACTTTAATTTCAATTTACAAACAGAGAATTACTTAATATAATTACTGCAACTTTATATAGCACAACACAGTCACTTAAACTTGTAAATTCACATCACTGTAAAGTTATTTTTTGTTTGAATTATTACTTAATCTAACATTAGTTTAGTTATTGTAATTAACTCATTATTTTATTTTGTTCAATTTATTATCTCAACAGTTGTCAATCATTCATGTCACTTAATTGTTATTTGAAATGTCAAATCTTTATACTTGTCAAGATCAAATTAACTTTAATTTTATACTTCACCTCACATTAGATTTATATTCAGACTTCGTCAGCAAGGGGGTGAATGTTACGGATTTATAAAAAAAAAAAAAACACAATGTCTATGATATATTATAACTCTCATTACATTTGTCACATTAGATTGAGCGGGTAATCTTATAACCTAAAAAATTATATTTAAAGATTTCTAATTAATCTTTTATTTTAACCCAAAATTAGTAGCAATTTTGTAAAAAAATAAAAATAAAAGAGGCAATCATAGCGTTTTTACAGGTGATGATTTGGTATAAAAGATTGTAATTTCGACTTTTATTATGCACAATGAACATATATGAAAGTCAGCCTAAACATACAAGTAGGTCATTTTATTTATGTACAGATAAACATTTTGTGAGCCAACAATAGCGGGGTCCGGCAGCTAGTTACCAATGACCACTATAACTTGAGCTTCCTCCTAATTTACCACTTGAAAGGTTACAATCATGTTGCCAAATATAATTTTGAATATTCAAAATATCTATGTGATTCTATTTACTCTTCTTAGCTTTTAACAATTCTCAATTATAGAGATTTATTTTTGTAGTATAAACTAAAAAAATGATAGTTTGTTACCCGTAATTTATTGGGTAACAAAACCTTTTTGAAAATATATACTAATTAAATTAGAGAAATTAAGAAGTAAGAGGTTAGCGTGGTATGGGCATGTTAGAGGAATGGAAGAATCACATGTTACAAGAAGAACTTTAGTTATAAGTTTGGAGAGGTACACCGGTAGATTTAGGTCTAGGAAAAAATTGGATGGCTTGAGAGAAAGGTGTCATGATGAAGGAATGACGACTCATATGACAGTTGATAGATATGAAGGACGAATACTTGTGCCCCGACCATACGTAAACAAACCTCTTTTGTTAAAACAAATATAAAAAACACAATTCATAAAGTTAGTTTGTATATGTTATTAATTTTAATATCAGTTAATATAAAAAACAGTATTAAATCTTTAAAAAGGCAAAAGGGTTCAAAATAAGACCAACTTAGTCGGTAGATGTA
>NW_013530151.1:0-1140 GCF_000836235.2 Papilio xuthus
CGTGTGACGTATGAATCAGATTGTGTGGAGACGGAGGGCGTGGTGCTGTACAAGTCGATAATGCTGAGCAACAACGAGCGCACGCCGCAGGTCATCCGCAACGCCATGCTCAAGTTGAACCTCGACGGCGACCCCGACGCCTACACGCTTGCACAGGTCCTGCCAGATAGAGGTTAGTTAACTTCATACAATATAGCTAAATTTTAAGTTGATAAAATATAATTTTTCTCAATCTTGTTGATTAATTCAATAGTATTTTTTTTCTTTTATAGTTTTAAAAAAGTAATAACGAAAATGTAGGTAACTTGTACACTTTTTTGACAAATTAATGATATTTGTTTCAGAAATGGTGCTCCCTGCTAATGCGAATGTGTACTACGCAGTAAACACAGCATATAATCTCAATTTCATACTGCGTCCACGTAAATCACAGCAAGCAGAACCTGTAGCTAACGGCAAACCAAAAAACAAACGAAATTGAATACAAAAAACGAAGCAAAAGAAGCATGAATATTTCACAACAATCCTTTTCGACCGAAACAAGAATAACATTAGAGCGCAATGATACATCTTGTAAATTACATAAAGTGACATCAAATAATCTTAAGGCTCAGACTATGCTTCGTGCAAACAATATACCTTAATTAAGTGAACTTTGAAAGTTACGGAATATTCTTAATAATAGAGATTATTCCTAGTATTTTTCATAATATGTCGAGAGGTACTAATTTGTGTGTAAAAACCATCTCAATGAGTCGCCACAGTCTATGGATTTGAACTGTAGTGATATATTGTCGTCTCTTACACTCTCTTTGAATAAACAGAGACAACAATATGCGTCAATAAAAATTCGCGTATTTCATCGCTTTGTAAATCTAAATGTACCACCTTTAAGATATTAAATATTACCTATAGTGTGATATTATTCGAATATTAAATATTAAATGAATCTGTGTATATATTGAATGTAAATGTGTTATAAGAATCTCATGTAGTTTATGAATGTAACGTAGCCAAAGGCAAATTAACTATGTGCTAGGAAGGTGCTGTCTCGTGTTTGTAATCTGAATGTTTAAATAAAGCTTTAAAACTAAACATAACAAACCGAATTTCTTAAATGATCTTTCGAAGTGTCTACGA
>NW_013530152.1:0-2281 GCF_000836235.2 Papilio xuthus
CGCCAACGCCAAGGTGCTCGTCGAGTACCACGTCGCACACCTCAAGGTAACCTCTCGCACTAATTTCACACACTAATATCACTACGCCACATGAGTAAAATAGACATTGTCACAAATGGTGCAATTGTGTTGGTGCAGGAGGTGGAGCAGCTGCGCGCGGAGAAGCAGGAGATCGACCAGCAGCTGCGCGTGGTGCTGGGCGGGTCGGGCGCCTCGTTCCCCGCGCCGCGCGGAGCCCCCGCCACGCGCGCGCGCCGCCCCCGCCCGCCGCCGCAGAGGTACCCGCCAGGTACGTGCGCACACATTTACTTTCGAAAATCAGAAACTCATACATGCTGTACATGTTTATGTTTACTATTTATTGCTTACTTGCCTTGTGCATTGTGCATTGTGTGTGTTAATAAGAGATTTTGATGTATTTCCAGGCGGCAGACGGACGACGCCGGAGCTGGGCGAGGAGCGCGGCGACAGCGGAGGCGCGTATCGCGGTCGAGCGCGTCCGCCGCGCCCCAACAGGTAACATCACTCAACTATCTCGCTTTAACTGCACATTTCTAACTAAACTCTTAAATGAAAACGGGTTCTATGTCATTTTCTCGTGTTGGTGTTACAAATTGTGTTGTTCGTACGCAGGTCTAGTGAGCGGCGCGGTGAGGAGCGGCGCGTACCGCTGGAGAACGGGCGCGCACACCCCCGCCCGCCGCGCGACCAACGTGATCAACGCGACCAGCGCGAGCCCCGGGAGCCGCGAGAGCCGCGCGAGCCTCGGGAGCCTCGGGAGCCTCGCGACCAGCGCGACACTGTCAGTACACAACAAGTACATACCTCCATTTCTTACTCATTCATAGTCTAAGCCAAGTCCGAAACTGGTTATTTACTTTCTGCGCGTTAACCAATCTTACTCGCAATAATGACAATCTAATGATATTCATGCCTATTGATGGCGAAGTTCCGGAATATCAGAGGCTGTTAACATTATGTGTGGAATTTTTAAATATTTATAAAGTAATATATTCAAAAGCGAAATGTTTGTGTGTCAGAGCGGGCGGCGGCGCGATGGAGGGCGCGATGGAGGACGCGAGGGTGCGCGCGAGGAGCGGCGGCGGCCGACGGAGGAGGAGGCAGTCGCACCTGATGTACAGGATGTCTCCAGCGCAGACAGAGGTACACACTCACACACACATGCAGACCTCTGTGCCTCCTTCACTAAACACAACTGACTAACGAGCTGGTTGCATCTTTGTGATGAATAAAGTTTATGCTATCACAGTTGTTACAGAATATTTATTCAAAGAACATGTAACACTTAGGAAGTTTCTTTCTTTATTGGTTATCTGGCACTTAACTTGGACAATGTGAAACGAGCACTTGACTTAACACTTGAATTTTATTTTAATTGATAGTTACTTCTATTCCTCCTAGATGTTAAATAGTTTACTGTGACTGGATTTAAAAAAATATTTCGAAGTTTACACAATACAGACATATAAATGACAAAATTATTAAAAATATTTTTCTTGTATATAAATCTGAAAATGTTACATAATTTGCTAATTAAAATGTAGTTCTAGTTTATATATTTTATAGCATATATGTTCGTTTTAAATACGTGCTTCTCGGAACAATGGTTTCTTTTAGAGTTTAACTATAAGAACTGAAAATCTTTTTTATTTGTATTTGAAAGTGTTAGTAGTAAATCTATGTTTACATTTGAATTAGTGCTTAAGTATATGTGTATAGTTTTATGTTGAGTGTGAAATATTGTGTTGTATAGTTGTATTGCATGCACCGCTGAGAGCGGGGTAGCAACGTTGTGCTGGTTGTGTTTACCTGTGCGCCTTAAGTATTTATATAATGTTTTAAGTATTATTATATATAGACGGGTCTCATATTAACGGGGAAATTACTTAATGATAATGGTAATTTATTATAAGGGTGGTAGTGCATGATGCAGGCGTATGGGGAGGTGAGGGTGTCGGGGTGTCGGGGTGTCGGGGTGTGGGGGCGAGTGCGTAGAGTGAGCGGCGCGTGTGTTGTAGAGTCGGCATCGTCGGAGGAGGGG
Organism: Papilio xuthus; assembly: GCF_000836235.2. Taxonomy (NCBI): domain Eukaryota; kingdom Metazoa; phylum Arthropoda; class Insecta; order Lepidoptera; family Papilionidae; genus Papilio; species Papilio xuthus. The sequence goes on from NW_013530152.1 coordinate 2,063, forward strand.
CGCGCGGCCAGCGAGGGCGGCGCGAGGAGGCGTCGGCGACGTCGTACTGGAGGTACCGCACACCCCCGCACCACCCACCCCCCTCCCCCGCATGTACACACACACACACACACACACACCACACCGCACCATACTAGAGTAGTTGTTGAAAATTGCACACACACGGAGACCGCCGCGAACATTCAATATTCATGGCTTGTCGTGTTTCATGCAATTGGT
>NW_013530153.1:0-529 GCF_000836235.2 Papilio xuthus
AAAAAAGGCTTTTAAAAATGAATTGTGTTCTTTACAAAAAAATACTAATATTAGTATTAGGTTTTCCAGTAATTTTTAGACAAGTATTTTTCTATTATACTAAAACACATAAAGCCTCCAATGTTTTGGCGCGAGAAAGATTTTAATGTAATAACCAATGTAAGGAGCGTCGGTGGCTCAGTGGTTTCAGCACTTGACTTGTAATCTGCAGGTCCTGGGTTCGAATCCCGCCATGTACCAATGTGTTTTTCGATTTTCGATTTACATATGTACATTTATCCGACGTTCTTACGGTGAAGGAAAACATCGTGATGCAACCTGCACATAGCTGAGAAGAAATTCAAAGATATGTGTGAAGTCAACCAACCCGCACTTGGCCAGCGTGGTTGACTATGGCCTAGTCACCCTTAACTTAGGGTAGGCTCCGAGCCCCTCGGTGGGGACATATAGTGAGCTGATGATGCAACCAATGTAAGCTTTTTGTTTCTTACAGTTATCAAAGAAGCTTAACAAACAAAAGCTTAAGTTG
>NW_013530155.1:0-529 GCF_000836235.2 Papilio xuthus
CACGCCTTTGTTCAATTACGTCAGCTCTTCGACCACAAAGTAATTGTAAACAGTCCAGAGAAATCCTTTGAAAATCACCCGAAAAAATCTCTTTAATTTTCATAAGTAAAGTTTCTTTATCGATACTATCGCTATTGTTCACCCATTGCAACAATTGGGAAACGCACGGTTTTAAAGCATCACTTTGCATAATCATGGCATGAGTAATCGCACCGAAAGATCTATCCGCTCCCGTTAATGAGTTTACTTTGTCGAACTGTTTAATCTCATCATTTACTTCGAGTTCAATGAACCCCGGCCGTGAGATGTACGATTTCTGTATTTCAGAATACCGCACATTATTCCAATCTTCCGAATTAAAATGTTGTAATGAATTTAAAAGTTTTAAATGATCTGTAGATGTTTTAGAAATTGAAGACTCTTTTACGTTAGTCGTCAAATTAAATTCGAAATCGAGGGGCGAGTCGGCGGGAGCCTCGATAATAGATTGACTCTGAGACATGTCCTGACCGAGAGACGGGTCGACGAT
>NW_013530156.1:0-3348 GCF_000836235.2 Papilio xuthus
TTTTTTTTTTTTTTTTTAAATAAAAGTTAAATGTTTTGGTGGTTTACAATATAAGTAAATAAAAAGTTTCATTTTTAAAAATTGTTATTGACGATTTTTACATCACTTAAACAAGGTAAAGAAATTAACTACATAAAACATATAAATAGTAAATTTATACTATTATATTATATTATTTACGCAACTAGCACTTATTTTAGAATTATTTTTTTTAGTCTGGATTGTAGAGCCATTTAATGGTATCATAGCATATAGACTAAGCGTTGGTTAAGACTAAAATCTTACTACGAATGCTTGGATAGATAGATGGCTGGATATTTTAAACGGTATCTCCAGAACGGCTGCATAGATTACGATGAAATTTGTCATAGAGACGACTTAGGGGCTTTCAAGAAAAGAGCGTACACTCTGCGATTCCTCTGACGTTGCGGATGTTCATTGGCGTCGGATCAAATAATTTTAGGCGATTTGTTGCTCGTTTGCCCCCTTTTACTATAAAAAAGAGAACATAGCCTGGAAGAACCCATAGGTTACTAATTAAGTTTTTTTTAAATTTCTCGCTGATAATTCGCTGATAATCTCGTCATCCAACAGTGATAACAATATGTTTTAATACTATTAAATACTTTTTTAACAATGATTTAAAATCGTCCAAGTGTATAAGTAAACATCGGTATGCTAATGACCTAGAGAAAAGTATTTGTGCCATCACAAACATGTCCCTACTTATCAAGATTTGAAACTAGTTCACTATTGTAATAAACTCACTAAATGTGTATATAAGTTTGAAAATAAATTTCAATAAGTATAAAAAGTATTGTGCCCATGATTTTATAGGATTACTAACGGACCCGACAGACGTTGTCCTGTCTACACGTCTTGAAATTTGAAAATTTCAAACTTTTTTTAATAAGCTAAAATTAAAATACGAATATTATTTAAAATTTGACACTGCGATGGTAGCGCCGTCTGTCGGATCCAATGTAAAACATTCCAAAATCAACAACTACTAATAAATTAAAAATTAATTAAAAAAACATTGTCCAGCGGACAAAATTGTGAATCTAAACCATTCCCAGATCCCCTTGAACACACACAAAAAATTTCATCAAAATCGGTCCAGTCGTTTGAGAGAAGTTCAGTGACACACACTCACAGAATAATTATATATATAAAGACTAGATGTCGCCCGCGACTCCGTCCGCGCGGGATTAAAAATAGATATTGGCCGATTCTCAGACCTACTCAATATGCTCACAAAATTTCATGAGAATCGGTCAAGCCGTTTCGGAGGAGAAAGGTACGAAAATTGTGACACGAGAATTTTATATATAAGATTAGAAAAATTTAAATTGTTAATAAATAAAAACTACATATTTAATATCTTATATGAATTACACGTTAGCTGAATTTTTAAAAAGCCTATGTGTTTTCCAGATTATGTTCTACATCTATGTCAAATTTCATCGTGATCCGTTCAACTGTTTTGGAGATACCTACAATCAAACATCCATCTAAACATTCGCATTACATAAGTAAGATGTAAGATATAGCGTAAATAACAAAATTTAATTTTCAATATAATACATTGATTAACGAAATTATAAACAATCGCTTTCTAAATCATCGAAGTAAATATAATTTTATCGATAAATATTAAATCGATTGATTGCTATTTATCAGTGCAGATATGCAATTGTTTTTAAAAATAAATATTTCTTAATTTTCATTTAAGACGTATCAGACAGTCACCCTTAAAGGTGCCTCATTAAATAATTAAGTTTCGTTTGCGAAAATAATTTTATTTTCTTTTTTTATTACTACAATGGTAGAGGAAGACCAAAGAAAGTATGGATGGATTGTGTGAAAGAGGATATGCGTAAGGGTGTAAATTCAGATATGACGGCTGATAGATATGTTTGGAGTACATACTGTGCCGACCCTCAATAGGAATAAGGGCAGGTTGATGATTACTTTTAATATTTGTCCTGTCTATATCTATTCAGCTCTATTATTTTTTTCAGATGATATTAACAACTTTATGTGTTCTACTTGCTGTTATAAACTACGGCCACGCGCAAAATCCTAATTGTGATTTTACACAAAATGTAAGCTTAAACTAAATTATCTTATTACTCTTTCAAACCATTGTATCACACTTCGTAATGTAATTTTTTATAATTTTTGTTTAAAAACTTGATAATTAACACTTTCAATGCCACTACGATTTTATAGAATTATGAAAACAAAATCACCAAGCCAGTCGATGGCAGTGAACGTGTTAATTTTCTTTATTATCTACCTCTTCTCTGTCGCATGTATTTTTTTATAAACTTAATATTAATCTTATATTAGGTGCAAGCAAATCGCATGTACTACGTGTACAGCCCGGGCTATCCCCGCAATTATACCCCGGGGGTGCAGTGCCGGTGGATTGGAATTTGCCCCGCTGGGTACAACTGCAGGCTAGACTGCCCCGAAGTTAATCTGCCCCAGGTAAATTGATGAACCGTATAATATTCCAGGGTACAAGACAAACGGACAGACAGTCTGACCGATATAGAGAGGCAAAAATCAATGCATACTTCATCATCAGCTCAGTATACGGCCCCACCGAGGTGCTCAGAGCCTATCCTAAGTTTGGTGTGACTAGACCATAGTCAACCACGCTGGCCCAGTGCGAGTTGACTTCACACATATCTTTGAATTTTTTCGCAGATATGTGCAGCTTGTTGCAGAATTCGAACCCAGGATCTGCAGATTACAAGTCAAGTGCTTTAACTCCTGAGCCACCGACGCTCTAGTCAAGTGATTTAACCCCTGAATGCATACTTACGTCCTAAAAATAAAAGTATACCGTCTTTCTACATATCTACTCTTTGCTGATTACATTCCCGCCAAAAACTCCTGTTAAAAAAAAAAACAAAAACAATGCCAAAATACAGATTCGGTTGTTTCGGCAGTCTTTTGTTTTTCTATGTACACAACGTTTCATCTCTCTCATTGTCATAGAAAAAGACAAGGACAGTTATATGTCAATTTTACAATTGTTAACTTTCTAGAGTAACATGTGTTCAATGGATCGCCTGCTGATATCAAGAACTGGAGATCCTCAGCTGTCATCTGCAGAGTACTACTGCGGTCGTGGCACACTCAGCGTCACATCTGTCGCACAGAGATTGTCAATCGGTAGGTTACGGTAACTATTAACCTCTAAACTGGCTATAAGATCTAATATTTAGTGTACCTGACAGTGGTAGAGCCCGCTTTAACATCTTCACACGAATTGTCCCGGCTCGCCCGGTGAAATACCACGACCACACAGAAGACAGGCGTCAAGTGGAAGCA
>NW_013530157.1:0-97 GCF_000836235.2 Papilio xuthus
CAGTTACTTCTTTCTTGGGGCCTTTACGCTTTTTAATCACTCGCTTGATCGTCTTCACCTGCTGCGTTTCACCACTTTCTGTCTTTACTTGATCAAT
>NW_013530159.1:0-737 GCF_000836235.2 Papilio xuthus
GCTGAAACAGCCGTGCCCTGTGAGAAGTTGCGTCAGGAAGTAAGTCGGTTCCCGGTGCCTCGCCTTCACCCACTGGCGCAGGACGGGGCGGACGAGGCGTCCGCCAACCTCTCTTGCCATCGCCGGAAGAGATCGTCGCGACCTTCCTTCCTCCAGCGTACGATCTCTTCCGGCAGGGGCTCCTCACCTCGCCGCCGCATCAGGGCTCTTCTCCGGTAAACCTCCGCTAGGACCCCGGCTTCGAGGTCCCAGGGGAGGCTACCGGAGATAAGGCACGCCGCCTCTTACGACACGGTGCGGTACGCTCTGGAGGCCCTCTGAGCCATGGTCCGCTGCGCACGTCGCAGCAAAACCATGTTGCTATGGCTCAGGGGCCTCGCCGCCCATATGGGCGCTCCGTAGAGCGCCTTAGAGCGTACCACACCATCGTACAGGCGGCGGCACACACCGCCCGCCCCCCCGCAGTTGGGGAGCAGCCTGGCGAGCATTCCCGCATACTGTACCAGTTTTGGTGCCAGTATCCGGAAATGCTCACCGAACCCCCATTTGCTGTCGAGGACGAGACCAAGATATTTCATGGTCCCCCCGACAGCAATGGGGGTGCCGCTCACCGCGATGGAGTATCCGCGGGGGGGCTTAGTCCGAGGCCCATGAAAGAACATGGCCTCGAACTTCAGGCCCAGAGCCCTGATGCGGCGTACCACGTGGGCCGTGCCCGCAGTGGCGAGCACGCCCGC
>NW_013530161.1:0-1061 GCF_000836235.2 Papilio xuthus
GTTTTTTTTTTAATTTGTAAACTAAACTGTTATGTAATATTGTGTGTGTCTATGCAAATAAAAAAAAAAAATTATTATTATTATTATTAGTTATATGTCTCTAATTAGAATGAAACCAATATTAAAAGGATATAAAATAATAGATTATAATACGGTTTGTTTTTTTTAAACAGATATGTAACAAAATAATATCAAACAAACTTAAATTAATTTTAATCCATTGTTATTTTTGTATTACGATTACATTATCTATGTCATTGAATATATTTCAATTGAATATAACAAGTCTCAAGTATAGTCCATGTAAATTTGATATCCGCAATGTATAAAAAGACCGGAACTTTGATTAGAATTATTTAAAGAGCCCTTAAGATTAAAGTTAAAAGTTACGTAAATTTTAAACGATATGACAAAGATTTATACGACTTGTAATGTTTATTACTAACTTGTAATAAAATTTAACAGTGGTATAATCAAATAATTAAATTCTCAGCCCTTTTAAATTCACAATATGCTTAGTAAACTGTTATCAAAAAGTAATTTAGCAATTGATGATTACATATGTAAAAATGGAATTATATATAGATAATTAGAGATAATAAAAAAATCACACATTTATAATTCTCTTAGCGTGATTTTCCATTGCCGAAACACGGGTACAGTCAGCCGCATCAATATGTAAAATATACTAGAAATTTCTATACGCCCTCAGTTTCGGTAATGTTCATGTATACATCCATATGCTTCCGACCATGAGTGTACTACGGTTTTTTGCGTTTGAAACTTAAGATGTATACTAAATTTATTGGACATTGTAAATGTATACATATTTATACAGCTGACTATACAAAAGTTATAGCATAATAAGATAGTTTAGGGTTTTTTTATATCATAAGGTGGCAAACGAGCGACCGGCCACCTGAAATCGCTGAAATAGCGAAGTGACCGTTGCCCATAGCCATACGCAATTGCATATGCATTGCCTACCTTTAATCGACGGAAAGAAAATATTTTCCCTTTCCATGCATCCTCTCATCCGGAAAGTCCACTTCCACTTCCCA
>NW_013530162.1:0-2267 GCF_000836235.2 Papilio xuthus
CAAAATCATTGAAGAAAATGTTTATATCAGCATAATTATTAAGTTTCACATTCTCAAGTTTATTTCTATATAATATTTGCAATGCTGTTGACTTCTTTAAATACACTCCGTCAAACTTCGTAATTATTTCGAATGCAGAATCCAAATCACATATATATTCCAGCTGGTTATTCGTTATTGCGCTGTAAATATAATTGGTAGCCATAATATCCATGTTAGAAAGATAAAATAAAATTCACTCTTTTCGAAAATAAACGTGTATTGTTGAATATGAACAGAAAAAGACAAACGAATAAAATTTTTACAAATTTAAAAGAATAAATTATTTCTTCTTTTCTATGTGGTCTGACTTAAAGTATTGAAACTCCTTGGACATACCGGCCACCAAAGACCTTTGTCTTTAAAACCATTAAAGACCGGCCACCATGAGGAATAATCTAAAAATATGTATCTTTGTTGCATTGTATGCAAGTACTCTAACTGCCAACATTTCCAAAACTGGGACATCATCCTTTGTAAAAGTTGCCACCTCGTAAGAAGATTTATGTTTCTGAATATGGATATGAAACTGGCTTCATTTAACCTGCCTCCTATTCTTAAGATTTCATCTCTATCAATAAAAGGATCTAAAGTAAATAGTTTTCTTCTCCTTTTCACTTTATTGTTCCGCTTCAAATCTTAAATTTCTTCTCTAAAGCATAATTCCTGATAGTGTAATATAAATAATAATATAAATCTGTTCATAACGATTTTCAATTCTTCAGTAGTTAAATAAGAATATTTCTCCTCTCCTTTCTTAAACTTCATTCTCCGGCAGTATGCTAAGACTCTTTTTAGTTTATTTAAGTTAGAAAATCTTTCCCATATAGAGACTTCATCTGAAACATGTAGTGCCTTCATATCATTTTTCTTGATTTCTAAATCTGTTGATGGAATGTCTTTCTTCTCGTATAAAATATTTTCTTTTCTTAGCCAGCTCGGTCCGTGCCACCATAATTCATTTGTTCGTAATTCTCTTGCACTAATTCCACGCGAAGCTGGATCGGCTGGATTCTCAGAAGACCTTACATGATGCCATTTTTCATTATCCATTAGCTGTATAATTTCAGAAACTCGATTACCTATAAATGTTTTCCATCTGCTTGGCGGTGACTGCAGCCAAGACAGAACTACCATTGAATCAGTCCAGGCGAAAACATTTTCTTTAGGAATATTCAATATATTTCTTACTTCATTCAGTAAGCGCGTTAGTAGTACAGCAGCGCATAATTCCAATCTCGGAACGGAGATTTGTTTTAATGGAGCTATCTTAGTTTTTGCAGCTATTAAATTAACACATACTTCATTTTCTTCTGTAATAACTCTCAGGCACGCAACTGCCGCATACGCTGTTGTCGAAGCATCTGCAAATCCATGTATCTCCACCAGCTTATTCTTTGAATGTAATTTCAACCATCTTGATAATGTAATAGTTTGCAAATTACTCAAATCTTCTCTATATGTAGTCCATTGATTAATTAAATCAAGTGGCAGTTCCTCGTCCCAATCTCTTCTACAAAGCCATAACTTCTGTATAAAAACCTTTGCCGTTACGACAACAGGTGATAACCATCCGAATGGATCAAATAAACGGGAAATGTCTGATAAGATGTATCTTTTAGTAATGGAATAGGATAATTCTGGTAAGTGGACTGTAATGTGAAAGCTGTCATCTTGCCTATTCCAAGTCAAACCTAGAATCTTGAATATAGGATCCATTTTGAAAGTCAACTTTTCTATCTCACAATTAGACTTATTTTTCATCTGACTTAATAACTCACTTGAATTGCTGGACCATTTTTGCATCTCAAAACCTCCATCCAATAGTAAATTATTTATCTCTTCATAATTCTTATACGCTTGCTCTACCGTGTCTGCTCCTGTCATTAGATCGTCCATATAAAAGGAATTCTTTAAGATATTAGATGCATTATGATATTTATGTTTTTCATCCTCAGCTAACTGAATAAGTGTCCGAACTGCAAGAAAAGGCGCGGCCGCGGTGCCAAATGTTACTGTAACTAATTTGTAGTGTTGCAAAGGTTGTTCCTGTTCGTCACGCCACACGATGCATTGTAGACTTGAGTGTTCTTCAGCAATTTTAATTTGTCTATACATCTTAACAATATCTCCTACAATACATATTTTGTATGATCTCCATTCAATTAGTAAAGTGCGCAGATCGGGTTGAAGTGTAGGTCCAATTAGCATACAATCATTGAGAGAAT
>NW_013530163.1:0-1951 GCF_000836235.2 Papilio xuthus
CGATGTTCACGACACAAGTGTCGACCGATAGTTCAGGTTACAGCGGTATCTGTTTTGTTGCGTCGGAGTTGTAACCACGTTGACATACAACAGGTTTTTAAAGTTTCCGTAACGTATTGCTAAATAAATTTGTTGTCTGCTGTGATATTATAGCACGAGCCTCTCCACCAACGCCTTTTATTCCGATATGAAATGGAAAAGTGCAGGGAATCAAGTAAGGAGAATAGTCAAAAATAAAAATTATTAAATTAATTGGATAAATCAATCAAACGAATACATTCAATAATCGATATAAAATCAAACTTGTTTTATTATAATATTATTGATTATGACATGAACAAGGTATTTTATTCGTCGGGAACTAACATTTCAAAACTAAGTAGTATTTACTCTGATTTTTGATTTTAAAGCGAAGATAAAATTGAAGCATCTTGTAAATGTGTTTAAAAAATATATAATTTTTTAAACGTACAAGCGATTTCACCCATTTAGGTAAAAATAAATTAGGGTAAACGTCTCAAGGCGTCTCCGAGGCGCTGCGCCGTGTGCGGTAAACTGTTTCTGGGGAATCGTAAGTGACCTAATAACGCGACCAATTCTAATTATAAAACGGACACAAGCGCTGAAGCTAAATACATAAATAAATAAATAACTCTCGTGTATTTAAGCGGATAATCTAGCACTTTATTACCATATAAAAATGTTCCTGATTATGATCTACATACTCGTATTAATGTCGCCAGATCGCGGCTGCAACAACACGCTGCATCTAACCTATAAATATTTTATGACAGTTTTGTAAACAATTTATCTATTTATCGCTTACTAAAAACGAATATTAATATATATTTTTTAATAGTTGAATGTTCTGTACTACGTGTTGACGATCTCTACATAGATTATTATGGTTTAAAAAGGTATCTATGCTCACCATACTATATACTTGGGTATTTCTATCCCAATAAATTAATGTACACAGCTGCCGCCTGCTTGCCTCTGCTTTATAAATTTAACGATGGCATGAAATTAAATATTTACGCGTAAAGTAGAGTACGTACGTTAAAGTTATCTTGCAATCTTTGTGCTTATCAAAAAGAAACGATTAATAAATACATTTTATCATCTTTGATAAGGATTCCCTTCATTTCATTTACAAATTCATCAACAAAAGAATTAATTAGAAATAAGGTTACGCTTGTATTGCGGTTCACGAAGAAATCAATTATTAATTGTTTATCGCACTTAACCTAGATTTAATATGTATTTAGTATATTTGACAAAGAGTAAACTTGACTCCAGTCGTTAAACACCTACTTAACTATATAAGAAAAAATCGGCGATGTTACTGTAAAAGTATTATAAAAATAATATGAAAAATTTTTACGAATCTAAAAGTAAGCTTTCATTTCGTGCTTTTAAATAATAAATATATTAAGCATACAAGAACACGAGGGCAATAAAATAGTTTTGGGTAAAAAATGTTCACTTTTTAATTTAAATAAAAATGTCACTTTTTCACCAATAAAAAAATAAGAACTTACGATTGAGTATAAAATATTTGCACCTTTAGTACTTTGACACGACACAAAACTTTCAAAAATCAAATGTTAATATAAAAAGATATGTAAATGGTGCGAAGTGACCGAAACACTGGCCGGCGATAGCGCGCGCCGCGGCCGAGTGACGGATAGCGCGCCGCGGCCGAGTGACGGATAGCGCAGCGCGGCCGAGTGACGGATAGCGCAGCGCGGCCGAGTGACGGATAGCGCAGCGCGACCGAGTGACGGATAGCGCAGCGCGGCCGAGTGACGGATAGCGCAGCGCGGCCGAGTGACGGATAGCGCAGCGCGGCCGAGTGACGGATAGCGCAGCGCGGCCGAGTGACGGATAGCGCGCGCCGCGGCCGAGTGACGGATAGCGCAGCGCGACCGAGGCGCCGCGGTGACAGCCA
>NW_013530165.1:0-1696 GCF_000836235.2 Papilio xuthus
TACAATGCAAAATATAGACAAACTGTACATCGTTCACTATAGACATACTGCAAATTTCTTTTTAATTGTATTGTGCAGGTTTTCACGTGCAGCCAGACGGTCTGGTTACGGCAGTAGAAGGCGGCGGGTGCGCGGCGCGGGCGGGGGTGCGACGTGGCGCACGACTGCTGGAGGTGTGCCGCGCCGCTGTCGTAGCGCTGCATCATGACCAGCTCGTTGACCTGCTCAAGACTTCAGACCCTGTCACGGTTGGTAAACTATCATACTCCTTAAGCATTAAAGAAATATGAGATCGGCATTAAGTGTAAGATTCGCCATACCTTAGACATACGATAAGATCGCAGATGCTGTCTTACTTTACTGGTAATGTAAACCGGGCATAATACGGTGTTATCAGGTAACGGTGACGTTCGCGTCAAGCACACGGTGCGGGTGCGAGGTGGGGGCGGAGGAGTGGGCGGCGCCGGGGCGTGCGGACGCGCAGCAGCCGCGGCCGCGCAGGCACGACCGCGCTGACAGACACTCCCCGCCCCGCTCTGACAGCTCCGGATATGGCACAGGTATACTGACTTCTGTACACAAATTATTAATCTTCTGCATATCATTGTAGTGGTAAAGCCAGTCTGATCCAAGTCGGAGATTGAAATCTTACGGCAGTCATAGCAATGGCAATCTTCAATCTCAAATCTTCACGAATGTGTAATCCTTATATTCTCAAGTTGAAAAGTATAATAGTAATAAATAGAAACAATTCTACGACATTATGTTTGGAAAAGGATATGGGATAATAAAAAGTAGTTGATATACTTGATCGATTGTTCCTTCTTTAAATGTTTATCTGTATTTTATGCAGGTGGGTCTGGCCGCAGCATGCGACAGCAGAGGTCGCCGCAGACGTCGCCGGTGTCAGAGAGCGCGCGGAGGGCGGAGCCGCGGCATTCACGCCGCCCACGCTCCTCCCCAGCCGCACCCGCACCCGCCACACCTGGCACAGCTCCCGCATCGCAGAACAATTCACTCACGGTGTGTATACTGCTTCGATATTCTTTAGCAAAATATCTAAATTAATGTTGGCAATTATTCGACTCTTATGCACAATTGTCTAAAAAAATATTTTACCAATTTGTAGGAAGAGCTAATGCGTCTAATGGACGCAGAACTGGGGGAGGGGCAGAACGAGGGTGCGGGGCGTGGTCCACCACTGCCGCTGCCCGACGCCGCCGCACTCGACTGGGCCACGCTCGTACATACTGCTACTAGGGCCATGTTGCAGGTACCCGGTGTTATCATACATTTCAAATGCGGAAACATATATTCAAATATAGTTAAGATCAGACATATCGGATAAAATCTCCCAGTTTTTGTTCATTATATTCTTATATGATATATTTTATAGATCTGCGAAGAACACCAGTATCCAGCAATGGATAATTTAGAATCACTGGACAATCCTGCAAGTGAACCCTCGCAGGATTCTTGGCCGGAACCACCTGTCAGTATTAAAAAGTTTTATATTGAACCCTACAACTTTGTCATTGTTATAACAAATCCTAAAACATATATTTATCGTTCAGCAGATATCAGAGACTTCGATATCAACAGTGATGTCGAACAGCCCGAGCGTATCGAGCAGTGCGAGCGTGGTGGGCGGGGCTAACGCAGTAGGCGGGGCTAGCATAGTAGGCGGCGCTACGGG
>NW_013530166.1:0-703 GCF_000836235.2 Papilio xuthus
GTGATTTTTAAATAATTTTTAAACTTGTAAAATTTTTGCATTTGATTTTGGATTTAGTGTTTTTTACCTACTTTGTATATCTACGTGATTTTGACTGTTTTATTTTGTTGTTTGTTTTTTTATTTTGTTTGTGTTGTTGTATTGGTGTTTTGTGTTTAAGTTTTCCTTCACATTTAATATTAATTATGGATCGTTTGCTCAAATGTCAGGAGGATCTTAAATCCAGAATAGTTAAAAACAAAACAAATTTCGGCAAACAGTCAAAGGATAGGATAACATTGTCAAATGTCGAAACGCGTTTAGATAATTTGGAGGAATGTTGGACATCGTTTAAAGAGGGTCATCAGAGGATTATTTTTGAATCGGAAGGCACAGAGTTCGAATCATCTGATTATTATAAATCAGATCGCTTCGAAGAAGTTGAGGAGATTTACATCGAATTTAAATCGAAATTAAAAGGAGCTTTGGCAAATTTGCGGGCGACTACGCTAACAACGCAATCTTCGAAAAGCGAAGCCAAAGTTTCCTATGTACGCCTACCGAAGATCGACATCCCAACTTTTTCGGGCAAGTATGTAGAGTGGACTAGTTTTAGAGATCTGTTTGTGTCTCTCATTCACAATAACCCAAGTTTAGATGATGTGCAACGACTTCATTATCTAAAGAGCCATTTGCAAGGTGAAGCCGAGCAATTATTACGACA
>NW_013530167.1:0-605 GCF_000836235.2 Papilio xuthus
GGTGGTCGGCCGGAAAAAGAGGAAAAAGGCGCAGAAGGGCAAGGCTCCGGCAGGGCCCCCAGCCCTGACGACCCAACCAGGGATGACGCAGCGGGCCCCCCCTCCCAAGGCCATCAAGATCGTGGCCCCCAAAACGGCGGCCATAACGGTCACGATAAAGAAGGGGGCCACGATCACGTCAGCGGAAGGCCGGGTCTCTGAGGCCACTTACGCAGAGGTTCTGACTAAGGCCAGAACCTCCATCCGCCTTAGAGATTTCGGCCTGGAGTCGGTGAAGGTGCGAACCAGCATGACCGGCTCCAAGCTGATGGAGGTGGGAGGAGCCGCAGCTGAAGAAACTGCTGACCGCCTTGCTGCCGAGCTCATCAAAGTAGTCGGCGAATGGGCGGACGTCACCCGTCCGTCCAAACTCGTGGACCTGAGGGTCTCCGGTTTGGACGAGACGGTGACGTCCGAGGAAGTGGCGACAAAAATCGCAGAGCTAGGGAACTGCCCCCCCAGCACCGTCAAAGTAGGCCGTATCAGGAAAAACTACTGGGTGGGCGGTGCGACCCTCGTAAGGTGCCCGGCGGCGGCTGGAAAAGCTGTGACCCAAATAGGAAAGG
>NW_013530168.1:0-804 GCF_000836235.2 Papilio xuthus
CTTTTCTGGGCTTTCTTCTTATTTCAAGAGAATAATTCCTGATCAAAACTCATCTTCCTAATCTTTTCTCTTCTTGCTAGACAAGACTCTGGTAGAAAGGAGTTGATTGGTGTCGGACGTTGTCTCTGAGTTCAAGGGACTAAAGATAGTACCAAAACTGTATAGAAGACTTACAGTTTCGGTGCTACCCTCAGCCCACAGAACTTTTCTGGGCTTTCTTCTTATTTCAAGAGAATAATTCCTGATCAAAACTCATCTTCCTATTCTTCTGTCTTCTTGCTAGACAAGACTCTGGTAGAAAGGCGTTGATTGATGTCGGACGTTGTCTCTGAGTTCAAGGGACTAAAGATAGTACCAAAACTGTATAGAAGACTTACAGTTTCGGTGCTACCCTCAGCCCACAGAACTTTTCTGGGTTTTCTTCTTATTTCAAGAGAATAATTCCTCATCAAAACTCATCTTCCTAATCTTCTCTCTTATTGCTAGAAAAGACTCTGGTAGAAAGGCGTTGATTGGTGTCGGACGTTGTCTCTGAGTTCAAGGGACTAAAGATAGTACCAAAACTGTATAGAAGACTTATAGTTTCGGTGCTACCCTCAGCCCACAGAACTTTTCTGGGCTTTCTTCTTATTTCAAGAGAATAATTCCTGATCAAAACTCATCTTCCTAATCTTCTGTCTTCTTGCTAGACAAGACTCTGGTAGAAAGGCGTTGATTGATGTCGGACGTTGTCTTTGAGTTCAAGGGACTAAAGATAGTACCAAAACTGTATAGAAGACTTACAGTTTCGGTGCTACCCTCAGC
>NW_013530168.1:1002-1386 GCF_000836235.2 Papilio xuthus
CCCACAGAACTTTTCTGGGCTTTCTTCTTATTTCAAGAGAATAATTCCTCATCAAAACTCATATTCCTAATTTTCTCTCTTCTTGCGAGACAAGACTCTGGTAGAAAGGCGTTGATTGGTGTCGGACGTTGTCTCTGAGTTCAAGGGACTAAAGATAGTACCAAAACTGTATAGAAGACTTACAGTTTCGGTACTACCCTCAGCCCACAGAACTTTTCTGTGCTTTCTTCTTACATCAAGAGAAAATGCAAAACCATAACGAACAGATGCGTCAAGATATGCCATTCTTCATTTTTAATGAATTACGAGATATTTTCAATTTTTTTTGCATTTATTAGCATTAAGAACTCGAACCACAAAACATTATGTTTGACATTTTATTTA
>NW_013530170.1:0-3981 GCF_000836235.2 Papilio xuthus
ACTATGGCCTAATCACCCTTAACTTAGGGTAGGCTCCGAGCCCCTCGGTGGGGACGTATAGTGATCTGATGATGATTAATATTTATTCTTAAGTATATAATATTAGAAGTGTCCTTTAATAAAATCCGCCTTAGTTAATTCCTGTTTATTAAGTACAACAATCTGGCAAACTTTGACTTGCAACTATTATATAATTGTTTTTTTCATTGTTTGAGAAAAAAAATTTGAGTACCATAATATATTAAATTTACTATATTTTGCAATCTTGGAAGTTAAATCCATAGTACTATTTTCTATCATAAATGTACGATTTCCGCAGTCGAGGCATGGTTCCCTCTAATAATAAGATGTTACTGTATTATCTGACTAAGTTGAAGAAATGTATTCACATTAAGGAAATCAATTTCCAAACCCTAACTGAATCCAACCCAAAGGATAATAGTCCAAAACTTTTTTGAAGCGTTTGAACAATCAAAATGTAAAAAACATTTTTTTTAATAGTTTTGGAATCGAAGTTCTTTTTTAACAGTGGTAGAGCTCGTTTTAACATCTATGTACATACACACGAATTGGTCGGTTCGTCCGGTACCACGACCACACAGAAGACAGGCGTAAAATGAAAGAAATTCCACGTTTCGTCTGATGAGTGTCGTACCGGAGACCTAATTTCAGTCTTCTTTCCCTTCCCACCCTTTTTATATAAGAAAAGTATGGGAAGTGGAAGTGGATTTTACGGATTAGAGTATGCACGGGAAGGGAAAATATTTCCTTTCTGTGCATCCTCTCCTCCGTCCATTAGAAGTAGACCTGTAGGCAACAGTCGCTTCGATTTTTCAGCAATTTCAGGTGACCACTAGCTTGTTTGCCACCTTATGATAATAAAAAAATACTTTCTTTGTTCCAATGAGGAATCTAGGTATTGGTTTTTTTTCTTGTTTTTTCACCCAAGCAAAGCTGCATAGATTATTTTTCTGATATAACATAAGTTGAAAACCTTTATCTCTGTACAAAAAAGATATTCTTTAAAGTCTCTGTAATAATTAAATTCATTAATTATATATTACCGAAACTTTTGGAATTTAAAAAACGTAACGATTCACCGTTAACGCATTTAAATGTTTAAAAATCGATTGTAATTATTATTGCAAAAATGTGCAATTATTCTAATTAGTATAAATACAGTGTAAGTTCAAGTAGAGTCACAGTTCACATCAGAGCTTCACAGCACTACAACAATAATCATGTTCAAGACAACATTGTTCTCCGTTCTTTTGCTGGCTTTGGCCATGCAATCTGGTAAGTTATCTATGATATATTGTACCTTCATATTTTGTACTTTCGATGTCTTTATTTATTGGTTTTTATTATTTTCTAGTAAATGGTAAGCCAGCATGCGGTTGTGAGAACTCACGGAAACCTCCGCCTTCGACTCTGCCGCCGTGTCAGCCGGCCACGCTCGAGCCTTGTGCCCAGCAGGAGGTCAGGACCAGCAGCGCATGCGTCATCACAACTGCTCTCAGAGTACCCTGCATCGAGCAGGCGACACCCTCGACAACGACAACAACGACCACGAAAAGGCCCCCGACCACAACCACCACCACTACGACAGTAGCGCCTATTACCTCGACGGCCGCTCCCAGGACTGACTGCTCGAACGGTGACATTTACCCCTTTAGTGTGGGCGGCTGCAACCAGTTCCTGATGTGCCGCAACAGAGTGTACATTCTGATGGTCTGCCCGTCGGGACTCGGCTTCAACTTCCAGAGCAAGCGCTGCGAGCGCTCCGACATCGTGCCCGCTTGCAGTGCACGCAGCTAATTTATAGCAATACTTTTATGATTAAAAATGTTCTTCATTTAATAAATTATTATTCAAAATATATTTTTAATTATTACATATTGTCGTAAGATTTATTTTTATGAGTACACAATTTAATCTTAATAGGCATAATACATGAAGGTTAGTTTTTGAGGCCAAATTCTCTGTATAAAACATATTCATCATCGTTTCCAGTCTTTGTCTCTGACAAAACATAGATAATATGTTTTTATATTAAACGGTAATTTTGCGCTCAATAGCTTACGGTTTTTATTACAAGATATAAGTAAAAACATTAGAAGTACATTGGAACTTTACAACAACTCAACAAGTTTTCAAAGCACAAAGTTCAAATGACAAAGTATTACATTTTTATTTACTATAAATATATAAGTCAAAACTAAATTACCCATTATTTTTATTTTTATGATATGCAAAGCAAAAACCAAACAAACAACCCTCTGGTTTTAAGACACCAGAAATTGTTACCATCCAATTCTTCTTCTTCTTCTTCTAATGCCTCTCCATTACTGGAGGTTGGCCGTCAGCTCAGCGAACCCTTTCCTGTCCTGTGCCAAGCGAAAAAATTGTTCAACGCTGGCAATAACCATCCAATTAAGTTATCAAATTCTCGTCAACAACTTGTTCTATACTTCACATTTCAATGAAACTCTTACAAGAAAATGCTGTAACAATTGTAAAATTAAGTATTTTTTCAGCGAAATGTAGACAATTATACTGCAAATAGAGGACTACAAATTAATGAAACTGGAGTGTCTGCATCGAAAATAAATTATATTTCGAACCCATGATGGGTTTGCGTTGCTGATGACGAAAGACATTTTTTTTTATTTTTTGGTACATCTGTCTGTCTATATAAAAGCTCGAATTTGTACCGAGTAATCTCCGAAACGACTGGTAAGATTTTGTCTGGATTTACCTGGAATGTAGCTTGCTGCGGCGGACCGCTAATTTTTTTCAAACAAAGAATTTTGATGCTTACGAAATTACCATTATTTATATTTGTATATAGGATATAACTCATAGTTAACGATTATATGGCATCCCTTTTTTTTGCATATATCTGTGATGACTAATGAAAAATATTTTTGTTCTTTATCGTTTTTGAAAATTATGCCTGTCCTGTAGACTATGTTATTGATTGAATGGAATCTATTCGGTATCTCTTAGTCAGGGCGTCATGGGATATAGGATTGCCCTTAAATATTTTTTAGTCACGTCAGTAAGGAATTATCGCTAAGTACCATTTCTATTGTCTCGTCTCTTGTTTATTACGTAAATAATATTATTTACCGTTAGTAATTAATATTAATTACCGTCAAAATAACCGTATTTCGAAATGCAATATGCAATAAAACTAATTAGATAATTCCGTATAAATTAGTTTGCTTTACAATACAACCATCATTATTCATTTGTGTTTCTTGCGAAGATAATTTAGAAGTAAAATGTACTTATTCATTATTTTGGCTGCTTTGTGTTCGGCATCGTGTAAGTTTCTAAATTATTATTATAATACATAAAATACTTCGAAAAATTTGCAAATAAAGGTTTTTTTTACTTCATGTTATATCCTGATAGACTTGATTTTTTTTTGTAACTTTCAGTCGCGGTGCAAGAAATACAAAATGGCGCTGTGGGTGACGAGGTATGCAAGGAGTACAACACGTATTATAAGATACAGGGCAGCTGCGACTCCTACGTAGAGTGTAACGTGAGTGTAACGCCGCTTTTAACGTGACTGTTTAAAAATATGCTGTGTTATATCAGTTTGATGTACATGTTGAATGTTGAACGTTGCAGGCGTACAAGGCGACGTACAAGACGTGTCCCGACGGGCTGTACTTCATGCGCGACGTGCAGTGGCCAACCTACCCGTGCGCGTATCCCTCGGACGCCCAGTGCGAATACAACGACCAACCTCGTACGTACCTACATGCCTGCTCTTATCTTACTCTATACTACAGTCTACATGCAAACAATACCGTGACCTGTTGTTTATATGTTCTCTGCAGAGCGAGCCGTGTCATCAGCGGAGTGCAAGACCCAGTATGGATTCTTTGCGTCGCCGTTAGCGACCCGCTCCGACTGCGGCAAGTACCGCATGTGCGTGGAGGGCAAGGCCTTCGAGATGGAGTGTGC
>NW_013530171.1:0-538 GCF_000836235.2 Papilio xuthus
TATAACATGTGATTTTATAAAAATTGTGAGTGTCAGCATACCTGTTACAAAACTGAAAACATATGCAACAATTTTAATATCTTAATGACCTAAATTAAGACCCCGAAAAAAAATCTTCATAGCAATATATTCATCTTCAGCAATCTTCATAGCAATAATACTCATGATGATCATTTCCTAAAGTTTAAAATTGATTTTATGAAAACTTGGTTTGATTCGCTGTTGTAAAGTTGTTCCAAATAAAATTATTATTCAAATGTTAAAAGACTTTGTTTATTGTTGTGTTTGGGTTGGACTTTAAAATGGGAGTGTGACTCACTTTCCAATGACAAATTGACCGAAATTTATTATTAAAAAGTACACATCTTTAGGTTTGTTTGTAATAAAATTATGAATAACATCAACAATATGTGATTTAATAAAAATAAAGATATCTGTAATAGTTTATTTTTCTATTTAAACTAAGTTACCAACAGTTACATCCAACCACTGAAGTTTTTGTAACTTATTAAATTATAAGAATAAGCTTTACAGTTAT
>NW_013530172.1:0-5286 GCF_000836235.2 Papilio xuthus
AAAAATCAACATACCTTTAATATGAGCCAAAGCTCATGGTTTGATTAGATGTAATTTAAATATTTAAATAGCGAATGTAATGTGTTTATTCATCTTTTTATTGAACCAGGAACGAGCGAAAACATAAAAAAATTGGTAAAAACTGATGTGAACTTGGCCTTAACAAGTAGGTACTATAAGACCGATTGTCACATTAGGCAACACACCGGCCTGATCGACTGTCACACACACGCACAAAACATGATCAGAAGTCGCTTTCGGGGTCGTCCATTGATGTTCTTCTGCGAGAAGTTTGCGTTAAGGTAGCGTAAGGAAAACACCAAAAGGTAGCCTTCGTTATAAAATACTACAATGTATTATATAATAGTAAACAGAATTCCGTGATCTGTTGGTGTTACATTTTATACTCTGCAATAATTTTATTAACATAACACTTGCGAGATAGATATATGAAAATTTTATATAAAAAAAAACATAAGAAATTATTTAAAATATGGTATTCGATGATGTAATAGAGTAGGATGTTGAGTTTTTGTTCGTGTTTGCGTGTAAATGGTAATATGGTGAAAGTGTGTAATTTGCAGTTTGAAAGTATATTTGCA
The DNA here is from genome assembly GCF_000836235.2 of Papilio xuthus. Lineage (NCBI taxonomy): Eukaryota > Metazoa > Arthropoda > Insecta > Lepidoptera > Papilionidae > Papilio > Papilio xuthus. The sequence continues at coordinate 603 of NW_013530172.1, forward strand.
AAACAACGAAATAAAATGAGCGAGTTCCGATTTTATAAGGTGAATGTTATTTGATATCTGTGTGTTAGATTAACGGCTCAACGAATATATTTACATATTTGATTTCATATGGTAACTGTCCTATCCACACGAAACTGCCCTATGTTAAAAATAATTCAATTTATTACATATCCTGCTTTGTACAAATTATGTTAAATAAACAATAGAAGAACGTTAGTACTTTTTTAATTACTAATAATTTAACAACCTTGAAGACACAATTTAATAAGCCTGCTATAATTTTGAATCAAAATAAGAAATAAAACGCGGAAAATTTAATTTCATAATTATAGTTTTATTATTGTTCTTATAAAATATTTATAAACAATATAATTTCAAGGTTTAATATTTAGTAATACAAGCTGCATATTTGTTTTAGGTATAAATAATTTGAATTATAAAATTTTATAATAATTGTGGACTATCCTAAAACAGAGATTGCATTGTTTTAATAAATAATACCAATTAGTGATTTGGGGCATGGTTATGCGCGGATAGGATAGTACAGCAACACAACTGTGGTCAATTTCTTCACAATAGTTTTGTCTTCACTGAATGTATTCTTCAGTTCAACATTATTTGTGTGGTCACCAAACAATCCAATAGAACGACATGGCCTTCTCAATTTTAAGAACTTAGCTAGTAAAATAAGAAACGATAAAATATTTAAAACGTCTTATGATAAATCGTAATTGCATATTTAGAATTCGAACGCATTTAGAATGTATATTGTTTAAGTTACAACCACTCCGAAAGTATTTCTTGTATTCTACACGTATTCTAAAAGTTGTCTTAAATCTATAATTATTATTTTGTATTCTATAAAATGTTTTGTAGTCTAACGTAGCTAAAGGGTACTGGTATGGTATATAAGTGTTTAATAAACTCTCCCAAGGTAACTTAAATAAGGTGATTTACCATTAAGTCACCCCTTAGCTACGAAAGAATTTGTGTATGTTGCTAATATATATTGGTTTGATGTTTTCATAAATTAGTGTACTATACATGTAATTAGTGTCATTTCCATTTAAATATAAATGTTTTTGTATTAATTTGATAGAATTATGTTGGTCTAGTAACAAGTTTATAGTTCAAAGAGTTTATTAAGTTGAATACTTTGTGACGCAAGATTCCTTCTTCCCTGTACAGTTTGCTCCCGCGCGACTGTCACCTGTTTCGATTTATTTACGGCAAAGCGACGCGTTGCAACGTAACACTCAACTCTCACACTACGTGAGTTAATTATTCCTTAAAAGTTCTAGATCATATAAATATATATTAATTTACAGATAACAGAGATAACTAAATGATAGTTAAATATTTTGAAAGAAAATAATTTAAATTAATATACCGAGGACGTTCGATAAATACATATTCGTGTATGGGGCCGCTACATTTGTAATATTAAACTATGTTCATAGTGAGAGAGGTAGTGTAGTCTAAAGAATAAATTGTATAAATTGACAAGCGTGAGAGGTCGACGCCGCGGTGACGCCACGGTAACGCCGACGAGCACTGCCACACAACGCGGCCGTTATGTATTGTATATTGATATGATCTAGGATGTGTCGTAGGTGTTTTTCAAGTAGTGATCGTGTACTAAGTCTTATGTTATGCCTTCTAAATGATAAATGGATTTCAGGCACAGGCGTAATGCAGCTCTTAAAGGTTACTTTAATAAAAAAAAAACTATATTAATATGTGACAATAATTTGTTTAACTCATCCTGGCAGCTTCTTTTTTGTCAATTCGATTTCCGTGTCTAGTCATGTGTTTTCACTTCTTTGGTTGTATAGCTGTATTGATTTCCGATCAATTTCTAACATACATTAATCGTATTTATACCAAATCTGGTGCCAAAATGAGTTAAACTAATTATAGCGCTTGCAGTTAAGGGTCGTAAACACAACGCGTTGTTGCGTAGCACACCCCTGCTGCGCTACAGGAGAGCGTAGCGCTTCGTGTAGCCAACGCTACGCCTGCGCCTGTACCCCATGTAGGCAACGTTCGATATTCGAAGTAAGATTAATCACGTTCGAATAATTGTAGACAGATTTTGAAGTTTAATATTATTTGCATTTTCCTAAGAGTTAGAACGATTGAGACAGTAGGTCGAACGACCGTGTTATGAAGATTTGTGGAGATGTTTATAAAAAAATACGTTTATGAAAATGAAATAAAAATGAAAAATAATGTCACATAAACTTGTAATTACTAACATAAGAAGAATTATTGGAAAAAACAGAAAAAACGTTGAATAAACCAATTAAAATACAGTCTTCTTTATTAATTAACCCTTAAGTATACCTGTCGAGGTTTCCGAAATTAAAAACGTGTTACCAATTTAAATATTTTAATATAAAAATGTTCGCTTACGTCAATATCACACTCGAACTTATATCATCTATTTATATTAAGTATAAAAACTATGACTTCACATTAAATTATCGTTCTCACAACAGTATAAAAAAGTTAAGCATTCATAATCACAGCAAAACGTTCGCTATACACAATACAGCTGACGCAACAGGCATGGGCACAGACACACTGGATCACGATCACAGGGGGCGTAGGGGACGGGGGCTTGTGCGACGGGGGCGCTAGGAGCGCGCCGAGAGCACCAGCAGCGCGCACAGCGCCACGAACGACGCGAACGACGGTCGCACTGACACGCCGCCATTGCCGCCATTGCCACCACCACGTTCACCTTCATCTGTCCCACCCACAAAAACATATATTTAACTATTCTCAAACTCTCAATGTGTGATGCATAGAATTGAACGCGTACAAAACCTCAATCAATTGTATTTACATTTAAAAAAAGTGGTTTATAGTGCACTAATGATAAAGACATAATGAATAGATTCTATACGCGTTCAAAATTATGCTTGATTCATATAAACCGTTATTCCAATAACTGTTTAAAATTCATCGAATAAGTAACAACTTAAAATAAATTCAATAGTTTCAAATTCAAATACCCAAGAACATTGGAACTAAGCGGTTTAGATGAGAGACTTAAAAAATTAAGGCCTTAAGAGGAAGCACATCTATGTATTTATCTTTAGTTTCAATAAAATATCTCGTATTCTAAAGTTAAATAAGTAAACGTAGATATGCTTACTCTCAGAAATTATCTATCTACAAACAAAAACATTAAACAACTAACATCAATGTGGTGAAACTCTCAACAATAATGAGAATGATAATAATAAGCGTATGTTAAAAAAAACAAGAAACACCAAAATCTTTTCATGTTAGATATCATGCTTGTACGAAAATGGTAGCAAAAGAAATGTAATGTGAACCTACGATGCGGGTGCGTGACGCCGCGGCGGAGGACCTAAGCCCTCCTTAGGTAACGGAGGCCCGAGGTAACGAGTAACTACAGTTTAGCTCCGTCTGTCTGTATGTGGCCAACTGAAAAATTAACTCGCCTTTAACAAATCTATATTGAATTCAATAAACCGTTACCCATCCGTTCTAACTACTAATTTAACTACGACTACATTCTACTTTCAAAACGCATGCAATACTTTATAAAAAATCTTCAATATATAACCATATTCTACTATCTACTAAAATATTTTCCTCTAATAAAGTACTTCTACACATACCCTAATAAAGTAAATATATAGTTTAATATATAATATATTACTCTTGCACGATTTTATCATGCATTTAATTATTAGTCACAAATAACACACACTTAAAGTTATTCTTATTCAAACTAAAAAAAAACAGTTAATTAACACACAACCCAACTCATGTACGATTAATAAAATACTACGGTTAATTTTCATCAAACGGTTCAAACTGTTAGAATTAATGTAACGTGACGTGTGCAATTTTTTTTAATACGAAACAAATATCTTACGTATTTATATGATTGAATAAAAGATCCTTTAAAGTTTCAAGACGATGACACGTAACTTTGGCAATTTTGTTTCTAAAAAGATTTAAACTGTGAGTTATTTACTTAAGTGAAATTGTGCTAATATTTTTTCGATACACATTTGGAATAACGATAAATGTTAAAAATCAAGTGCAACAATATAATTTACATATAATCGGTTTGGCACACGTGAAGTAAATACTATTGCTACTAATAATTATTATTTACTGCAATTAATATTCGAATACTTTCCTTTGTTTTAAATAAATGCATATAAAGTGTTTACAATCTCGAAAACAAAATTCTAGAACTAAAAACAAATAATAAATAAAATGATAAGTGTTAACAAAGCAAGAAAGCATGCATGCATACTGTAACAGTCTAAAGCCCGAAATATCTGTATAAAATATATATCGTTAACTCATTTTTTTTCAATAAGAATAAGAGAGACAACTATATGTTTTATACAATCATTTCGGTTGTAAAAGGTAAGTAAGCTTGTATTCAAACATGCATAAGTGATATGAAACCAACGTACAAGTGGCGCGTGAGAAGCTCGCCGGTACTAAAATCACCGCTTATTTTTATAATCTCACTGGTACTTATATGTTTTCCTATATAATTAATTGAGTCTTTGTTCTTTATAATAATCTCTATGTACAAAGTTCAGGAACTCCAACGAGGCTATTCCCTGAACCAGAAGAATGATCTGGGAGCGGATGATTTTACACCTAGAAAGACAAAATACAC
>NW_013530172.1:8075-11039 GCF_000836235.2 Papilio xuthus
TAAACCGTTATTCCAATAACTGTTTAAAATTCATCGAATAAGTAACAACTTAAAATAAATTCAATAGTTTCAAATTCAAATACCCAAGAACATTGGAACTAAGCGGTTTAGATGAGAGACTTAAAAAAATAAGGCCTTAAGAGGAAGCACATCTTTGTATTTATCTTTAGTTTCAATAAAATATCTCGTATTCTAAAGTTAAATAAGTAAACGTAGATATGCTTACTCTCAGAAATTATCTATCTACAAACAAAAACATTAAACAACTAACATCAATGTGGTGAAACTCTCAACAATAATGAGAATGATAGTAATAAGCGTATGTTAAAAAAAAAACAAGAAACACCAAAATCTTTTCATGTTAGATATCATGCTTGTACGAAAATGGTAGCAAAAGAAATGTAATGTGAACCTACGATGCGGGTGCGTGACGCCGCGGCGGAGGACCTAAGCCCTCCTTAGGTAACGGAGGCCCGAGGTAACGAGTAACTACAGTTTAGCTCCGTCTGTCTGTATGTGGCCAACTGAAAAATTAACTCGCCTTTAACAAATCTATATTGAATTCAATAAACCGTTACCCATCCGTTCTAACTACTAAACTAACTACGACTACATTCTACTTTCAAAACGCATGCAATACTTTATAAAAAATCTTCAATATATAACCATATTCTACTATCTACTAAAATATTTTCCTCTAATAAAGTACTTCTACACATACCCTAATAAAGTAAATATATAGTTTAATATATAATATATTACTCTTGCACGATTTTATCATGCATTTAATTATTAGTCACAAATAACACACACTTAAAGTTATTCTTATTCAAACTAAAAAAAAGTTAATTAACACACAACCCAACTCATGTACGATTAATAAAATAATAAGGTTAATTTTCATCAAACGGTTCAAACTGTTAGAAATAATGCAACGTGACGTGTGCCATTTTTTTTATACTAAACAAATATCTTACGTATTTATATGATTGAATAAAAGATCCTTTAAAGTTTCAAGACGATGACACGTAACTTTGGCAATTTTGTTTCTAAAAAGATTTAAACTGTGAGTTATTTACTTAAGTGAAATTGTGCTAATATTTTTTCGATACACATTTGGAATAACGATAAATGTTAAAAATCAAGTGCTACAATATACTTTAAATATAATCGGTTTGACACACGTGTAGTAAATACTATTGCTACTAATAATTTTTATTTATTGCAATTAATATGTGAATACTTTCCTTTGTTTTAATAAACGTAAAATAAAGTGCTTACAAACTCATAAACAAAAGTCTAGAACTAAAAACAAATACAAAATAAAATGATAAGTGTTAACAAAGCAAGAAAGCATGCATGCATACTGTAACAGTCTAAAGCCCGAAATATCTGTATAAAATATATATCGTTAACTCATTTTTTTTTCAATAAGAATAAGAGAGACAACTATATGATTTATACAATTATTTCGGTTGTAAAAAGGTAAGTAAGCTTGTATTCAAACATGCATAAGTGATATGAAACCAACGTACAAGTGGCGCGTGAGAAGCTCGCCGGTACTAAAATCACCGCTTATTTCTATAATCTCACTGGTACTTATATGTTTTCCTATATATTTAATTGAGTCTTTGTTCTTTATAATAATCTCTATGTACAAAGTTCAGGAACTCCAACGAGGCTATTCCCTGAACCAGAAGAATGATCTGGGAGCGGATGATTTTACACCTAGAAAGACAAAATACACAAACACACATGACGCGAGTTGAACACTCGTAGCGTGTCAGACGTACACACACATTGAACAAACAAGTGAACGTACATATATGTGCAACATTCGTTGAACAGTGTACGTGTAATATAAAAACATTAAATTATCAACAGTGCAACAATTATGTTCTTAATATAATTAACTTTACTTGTACTGTAACCACATTTGGTGCTAATATTCGTGAATTTATCCCAAATAAGATCACATTTGTAATGCAATCGTAACCTATAGTGCACTTTGTGTCTTTTTTATGTGCAATCAGTGATTAAAATAAAATTTGTGTGTTGTGTAAAGTTTAAACATTTTGCACAGATTCCAAGGATCATACTCCTTTGGCTCCTTTATTATAGCTAAAATGTGTGCTGTGCGAAATATTTAAGTGCAAAACGCAGGTATTTTCATTGGCGCCCAGAAGCCTTATCGATGTATAACGGGACTTACCGACAACCACTGCCCCCAAAAAGCAAAGCTAACCCAAGCCTGTATGGTAGCTTTTGTTAATTTTATTCTTGATTGGTTAAATTAAAAATGTTAGAACTTTGAAAAAGGTATCATTGTGATTGGATTAAAAAGTGAAATTATTTTTGGTTAGTATACAATTACGAGTTAAATATGATAAACAATGTAAGATGATATTCGTAATGGTGAATATAAATAATGAAATGAAAGTAAACATGCAGCTGAAAACAATGAAAAATAACACAAAAAACATAAAAACAAGATACGACATAAAACAAGAAACAATATTCATGTTAAATAGGTAACAGATAAAAATAATTAGTTTCTAAACTACGATAGTAAATTTCACAAACAAAATGGAGACAAGAACAAAACTAATGAAGGACATTCACATAAAGAAGGGCATAGAAGCAGACATTTAACAGTGGTGCCGGCGACGGTCAGCCCTTCTCTGTAACTGTAACACGAATCGCTCTTGAAATATATTTACCATTTATTACAATATGCAACTAAAACACTAACTTTAGAAATGTTTCATTAAATGTTGGATAATTTTTAAATGTTTTTTAATTTATTATGGCATTTATTAAAATTCGTTAATCAAGAGCCTAAAATTTAAATTTATATTTTTTTAAATTATTTTTTTTCTATTCTGGGCGTCGATGAATCTACCTGCGTCAAAGAGTATGTCGCCGACGTCGTCTTCGTCTGGCAGGCGTGTGTATGCGGCGGCT
>NW_013530173.1:0-4563 GCF_000836235.2 Papilio xuthus
CGTGGGATGTTAGCGGGTTCCTGGCCCTCTTTCTGTATCTTACCTCCATCCTCAGATCATCCTTATTAAGGTCTTTAATTAAATTTTTATTCTGTTTCAGAATGGCGCTAACTATTTCTTCGTCTTTGATGGAGGTAAGTACATTCAGTAACTTTACTTGCGGGTCTTTGTTTTTAATGTCTACCACTTGCAAACCGTTGCCTACGCTCCGAAGCCTACTCTTAACTATTTCTAACTCACTTACCGTGCTGCAACCCATGATCACTTTCCTATCCTTGGCCTTTCTCACACTATCCACTTTTATTCCATCCTCTTTCGCCCTAATCACCTTTCTGATTTTTTCCAGGACTTGGTCCCCGGTGTCTGTGTCGTCGCTCGAGGAGACCGCCACCGAGTGCGTGGCCGCTACACCCAGGGGCGGCCTCTGCGACGACCCTGCTGCTACGCTCGCGTAAGTGCCCCTTTTTACCCTATTACCGGCTTGTCCAAGAGCGTCCCTTAAGCTTTCCATTTCAACTCTATTTTTCTCTAATATTATACTATGATGTTCTAACTTCTTTATTAGTTCTTCCTGTTTTTGAAGATACTGTTCAGGGGGGGCAGGGAGGGGTGTTTGCGAAATCGGAGAGCTAGGGCCCTCTTTTTCCGCAACCCCCCCCTGCGCCCCCTGTTCAGCATCTTTTCCTTCCTTTACCATCTTTAGCTCAAGTTCAGCTTCTTTGACAAGCCGGTACAGGGCTTCTAAGGCGCTGATGGCCCCTGCTTTTATCTCCGTCTTTATGTTTCTGGAATTGGCCACGTGGGTTTTCCCCGTGACCAAGTGGGTCCGCGCTTCTCTTAACCTGTCGCGGACCCCGGAGCTTTCACCAAAGGAGGGGCCACCAGCTCCTTCCACCGCCACTGTCTTCTGACTTACTTGTAGGGGCACTATACGTTTACGCACAGCCCTGGCTACAACTTTTTTCGGGGAGGTTTGGGTAGTGGGGTCCACGCTGGATTCCCACTCCCCAACACTCCTCCGGACGCTCCGGACCTGAGCCTCTTCGTCAATATTTGGCGATGATGTTAAATTTACTATTTGGTCAGTTTTTTCTACTGGGCTCTGGTCCTGGGCGCCGCGTTTCTTCACCGGGGTCCTGATCGCAATCATGCTTGGGAACTCGTCAAATTTAAAACTTAAACTAATTAGGTCAATAGAACCGTTGATTCACTTAAGTCTAGAGGCAATAGCCGTGTCAATAAAACTTACGTCTAGTATCCCGGGCAATAAACCCTGTCAATATCAAAATAACTTAAACTAATATTGCGGGCAAAAACCCTAACAATATGTTTTAAAACTAAACTTATATCTACTAATAAATTTGTCGGGCAAAAGCCTCGTCAATGACTTGTTAAAATGTGTTTAAAACTTATATCTAATATTGCTGACAAAAGTCTCAGTCAATATATGTTTTTGACAGTTGGGAGTCAGATCAGAAATTAAAAATAAGAAGTAAAATAAAATAAAATTAAAAATATAGATAAAAATAAAATAAAAAATAAAATTAAAATATAAATAAAAATAAAATTAAATTTAAAAATAAAATAAAATAAAAATAAAAATGAAAATAAAAATAAAAATAAAAATAAAAATAAAAATAAAAATAAAAATAAAAATAAAAATAAAAATATAAATAAAAATAAAAATAAAAATAAAAATAAAAATAAAAATAAAAATAAAAATAAAAATAAAAATAAAAATAAAAATAAAAATAAAAATAAAAATAAAAATAAAAATAAAAATAAAAATAAAAATAAAAAAATAAAAATAAAAATAAAAATAAAAATAAAAATAAAAATAAAAATAAAAATAAAAATAAAAATAAAAATAAAAATAAAAATAAAAATAAAAATAAAAATAAAAATAAAAATAAAAATAAAAATAATAAAAATAAAAATAAAAATAAAAATAAAAATAAAAATAAAAATAAAAATAAAAATAAAAATAAAAATAAAAATAAAAATAAAAATAAAAATAAAAATAAAGATAAAAATAAAAGTAAAATAAAATAAAATACAAATAAAATTAAAGTAAGTGAACTATAATTAAAATTAAGGATAAAAGTAGAAATAAATAGAGTACAATACGATAAAGTAAATAAGGATAATATAAAGGGAATAAATATGAATAATTAATTATAATATAAGATAAGAAAATAAAATTAAAATAAGGTGAAATACAAATTATATAAATTTAAGAAATATTTCTCTTTCTTTTCAAGTATAAAAAGTACTTATTCTGATCTCTTATTATGAAGTAAATAAAATTATAAGAAGAGTTTCTAAATTTGATCTTTTCCAATTACTAACTAACTAGATAATCTGATCAGTTCTCCCTATGTCTTACTTACAAACTAACTACGGCGTTTCGCCGAGCCGGTGTGGAATGTGGGCGGGGCTTACACCGGTTGTTAACAAAGTTCGATACACGATTTTATGACAAGTTGCAGTTTACGTAATTTCAAACCGAAATTTCGTTTGTTAGACTTAAATTTATAAGTTTTATATGGTAGCCGTAGTGTTTCTTAAAACTAATCTTATATCTAACAATTCGGGCAAAAACCCAGTCAATAAAATATTAAGAACTTATATTTAATATTGATGACAAAAGTCACGGTCAATATTTGAACTTAGACTATTTAGAAAAACAACCAGTCAGAAACGATAAAAATTTAAAAACAACAATAATTAATAAATAAAATTTATAATAACTAACTTTAAAACCGACTAGACCAAACTTGTACAATTAATAATTAAAACTAGTAATTTAAAATTATTATTATATGTAAATATATAAAGTAAAATTAAAATTAGGATAATTAAATTGAAAATTAAAATGAATGAAATTGAAAATTTTAAAAATTTAAAAACCTTAAAAATTAAGAAGTTTAAAAGTTTAAAACTTAAGATTAAAGCTAACTTAACTCAATAAAAGTAATATTAGAATTGTAAAAATTTATAAATTATTATAATGTACTTAGTCTAGTCTTTGGATTCTAGCAATTAAAATAATAATACAATATAAAAAGAAAATTTTAAAATAAAATGACTAGGTAACTGGTCAGTTTTCTTAATGTCTAACTTACACACTAACTGTAACATACACGCCACACTCCGCCGTGCCGATTGTGGAATGTGGGCGGGGCTTACGCCGGTTGTTAACTAACTTTGTTAACAAAGTTGGAAACAATTTTCGTAATTTAAAAACTATATAACATTTTTTTAAAAACTTAATATTATTCACTTTTGACTGTTACACTATGTTACTATATATCTAAAAATAACCCTTAATGTCTTTAAATTGTTATTGCTCTTCTATTTTCGGCGTAATCCTAATATGTTGTTATTTTGATAAAACTGTTGTAACTTCTTTAATTTAAGTCATAAAAATCTGGATGAGATGTCAAAATGTTCGTAATTGTATGCCGGTTATAATGAAATAATAAAAATAATATATCACAGATTTAATTTTGGAGTTATGAATTTTTAAAAATCGTCCACTTTTTTCACAATTTTTCCGGTCTTTTATCTCAGAAGTTACTAATCCGATTTTAATTTCGAAAACACTGTTTTCTTCGGCACTTTAAGTTCTATCCGGTGCACTATGTCACTTCGTTCCAGCACTCTTGGATCCAGGACCTCGTGGCCACGCGGTTTTTGTTATTTTCCGTTATCTTTGGTTTTTCCTTCGGGGAAAATTCGGAAAACCGGTCAGGTCCAAAGATCTTGATGAGACCTATCTGGGGATACCATAAAATATATAGGTTACCGATCTGGTTTTTGCAGCGTTATTTTTTAAAGTTTAATTTTGTTAAAATTTTCCGTTTTTTTGTTGCAGGTGTTCCAGTTTCCAGCTTTCCTCTTCACGCTTTGCACCGTTGGGAAGAGGGAATTTTTCTGCTTCTCCTGGTATGTCGCACGGGTAGGTTGGCGAAACTTTTACCACAACTTTTATTTTTCGTAACTTTTTGATCTACGGAGCAACTTTAAAACACTTTTTAGCACTTTTGGCGTGTCGTACCAGTACGGGGCGCTGCGAGTGACTAGGTGGGTTAGGTTAGGTTAGGTTAGGTTAGGTTAGGTTAGGTTAGGTTAGGTTAGGTTAGGTTAGGTTAGGTTAGGTTAGGTTAGGTTAGGTTAGGTTAGGTTAGGTTAATCGCGCGCCGGTTGCCGTACCGTGTGCATCGCTTCCGTGTCGCTCCGCGTTTGAAAATCGTTAAATGCGGTAAAAAGTGAAGTTTTGTACTTGTGTTATACATCGGGAGATGCGTCTCGGCGAGACGCATCTAGTGGTATATAAAACATAGTGGGCAGAGACCAAATTAGTTAAGTTTTTAGTGATTTAGTGTTCTAACGGTCGTTTTGGGTGTGGCACTTTTTCGCGAAGTACAAAAAAGTGCTTCGATTTCGACGTGTAGTATATCGGGAGATGCGTCTCAGCGAGACAAATCGACCGATATAGTGTTTAGTGTGGATAGAGACCAAATTAGTTAGGTTTTTAGTGTTTAAGTGTTGTAACTGTCG
>NW_013530173.1:4700-6194 GCF_000836235.2 Papilio xuthus
AGTACAAAAAGTGCTTCGATTTCGACGTGTAGTATATCGGGAGATGCGTCTCAGCGAGACCAATCGACCGGTATAGTTTTTAGTGTGGATAGAGACCAAATTAGTTAGGATTTTAGTGTTTAAGTGTTATAACTGTCGTTTTAGGGCGTGGCACTTTTACGAAAAGTGCAAAAAAGTGCTTCGATTTCGTCGTGCGATATACCGGGAGATGCGTCTCAGTGAGACAAATCGACCGGTATAGTTTTAGGGTGGACAGAGACCAAATTAGTTTAGTTTTCTAGTGTTTAAGTGCGATTTTTAGTGTTTGTAGAACTTTACACATGAAAAGTCTACAATCGCTATGAGCGACAAAAACAAAGTGACTTACGACATGGAGGAGGACATCTCCATGTCGGACTACACGTGCTCAGAGGACGAGGGCACCTCCGGGCGCCGGCTGGGAGCCGCGGGCGCCGCGTGCATCGAGGACGCCGCAAGGCAAAATAAGGAAGGTAAGCCGCGGTCAGCGGGCTTAACATTAAAGTTCCGAGCAGGAACGACTTATAAACGGCCGTTGGCCGCTACATCCGCGGACGAGGACGCCCCTGCCGTGGCGCATAAAGTGGCCTCCTCTTCGATGAGGGGCCGCGTTAGGCGCCCGGTAGGGGTCTACAGCTTCCTCAAGGAGGCCAAGGACTACCTAGCTGATGATGGGGACAGCGAGGGGGAGGACCCCGACCCAACTTACCGTCCACGCGGGAAGACGGTGAACCCCATGGTGGCCCCAGCAAAAGTCTCTGACGACGGGACCCCCGACGCCCTATCCAGGGGCACGGTCGAGGCCCTTGCCGAGGAGGCTCTCAAAAGCGTGGAGAAGATAAAGGAGGAGATCAAGAAGAGCGGCCACCTAAAGGGCACCGTATGGGGGCAAATCAACCGGGCGACCAAAAGTGTTGTCGAGGCAGTCGAGGGCCTACGGGACATTACGCCTGATGAAGAGCAGCGCAGGCTCCGCGCGGACAATGCTCGTCTAGCAAGAGAGCTAGACCTAGTCCGCAACGAGCTGCGCGCCTTCAAACAGGCGTACGTGGAGTCGCAGCGGAAGTCCGCTGCAGCCCCGAGGGAGGACACAGGGCCCCAGCAGCCCAACATCGAGGAGGTGCTCAGATGCGCCATGGAGGAGATGAAGGGGCAACTCCTGCAGTCGGTAGGCGGGATGATCAATGCCCGCCTACAAGACCTGGAGATGCGCCTTCCTCCGGAGCCCGTCATGAGGCCTCCTCTGCGTGCCGACCAACGGCAGCCGCCGCCGCCCCGTCACAAGTCCCGGTCGGTACTCGCGGAGGGCGCCATGGAGGTGGATGGGGAAGCCCAGCCACCCCAGGCGCCCACACCCAGGGCGCTAAAGAAGGCGCCGAAGAAGAGCGCCGCAAAGCGGCCCACTGCCCCGCCGCCTCCTCCTCCCTCCAAGGGAAAACAGGGGGCAGGACAGGCAGAAGCGACCCCTCCCCCCCC
>NW_013530174.1:0-1457 GCF_000836235.2 Papilio xuthus
TTTAAAATTAACCGCAGTAGTTGTAATGTTGCCATTCTTTTCTAAACTAAGGTGAAGTAACCTTACCTTAATCTCATCTCTACACAGTATTTGGGCTACGAGCAAATGTATCAGTCAGACGGTTTCTTTTTTAATATAGAATAGCTATCGCCCGGGACTCCACTTACGATTCCGTCTGAGTAGAAATAACTTCATTAGTAGTCTATTTCTTTGAGGGTATGTTTTACATCTGTGGAAAATTTGATCAGGATCCGTTGAGTCGTTCTGCAGATACCTTCTAACAAACATCTATCATCTATTCATACATCCAAACATTAGTAACGTAGTAACATTGAGATCCAGACAATAATTATTCAATTAAAGAAAAAATGCCATCTGTATTTTTGGAGTAATTTTTTTATAATAATATGAATTTAATTTGTCTCATAGACAATTCGATTAAAGTTTTTAAAGTCGCAACCCACGTTCTAAGAGATAAAGTCCGTCAGTCAGACTGACGTGGGAGTCACGATTTGCAATTAATCCACGGATTATTAAGTTCTATCTCACAAATCAAAAACTTTACATCTTGCTGAGTAAGTGATTAAGAAATCTACATAATTTTTATTTATAAGGATTTATTTATTTCATTCTTTCTATTCTATATATTCTAAATCGGTCACTGGAAATATTCTTTATCTAGCTGTCGCCTGCGACTCCGTTCGCACGGTATTAAAAAAAAGTTAATAAGTCGCCTATGTGTTCTTACAGACTATTTTATACACTTATTTACTTACTCCGCTGGCGCATCGACCCAAAGTGGGTCTTGACCTCCGACACAAGAGATCGCCAAAGTCGCTTGTCTTGCGCCTTCTCCTGCCAGTCCATCGCTTGTAGCTCCCGCAGATCCAGCTCTACAGCGTCTCGCCAGCGGTACCTGGGCCGACCGATGGGTCGGCGACCAGTCGGGGTCCCGAGATATACTGCTTTGGCCTTTCGATCTTCCCCTATCCTCGTGAGGTGGCCCAGCTATCGAAGTCTTTGAGCTTTTGCTTCATCATTTTATACATCTATGCCAAATTTCAGCCAGATCTATTGAGTCGTTCCGGAGATACCTCCAAACATCCATCATAACATTAGTAAGATTAAATTGACGTCACATTTTCAATCGATCTCTCAATCTCTCTCCCTCCCTGTCTCTCAAGTTAATATTTTTAAACTAATAGTGAATGCTACTACATTTATTTTGAAAACAATTTAATTCTATTATTATAAAAGGCATAACAAGAATTAAAGCTAGTAATGTTGACTTAACCAAGAGATATATAAAACTTCTTTACGTATTTTTTAAAATATGATCCATATAAAGTGATGTAAAACAGATGTGAGTTTTAAACAATGGCTTCTTTCCAGCCCGGTTACAAATAGCAGCCGGTTTCGCAAGAGCGAGGCGTTATGACGACAATCATTTTAAGCTT
>NW_013530174.1:4946-7098 GCF_000836235.2 Papilio xuthus
AAACATCGTGTACTGAGGTAACTTGCGCTTGCTGTGCCATAGGTTAAGGTATTTAAGACCAACGTTTGGATGGGGCGTGACTCGTCCTCTCTCCACAAAATTAGCTGCAAGTTCCTATCACTTTCGTTGACAAGCACCTGCCTATACATTTTTTCCACATCTCCAGTGAGCAGGTACTTGTATTGCCTTGCCCGAATTAAGATGGAAAAGAGGGTGTCTTGGACATTGGGACCTACCATTAAAATGTCATTCAATGAGTAACCTGATGTAGAAGAGGCTGAGCCGTCGAATACTACGCGGAGCTTGGTAGACTCGCTCTCTTGACGTATGACCGCATGATGACACAAGTAGTACGCTGGGAGAGGGACCGGTGAACTATTATAGCTAGATACAGAGAGATGCCCTAATTCTGCATATTCTCTTAAGAATTTTGTGTATTCAGATTTGAGGTTTGGATTACGCTTGAAACGTTTTTCTAAATTAATGAATCGTTTTTTCGCACGATTGTAGCTATCACCTAAACAATCTACTGATTCTTTTAAAGGTAATTTGACACAAAACCTACCTTCTTCATCTCTTATAGTATTAGCGAGAAAGTGCCTTTCACACTCGCATTCATCTTCACTTACGCTTGACCTTTTCGGAACTTCTTCTAACTCCCAAAATTTAGAAACTAACTGTTCTATATTTTCATTTTGCGATGAAGAGACAATGGCGTGATTACAGTGTATCCTTTTGCTAGATACTGCTGAATTTATGGGGCCAGAGATTATCCAACCTAACTGTGAACTCCTTAACTTAGGATTGTTGGGTCCTAGGGAACGTTGTTCGTTGCCTAGAATGTCCCAGAAGAGATCAGCACCTATTAGTACATCTATGGGGGCTGGCTGATAAAACAAGGGGTCAGCCAACTGAATATTTTCTGGTAATTTAATTGACTCGACGTCAACCGGCGTCTTTGGTAAACGACCGGTGAGCTCATTTAAAACAAAACACGATAACATTGCACTAAAATTGCTATTTGTTGCTTTCAATTGAATATCACAACTTTCAATTACATTCATTGAAGAAGTGTTGCCTATACCAATGACCTTTAGTGTGTCAATGTGGCGAGACTTTAATGACAGCCTGGTCTTTAGGGACTCAGATATAAATGACGATTGACTTCCGCAATCTAAAAGAGCACGAACTTTGACCTTTTGATGATCAACTGGATTCGATACTTCAATAATAGCTGTAGATAATAACACCTGATTTGTATTTTGATTAGAATAGTTAACGATAACTTCATTACCATCTTGTTCATCAATGAGAGCGAGGTGGCTTGAGGAGGATGATGGGCGATGGAGCAAACTATTGTGACGCTTGGAGCAGCCGCGTTCACGGCATGGACCCATGCGACACTCGCTTTCGGGGTGACCTTGTCTTAAACAATTAACACACAATTTATATTTCGTCACGTCCATCATTCGCTCGTCAACCCCCTTCGCCTTAAACGTCGGACAATCATATATCCTATGACGCTCATTGCAAATAATACATATAAACGTAGTATTTGGGTTTTTGTTATAATTATTGCTGGTGCTCGCAAACGATTTTACGACATTGTTTTGATTTTGACCTGTCCTTTGAATATAATTATTATTAGACATAGAACGCACAGGACCACTGGTCATCTTTGACACGCCAGTGACGTCAGACCGATTATTACGATTTAATGACTCGAGCACATCAGCACGGTCTATCATAAATTTGTAAAATTGTTCGAGGGTAGGCACGTCGCCTTCCAGATTGTTGCGATATTCCTCCCATTTTGACAACGTATTGATATCTAACTTAGATGATAACATAAATATTATTAGTACATCCCATTTGTCAGTGGGTTGTCCTAGACTTGTTAAAGCGCGCAAATTTTTTGTCACGTGGTCAACCAAAAATCGCAAAGATCGCTCGGATTCCCGTGGAAGCTGTTTAATATTAAATAATGATGTTAAATGATGATTAATCAATATTCTTTTGTTGTCGTATCTATTGCAAATTATCTTCCACGCTTCAGCATAATTGTTGGTTGACACCTCCAAATTTGAAATAATCCTGGCCGCGTCGCCTTGCAAATAAGATACGAGGTAATGGAATTTATGAATGTCTGATA
>NW_013530174.1:7335-12471 GCF_000836235.2 Papilio xuthus
CCTCCAAATTCGAAATAATCCTGGCCGCGTCGCCTTGCAAATAAGATACGAGGTAATGGAATTTATGGATGTCTGATATGCGATCATTCTTATGTATAAGATTTTCAAAAGTATCCCTAAACTCCAACCAACGGAAATATGCGCCATCAAATTTGGCTATTTGAATTTGAGGGAGTTTCAATCCTAATTCGTGGGGGTGATTAGGATCATCTATACAACATGACGCGTTGTGACCCGAGTTGCGCCTTTTTTCGCATTCTAATTTTTTGGAGAATTTTTCGACTAAAGTTTTTGCCTTTGCTATATTCATAATTATATCTTGCTCAATTTTATCGCGTTCCTCAATTTCAGCCGAAATATTTTCATAATTTAAAACCTCTATTTCACTCTGCAAATCATCAACCTTCATAGACAAAGCTTCAAATTTAGTGAGTTTTAAATCTAACTCCGTTAATTGAACGTTGTTTAGTTCTATTAAACCTGCAATGCTATTTAAATAATTTTTAAATTTTGTAATTTGTCCTTTGGCGGACGTTCTTCTAGTAATTAAATCACGTAAACTTTGTTTATTCATTTCTTCTGTCATTAAATTTAACTCTTACGAACAAACAACAACAAACCAATATAATTTAAACTTTTCTTTTTTGATAGTTAACTAAATATTGAATCTATTTATTTAAATAGCAATGCAATTCCTGCTTTATTAAATTGAAATGGCTCACGTTCCTCGTTCTGGTGGTACTTGCCGCTCAGGGAAACCGGCTGCGCACGCTCAACAGTACGCTCCCGGCCGGCCAATGTAATCCAACGGGATCAGTATGTACTTGCAAACGGCGCACGGCGATGATGAATATTAGCCTGGAATATTCGGCAAATACGCTAAATATTGTATGTATAAACAATACGAAACGAGAAAAACTAAAATACGAAACCAACGTTACTTCTTAAAATAATTTAACTTTATATCAATTGAGTGACCTTTTATTGCTTAATATAGTTCCATCGGCCAATTTGACGGAATAGTGAACATACAATTGAATGATTTATGTATTAATTTAGATAAGATTGCGATAAATAACTACAAGTTAATTCCTTTGTTCACCTTTTTTTTTTTTTTTTATATGGGGTAGGTAAAAAAAAAGATGCAATTTTGCACTAAATAACAAATTTACGGGCATAAAACAATGTAAAACTTGTCTAAAAATACTTAATTTACACAAATGAAGAACGATTTGAATATTATTTTGTTGGTTATTAGGTTTTTTAGGAATTAGTTAAGGAAGGACACTTATCTTAGCGGACGAACTCGTAACGGCTCGATGTGAAACTTTAGCTGATTCACTGCCCGAATCTTCTTTGTTTTTCTGTTTTCCAATACAGCCCGTGATTTTAGAAATAACCACTGCAAGGCTCCATCAACAGGAATGATTTGATGTGATGTTGAAGATCGTTACGTTACGCTAACCGGTGTCTCGTCGTATTTACATATTAATTGTTATTATTTCGCGGATTCTTCTTTGTTTCCCCTCATGGGCCACCATGTTCTATCTTTAGCGGATAGATGGTGCAAATTAAAAGCCCAGATACTTAGTAAAATTAATATAATTAAAAAAGATGCGAATTGCACAATGATTTGAAGGTAAGTGACACGAATAGACAGAGACGTATATATATGGCCCAAGCGCCTGATGCGGGCATCGGCAACGTTCCCGCGATGGCGTTTTGCCGCAACATTTGCGCAGGCGTTAAGTCTGAACAGGGACAATGGACACTTATTCTTCCAACGTTCACAAGTACGGATGAAAAAATGATCTACTTTAGTTAAGAAAATTTCTAACTTACTTTAATAATATTGATATAATAATACCTTAGTTAAGACTTGTCTTAAACTTGTAATGCAAAGAGTTTACGTTCTAGTACAAAACATTGGCATTTAGATTTTTTTTTCATAAAAATTTAATGGCTTTCAGCTTCAAATTTCTACCACAAAAATATTGATTATTATCTGATTGATAGCTTTGCAGAGTTTTTGTAAAACAAAACAAATGGAATGATATTTGATATCAAAATTTAATAAACATAACACTGCTTTCAATTCATTTGATGGATTATGGTATTTTAACTATACATCTAATATTACGTTACAATTAGTCTTTTTAAATTTGTATTTGAATAACTTTTTTTATTATAAAGGTGATTGAATATTGAGCTTATGTCTATTGGCTGAATCGGCGAAAGGTTAGTTTAAATTTTGCTTTTTTTTATAACGTTGGCAATATACATTTATTACTGACACAAAAGTAAAATATAATGCATAACCTCTATGAGAGTCGGTTGCTCAGAGCACTTGACTTGCAATCTGCAGGTCCTGGGTTCGAATCCCACCATGTGTTTTTCGATTTCCGATTTACATACGTACATTTATCCGTCGTTCTTACGGTGAAGGAAAACAGAGTGATGCAACTTGCACATATCTGAGAAGAAATTTAAAGATATGTATGGAGTCAACCAACCCGCACTTGGCCAGCGTGGTTGACTATGGCCTAGTCATCATAGTGGCCCTCGGTGGGGACGTATAGTGAACTGATGCATGAACCTCTATGAAGTCTTATGTCAAATCTGGTAGATATTAAAAGAGTAATTTGTCATAGACATTTCGTAGGCCGATAGGGAAATATATATGATGGATGAACTCTGAAGCTAAAACTTCGATTACATTTGACGCAACGATACGTGAAATGCATTAATACTATCGTTCTTTGGGAATGTCACGTTGTGCATATTTCTGGTAAGACTGAATTAGTAAATATTGTTATTATTATCTTCATCACATACTTGCCGAAGGTTGCCGAGTCTTCCAAGCATTATTTGTGCTGCACTGTATGGCATATCTCACAATAAAATAATTATACAAACAACACATTACAGTCATGTGAAATAAAGTTGCCCTGCGTTGAGCAATGACTATAGCTCTATCATTTGCGAGGCTTTCTTACTAAAGTAGGTAAGTAAATATTATTTGGATAGTTCCTTAAGAATGGATATTTTATTGATAATAATTTGTTATAACAGTTATAGCTATAAATCTATAACAGCTATGGAATTTTAAAGTATTGAAAATTGACATTGAATTCTCGCTACTTAACTATTTACGTAGTCAAATAATAGACGTTATTTGAAATAAACATCTCGAACATTCTATTATCTTTCTTCATAAAATTCAAATTTCAATAACGTTGGCACACATTGAATAAGGCAATTTTCAATTAATATTGTCCCCTCTTCAGAATTATTCTCATAAAGTGAATCTGGAGGCGAATCCTGTTATTACAGGCATAAGCCTCCAATTATATACGTTACGATGTTTTATTACTTTATTCATGTCGTTCCGTAGAGAATATGAGCTTGTACAATTTTACGAAAATATAACGTTTTCCTAATATTTTGGGCATTTAAATTATATATACTAGCTGTCGCCCGCGTCTCCTTCCGCGCAGAATTAATAAGTAGCATAAGTGTTCTTCCAGGCTTTATTTTACGATTGCGCCAAATTTCATAAAGATCCGTTGAGCTGTTCCGAAATCTCTTTAAAGAAACTTCCATCTATCCATTTAAACATTCGCATTTATTATATTACTAGCTGTTGCCCGTGACTTCTTCCGCGCGGAACAAAAAACTTAATAAGTAACCTATGAGTTCTTCCAGACTATGTTGTACGAGTATATGTATGCCAAATTTCATCAAGATTCGTTGAACAGTTCCGAACATATCTTCTTACAAAAATCATACATCTAAACATTCGCATTTATAATATTAGTAAGATAAGATTAAGACTTACATATAAACAAGAGTAATTTTGATTTCATGAATAAAACTAAACGAACGGTTGTGAAACAATTTTGCCATCCTTCTCACACCCTAGGAAAATAACAAAGATAACAATATCGTTCTCAAACATGTGTTACAACAGCTATAATAGCTATTTAAAACTCTGTTCCACATTATATTGTCTCCGTTCATCTTTTACCTGTATATTACGATACGGATTAAAATTACATTAAATACAACACAAGCAACCGGTGTCAGTTTAATTTGAATACAAATGATTATGAACATCTGCCTTTGTTTGCATAATTTGCAATTCTGAATACTTTATTAGATTTCGGTCGAGTAAACAAATGTTTGAATTTATGTGATTGCTCATTTATTTGCTGTAATATAAGTATTGTTTTATTACAATTAACATTTAATAAAACCTTTTTGAAGTGTCTGGATTGAGACAGAGTACCTGGATGACCGATGATGGAAATTATATTTAAGTACGAATTACTAATAAAATGATGAAATATGAATAATATTTTTCGATCTTACCGATAGAAAAAGTTGAGTGTATGTTTAAGTCGATTATCGATAAAAAACGAATAAAATGACATTTTCTAAAAATGATTCGTAGCTAGATCGATTTGTCGCTCCCGAAACCCCCTAAATACGGAATTTTATGAAAATCGTTGGAGCCGATTAGGAGATTCCAATTATATATACAAGAATTGCTCATTTAAAGATATAAGATATGAACAATAGAATATATTAGGCTTGTATCTGTCGCGAAGGCGTCACTATTATCTGACTGGCGATCTGACTAGCTGTAGATCGCGAATCCGTCCGCACGGAGTTAAAAAAAGTAGTCTATGTATTCTTCCAGACTATGTTTTACAACTATAACAGTGAGATCAGTTGAGTCATTCCAGAAATACCTTCAACTACTACATCCGTCTATCTAAACATTCGCATTTATGATATTAGTAAGGTTAGTAAGATATCAAAAGATTTCCTTCAGATTTGATATCGCGTTGTGAGCCTATGGGTTAGAAGGAACGCTACAACGAAACAAATTCACGCTAGTGTAGTGTTAAACTTAATTTCGATACGTTTTCGTTTTGATTTCGTAGCGAAACTTTCTCTGATAGAATTAGTACTAGGTTATTGATTGATTAAGATGTTCTTTTTTCCCATGAGTAATTCTATATTACATTTTGCCTCTCATCTGTCTTTTTTTATAATCCATTTAGTGATTCATAAAATAAACATAGTCAATATTGGAAGTTATTTTATTTTGTATTTACTTTCGCATTACGA
>NW_013530175.1:0-1418 GCF_000836235.2 Papilio xuthus
ATCTGTCGTTCACGAGCCCCGCCCTGGCCCGCCGCATGATGGTGGAGGAGGAGGAGGGGGTGGAGACTCTGTCGAATAACAGTTGTATCCGGTTTGACATGGTCTCCGCCCCCACGGACGCTCCGGCTGTCGCGCCGGATCGTCCCTTGCCAGAAGAGGGTCCACGGTGGAAGGTGTCCACCTTGGACCCTGAGCTGGCCAAGGAGGCGGCCATAGTGGAGAGGTGGGTCGCCAAAGGGACAATGAGCGGCCTGGGTGTAGGCGAGAGGTGCGAGCGGCCTCGAAACGGCGAACGAAAGAACCTCGACGAGGAGGAGGTGCTGTTCGCCGTGTGTCGGGCCGCTCGTGCGGTGCCCACGTTTAAAGGCCGCCAAGGAGGAAGAATGGAAGGAGTGGCTCAAGAGACTAAAGCAAGGTCCCTCGGGCCGTGGTCGGGTAGGTGGTCGGCTCCCTATTGCCGGCGAGGGAGGATTGGGTGCCGCCGAGAATGGCGGCACCCAATCCAATCCTCCCCGAGGGACCGCGAGGGACCAGCCGTAGCGGGCGAGAAGCCCGGCCCGTGTCCGAGTTGTAAGCTGCGATTCTAAAGCTAAGGCTTAAGAACCGCACCCCGGGCTCGGATGGCGTGCCGGTATCCGCCGCTCCGCTGTAGGAGTGTCTGAGTGTTTGGCGTCCGGGTGGATACCGCGGCGGTAAAAGACGGGCAAGCTCGTACTCCGCAGGAAGCACGGGTGCCCGGCCAACTCGCCGTCGGCCTACCGCCCCATCATGCTGCTCAACGAGGCGTGCAAGCTGTTTGAGCGAGTGCTCGCTGCGCGCTTCGTCGCACACATGGAGGCGGTTGGGCTCGACCTGAGCAGCGGCCAGTTCAGATTCTGTTGCGGGCGGTGCACCGTCGATGCCATCACCGGACTCAAGGATCAGGTCGAGGAGGTTGTCAGACAGGAACTGGAGAAGTCCGCCACCCCCATTGCTGTCAGGGGAACCATTAAGTATCATGGTCTCGTCCTCGACAGCAGATGGGGGTTCGGTGAGCATTTCCGGATACTGGCACCAAAGCTGGTGAAGTATGCGGGAATGCTCACTATGCTGCTTCCCAACTACGAGAGGGCGGGCGGTGTGTGCCGCCGCCTGTACGATGGTGTGGTACGCTCTAAGGCGCTCTACGGAGCGCCCATATGGGCGACGAGGCCTCTAAGCAGGGAAAACATGGTCCTGCTACGACGTGCGCAGCGGACCATGGCTCAGAGGGCCTCCAGAGCGTACTCCACCGTATCGTATGAGGCGGCGTGCCTTATCTCTGGAAGCCTCCCCTGGGACCTCGAAACCGGGGTCCTGGCGGAGGCTGGAGAGGAGGAGGAGGAGGAGGAGGAGAGACTTGATGTGACGGAGAGGCGAGGAAACCCTTCCGGAGGAGG
>NW_013530176.1:0-2841 GCF_000836235.2 Papilio xuthus
CATTACATTACATTACATTACATTACATTACATTACATTACATTACATTACATTACATTACATTATATTATATTATATTATATTATATTATATTATATTATATTATATTATATATATACATTACATTACATTATATTATATTAGAATAATAATAATAACCAATCTTACTAATACGTATCCAAATGAGAGTATACGTATCCGAATGTCAGAGTTTAGTTGTATGATAGTTTGTTACCACGCAACTCCAGAACGAAATGCTCTGGGTGAATTTGAGAGCCCATAAGCTGTTATGTAAAAAAAATATATATCTTTACGGACCTTAAAATCTCCTAACCTAAATTAGATTAGATTAGATTAAGAAGATAGAAGAAGAAGAAGAAATCCCTAGGCCGTCTGAAAGTCCTTGGTCTCACCGTTACATTTGGTACCCAAAAAGGACAACGGTTGGCGTCCGTGCGGAGACTATCGGATGTTAAACGCCAGGACAATTCCTGATAGGTATCCTATTAGGCATATACAGGACTTCGCTCACAGTATAGCAGGGTGTAAAGTATTTAGTACACTGGACTTAGTTAAAGCGTATAACCAAATCCCTGTGAGTCCTGAGGACATTCCTTAAACCGCAATAACCACACCATTTGGTTTGTATGAGTTCCCGTTCATGAATTTTGTCCTTTCAAATGCAGGGCAATCGTTCCAGAGGTTTGTGGACGAAATGACAAAAGGACTTGATTTTTGTTATTGTTATCTAGACGATTTTTTAATTTATTCAAAGGACGAGTCAGAGCACAAAAACCATTTACGTTTTATCTTCCAACGTCTAAAGGACTACGGTATGGTCATTAACGTGTCTAAGTGTGTATTCGGAACCCAAGAAGTGTCATTTTTAGGTTATCACATTTCCGCGAGTGGCACCAAACCGCTAGACACTAAGATAGAAGCGATTAAAAAGTTTCCCGTTCCTACTAACATTCGTCAACTACGGCGTTTTCTAGGAATGATTAATTTTTACAGACGTTTCCTACCGCGCGCGGCTGAATTGCAAGCGCCACTAAACAAGTTATTAGTTGGAATAGTAAAAAACAACCAACCGATAACATTGAAAGATGAGTCACTCGATGCGTTCGAGCGCTGTAAACAATCCCTTTCAAACGCTGCATTGTTAGCGCACCCGGATTGCCAAGCGAAACTCGCACTTATTACCGACGCATCGGACACAGCTATCGGCGCTGTATTACAACAATTCGTAAACTAATTCCAACAGAGACAAGGGGTGGACTCTTTCGCCTACATGGGAACCCGTCTTAATGAACGCGGCGCGATACAACATCGGCAGTGCTGACGACGATATCGTGGACATAGTCAGTACGTTTTGTGCCCCCGGAAACTTATACAACAACACCACCGACGCTTTGGTATCAACATCGTCGACGACGCCGGCGCAACCCACGCCCCCCGCCCCCTCAAGACGCGCCCTAAGAGCGCAGGCGCGCAGTGAGCTGAGGGCCGCGTCCGCGAAATAATACCAGTACCACTCATCCTGATGAAGGGCCCCCGATGGGCTCGAAACTAGTCGGTGCTGCCACCGGATGTATATACGTGAGTGTTTAGCCGTGTTTATATATCAGTTTACTGATTTAGTGTTTTATATTAGTTTGATGTTAATAATATGACAATTTTTAGAAAAATGTGTTAGACTTTAATATAAAATATGCACTAGCATAATAAGATTTTCTCGAAATTGGGAAATGCAGTGTATAGAAAATAAGAATATACTAAAATATAGGGAATTAAGTATCAAGTACAAAAGATAAAAAAATACCATTTAGTGAAAAATATGAAACAAAATTAATTTATTAAATTTGGATTTTACAAATTGCAATGTTTTGATAGGAAAAGTTTGGATTAGGGGACTATTTGGAGCGTCGGCAGTGCAGTTGGCGCTTGACCGCATCATATTTTACATATCCAGGTACGATCTTCGCTATACAGTAATGCGTTCTTCGAATTTCTTGATAACATCCATCCGACATTCTTACTGTAATTACAAATTGCATACAACTGCATAGATATTCAAAGATATGTGTGAAGTCAACCAACCCTCACTGGCTCTGCGTTGTTGAATAAGACCTAGTCGCATTCCTGAGGGTAGGCTCCGAGCTCCTCAGTGGAGTATAGTGTGTCCGTATAGTGAGCTTGATGATAACGATTTCTTTTGCTTCTATGCATATTGTCTCGTTAGCAATTTTCTAAATATTTTACCAACAGATAGGAGCTAATCTCTTTCCAGTGTTATTCTATTTCTCCCGACGAGAGTGACACTACTACTCCAGTTCTATCAGAAAATATGACCTATCAAATAAACAAACTGGAACAAATAAGCATTTATCAAAGTTGGGGTATTTTGTTGGTGAACTAAACAATAATGGTATTATTACGAAAGCAGTGAGCATTATGTTGCGTTCTTAAAATATGTTCGCTTTATTCAGAAGATTAAATTAAAGTTGCAATTAACGAAATGGTTTTATTTTTCCTAAATTGTTTTCCCTCGAATAATACTTTCAACCGTCAAAAAGGAAACTGACAGATTGATTTTTTTAGGTTGGTAGCAACGTAGACTTGGTTATAATATTGCTAGCATTGAAAATGATAATTTTTATTCTCCGTTTGTGTATCTAATTATTCAAGAGTCCCGTCTCTTATTTTATGTACTCTGGCAGTTGCGAAAAAGAGTTGATTTTAATGCCATTATGGTCTTACAGTCTTACATCCCAAATCAAACTCAGTACTCAGTATCCTAATTACTTATCTTTAAAAATATTGCAGTAGATATGTCTAGCG
>NW_013530177.1:0-2375 GCF_000836235.2 Papilio xuthus
CATTGCTCCATCGCAGCGCAGTAGCGGCGTGTGGTTTCACAACAACCAAGCAATACCAACCTCCGTTTTACTAACTATCGAAAAACTATACGATAATCGAAATACACGTGTAATTAATTCGCTATTGTGTAAACACCTCGGCGGGGGCATTGCCGTGCCCCTTTATATAAACAGTCTTTGTAACTAATGAAAGTATAAAACGGATAAATTCACATTCTTAAGCCGAGAAGACCATAACGTTCATATTTACTTTTGAAATTATAATACTTCGTGGTCGAATGCAATGGTTGAAAATTTAATTTTTTGTCTGTGGTTTTATTGTAAAACGTAAAAAAAATTTAAATTGACAATCAGCCTGACTGTCGATAAACGATGTTCAGGATTCGTTGTCCATAAGTAACTTGTCTTTAACACTGTCTAGACTCTACTCTACTCCACTGCTAAGTGGTTCCCAAACTTATTTTGTCTACTGCCACTTTGAGAATAAATATTTTTTTAGCGCCCCCATATTTTCACATATTTAAAAACCACTATAACTTCAAATTAAATTATTTAATTATTGTGACCTATATATGTATATTAACGGAGAATTGTAAAGGAAACTTTTACTATAACCCGCAACTTGAGACCTGCAGCGCCCACAAGGGAGCGTTATCGCCTACTTTGGGAAAGACTGATCTCTGATATAGGCTCTATGTAGTCTATGTTTATTATTTAAGCTGTCGCCCGCGACTCCGTCCGCGTGGAATTGTTAAATGTGTGCTACATTCATTAAAATCCGTAAAGGCGTTCCGAAGATATCTTCACACAAACATCCATTTACACATTTGCATTTATAATATTAGTAAGATTAGTAAGATAAGACAATTATGTCTTATGTTTTTGCTGTTATTAGTAACATTTACTGAGAAAAGATACAAAAATATATAACTATTTTTACTGACTGTATAAATTAAAAACAATTATTTTTATGCCTACTTAATTTATACTATTTACCACGATACTTACGAACCATAACTCTCAGTATTTTTTTTTAATAAACAGTACAAAAAACAATGAATATATTATAAGTTTTTTAACACCTTTTTAAACTCTACCTAAACTAAAACAAACTGGTTGCAAAAACAAGCTTTGTCAGATTCGATGTGATTGATTAAAATCTGTCAGAAGATTGACAAATAAATAATTCAAACGTCAAACAGTTGAGTAATGTTACCAAAGGTTTCCAATCTATCATCTCTGTTCATCTTAAAGAGAACGAAAGAGACAATTATGTATGCAAGACTTTCGACAGACTGGTGATAAGGAAAGTTGTAGAGTTTTACAGTCTTTTTAACCGGAGTGTATCAATAACCACTCGCCGCAACTTTCTAGTTAAACTCAGACTGCGTTTAGCGCCTCGCTCGCGCCGGCTTTCTCATTTGCATTTAGAGATGCTATCTTATTATATATTACTAGCGGACCCGACAGACGTTGTTCTGTCTACACGTCTTTAATTTTAATAAATTAATATGAAGTTAATATTTGATGAAAAAAAAATCATCAAAATCGGTCCAGTCGTTTGAGAGAAGTTCAGTGACATACACACTCACAGAAGAATTATATATATAAAGATAGAGATAGAATATATAAATACACTAGCTGTTGTCCACGACTCTGTCTTTACGGGATTAAAAAACGAAATTAGTAGCTTACAAGTTCTTCCAGATTATGTTCGATATCTATGCACAATTTCAACGAGACCCATGCAGCTGTTCTGGAGATGTCTTCTGACATTCATCCATCCAAACATTCGCATTTATAATATTAGTAAAATTCCTAGCGTATAATTTGTGGGTTAGTGAATTATAATTACTTAACATAAAGCAAATTACGATTACAAGATAGTATCAAGATGGTTTATAGTTAGATTAGCCATTATTAGCCTTTCACACTGAGATTGCAACATTGTAGATTTAAATGAGGATTAAATATGAGAAATCTACACTAAGGATTCTACTTAGTAACAATTAAAGCCTTGAAAATCTTGAACTTGAATGATATTATTCTTAAATAAACTAGGCATACATGTGCTAACAATTCAAATTATCTTAAACTACGTTTAGGAATTGAATGATCTAGAAGTGATTAACCTTTCAGAATAAAGCCCTTAATCTATACATATTTATTAAGAAGAAAAATTTAATATTGTATGTCAAAAATTGGTAACCTGAACATATGTTACTTGCTAGTGAAGTGTGCTTGCAACTTACTTTCTTACTAATATTATAAATGCGAAAGTTTAGAGCGTCGGTGGCTCAGTGGTCAACTACTTGACTTGCAATCTGCAGGTCCTGGGTTCGAATCCCGCCATGTACCAATGTGTTTTTCGATTT
>NW_013530178.1:0-694 GCF_000836235.2 Papilio xuthus
CTTCTTGGCCTTCTTCTTAGCCTTTTTGCCCGATTGGGCGGCTGGGGCTGAGGAAGAAGGAGAAGTAGCGGCCGGCGTCGATGTAGAGGTCGACGCCTTCGCCCTTCCCTTTGCGCCGACCTTGATCCAGCCCGATTGAACCGGTTCAGGGAGGCGCACTTCAGGCAATTCCGCCTGGGTCGTAGCCGGTGTTTGGCGTGGACGGCTTGCCGGGGGTTTACGCCTGGCTTCCGCCTCACGCCTGTCATGAGCCAGTGCCGGTCGTAGGCGAGGCTCTGGATTCAGACGCGGCTCTAGCCCGTCTATGCGGGCGTTGAGCCGGTCCGAGAGCCTGCCTAGGATCCGGTTCTCCATGTCCTCGTCCGTGTTTTGAAGGCCTGCCGCTGCGGTGGGTTTGGATGTCGCCCCCATCTGCAGCATGCACGCCTTCAACTCCGCCACCTCCTTCTTAAGTGCGGCCATCTCCGCCTGTAGGCGGGAGTTGGCCGCTTGGAGGATCCTCGTCTCCTCGTTAACGTTGCGCGTCATCAGGAGCTTTGACGCCGCCCGAATCTGCGCAACCGCCTCCTTGAGCGCCTTCTTGGCAGTCCCTTTAAGGTTGCTAGACTTGGCGCAAACGGTCGCCACGACCGCTGCGCCAAGCTCTATTTGACCGCCAAGTTCGGCCGAGCCTAGCTCTTCTTCCTCCGATGTG
>NW_013530179.1:0-1572 GCF_000836235.2 Papilio xuthus
AATAAGTTTATTATAATATATTATGTTTATTTATAAGTTTTTAAATAAATAAATAAAAAAAAAATAAAAAAAAAAATTATGAATAACATCAACAATATGTGATTTAATAAAAATTAAGATATACCAGCAGTTACATCCAACCTCTGAAGTTTTTGTAACTTATTAAATTATAAGCTTTACAGTTATAATTAACTACAAAGGAAGAACATTGTATGAACAACTTATCAATTTTTAATACTTTCTGTTTTTAGGTGTGAAACAAGTAAAAAGCAGTAGAAAACATAATCTATGGATTCACAGAAATAGAATTTGAACAAAGATAAAATTTTACATTCTATTCATATTTAAAAGAACTAAATGTTGAACTAGAACTTATGACCTTTTACTGATTGCTGAAAAGTAAATTTACAACAAAAATTGATGAAAATAACATAAAAGTAAGTACAAGACATATGCCGAATTCTACATGGTAAGTGGTAAATATTAAGTATTAATAATAATTCCCAAAGCACATATTTCCAGCAATTATTTGAACAATTTTAAACTTTTAAATTGGCTTGATATTTAGTATAATATGGTTTGCTCGAAACATGAAAAAGATTCAACAATAAAAATTAACTTAAACATTATTTAGGTTGTGTGTAGAATATCTCTCTATAATTGTTTCAAATATTGTAGATTAAACTGTAAATTGGTCATGTCATGACAAGTTTTTCAAACTAATTTGATTAATGATTCTATCATAGACATTTCACAAAAATGGGCAGGCAATAAAAGTTCCAAAAAATCTGTACCTGTAAAAACTAATCATCATTTTTACATGGTTTGTGAGTTCCATCATTGTAGAGAATTGAATTTCAAATAAGTTTTGTAAGTAAATGGGGAGAAATCTATATAATCAAAGAAAACCAGTTTTTTTTAATAAGGTATGTAATTAGGTGAAAAGCAATAATTAAATTGATTATGTTGTAGACTTGAATCAATTAATTACCATTTCATACTGTTGCAGAAGAATGATTGCACCTCTTCAAGTTCTACAGAATTATTAAATGAAGGAATCTGCTTCAGAATTACTGACTGCATGTCGCTGCAACATCTGTGCTACAAAGTTTGACTGTTTAAAATATTGTAATTCTAAACTAAATTTTGAAAAATAACTTATTATATGAAGTAGTTTAACCGCAAATCTAAAAAAGAGTCACCATGTTGCAGGAAATGCACAAGCATAATAACTATATTAATGTCAATATTGATATATAGATGTGTAACCTATACATTATTTATATTATAATTTAGTGTTTTATATTAGTTTGATGTTAATATTATGACAATTTTTAGAAATATGTATTAGACTTTAATATAAAATATTCACTAACATAATAAGATTTTCTCGAAATTGGGAAATGCAGTGTATAGAAAATAAAAATATACTAAAATATAGGGAATTAAGTATCAAGTACAAAAGATAAAAAAAAATACCATTTAGTGAAAAATATGAAACAAAATTAATTTGGATTTTACAAATATCACAACTTATTATATATCTTAAACTTTTTTTGAACTAAGTAATAA
>NW_013530181.1:0-1701 GCF_000836235.2 Papilio xuthus
ATCTGGGGGGGAGGAGCCCCGGCTGTGGCCGAGGTTTTACCCTTCCTTTTGGCCTTGCGGCCGACCACCTTCGACCATTGGACAATGCTCCCCGATGCCTGGGGAGCGTTGTCCTCCTGGCCCGCTGCAACTTCGTGCAGCTGGGCTCCACCTACCCGTCCTCTCAATACCTGAGAGGGGGGAGGGGGAGGAGGAGGGCCAGTTGGTCGATTTTTGGGGCCCTTTTTGGGCCCCGGTCGGGCCGGCCTGGGTTTAGCCTTGGGGGCTTCAGCCGGCTCCGGGACTCCTCTCATGGCCCCGGCCACTAGGCCCGATTGGGCTTCAGGTCGGGGCGGCGGCGGCTGCCTCTTATCCGCTTCCAGTGGGGGCCTCACCACTGGCTCTGGGGGGAGGCGCGACTCCAAGCCTTGAAGGCGGGCGTTCACCATCCCGCCAACAGACTGTAGGAGTTCGCGCCTCATCTCCTCCATGGCACTCCTCAGTACCTCCTCTAGGCCCGGCTGGGCCTGGGGTGCCTCCCCCGAAGTCGCAGTCGCGTTGGCTCGCTTCTGCGACTCCGAGTATGCCTCCTTGAAGGCGCGCAGCTCGGCGCGGACTAGCTCGAGCTCTTTCGCGAGTCGAGCATTGTCCGCGCGGAGCTTGCGCAGCTCTTCTCCAGCAGCGCCTTGCTGCTCCCTGCGCGGCAGCGTCCTCGTTGGAACCGAGCTTGGCGGCCGATAGGAGGACCGGTATGTGGGGTCGGAGTCGCCCGAGTCACTCTCCAACCCCTTCGCCAGGCCTTCCTTCGCCGCTTTCAGGAACGCATGTTTCCCTGCGGTACCTCTTATGCGGCCTCTGGCCGCCGTGGACAGTTTATTGGCCATAGCTGGACCTGCCTCCTCTCCGGACGATTCCCTCAGGGCCCTCTTTTTCTTTAGTTCCCCTGAGGTGAACTTTAGGGTCATCTTCGGCGCCGGCTCAGCCTTCTTGGCGTGGCTTCGTAGCCGCCGCACAGACATTTCCTCATCACTTTCGTCACTCGAGTTGGACGCGCTAATGGCAATCACTAGCTCCTTTCCCTTACTCTCCTCCTCTACTCCTCGCGCATCGCGCCCTCTTACTCCTCCCTCATCAGTTTTATTTTGTTCTTTAGTAAAATCCATAATGATTCCCACGAGTAGGGCCGATCTAAACTCCACCCCCGGGTGACGCCCATTCCGAAGGGTGGGGCTACTTACTACAGAGGTCGCCAGGTATCTGTAGGTTTTTACGACTATTCTGTCGGGTTTTTATAGAGTTTTCCTTTCTCGTGGGCCGGCCGGTTAAGGCAAGCCCTCCGCTTCTGTGGTCCCAACGTACTCCATAACGCCGGTTTGATGGAGATCGTTGAAGGGACCACAGGGTTACGGGTATGCTAGAGAGGTCGGCGTGCCCCCTCTAGTTTAGGACGGATCCCCCCCACCCCTCCCCGACGGCAGGTTAGTGCACGCCGGGGCCGCCCTCCCCATTTCCCTCCCCAGTGTTTGGTTCGCGGGGCTTTCGCCCTACCCCGGCATATTGCCGGGGCATTCCCCTATCCACCACCCGGGGACGCGCCACGTCGGAGTTCACCTCTCCGCCCACTCGGACAACCGAGCAGGTCCGTGGACATTCACTGTTACCTAACTAAGGGTAGGTTAGACCCTCAGTGGGGATAGTGAGCTGATGATGATAACATGTGTT
>NW_013530182.1:0-843 GCF_000836235.2 Papilio xuthus
TGGTCGACTCCCAAGTAGCAGTTTCAATAACAAATTATTGTAAAAAGATAACGACATGCCACAGATTATTTCATGCGAAAATTTTGTACTTTGTTTTAGATATGTTTGATCAAACTTCTGGTCTTATTATATGCATCAAACTTCCTTTTAGACGAATTCTTAATTTTTTTAAACCTGAAATAAGTGCTTGCAAAAAAGAACAACAGGCGCGATGGTATCGTAGTGGGCACCCGGGACACTATTATCTAGGATCCTAACCTTAGACTGGGTTACCCAAGTTTTTACTGGGCACGGGGGGTTCTCCTCGTACTTGTGCAGGTTCCGCTGCAAGGGGAGCCCCTCGTGCATTTGCGATCCGGGTACCGAGGAGTCCGTGCTGCATCTTCTCACTGAGTGCCCGGTATCTGGTGCGATGAGGGCCGGCGCTGAAATTGAATTAAATAGTAAAATTAGAATAGATACAATTAGTAAATTAATAGAAAGTAAGGAAACAAGAGAGAGATTTTTGGAGTTTTGTAAAGCGTCGGCCCTCTTAGCAATAAATAGAAATAAGGTTTAAATTGTATAGTGTCACATCCGTAGTTGTAAGTATTTATTGTTTTAACCTGCCCTTTTGCGCTAGTTTTAGTATTTTTTTAAATTTATTGTTTTATTGTTTTATTGGTTTTTATTGTTTTAATGGGTTTTTAAATTGTATATAGATATTTGGCATTTTAATTGGAAATTTTTAAACTGTATATAGATATCTTATTATTTTATTGGAAATTTTTAACTGTTTTTTTTTAAATTGTATATAGATATTTTTTAACTTTTAATTTTACATTTTAATTGTTTTAATTTTTT
>NW_013530184.1:0-589 GCF_000836235.2 Papilio xuthus
CACTGGTTGTTTGAGTCATGGGATTCCGCAGCCGGTGGTGTTCTCTTTTTAATATAATATGTTATGTATTTTTTTTTTGGATATGAAATGTACTATATTAAAAATATTAAAAATATGATAAATAGATGTATATGGTGTTCAATTAATATTATAATAATAAAGAATAATAATTTTTATTATTACGTGCGAATTTATAGTGTTTTCTTTTACCCTATGCGTTCCAGACTATATTCTATATGTATACCAAATTTCATCGATATCTGTTCAGCCGTTCAGTAAAATGTTCTCGCCCCCAACTCCGTCCGCTCGGAATTAAAAGAACTTAGTAACCTATGTGTTCTTCCAGACTATGACCTACATCTATGCCAAATTTCAGCGAGATCCATGAAACCGTTCTAGACATACCTTCTAACAAACATCCATCCATCTAAACATTCGCATTTATAATATTAATAGGATGATAAGATGGTGTAACCGAACAACATCGCTTGTCATTTGTATATCGCTCGTCGACCTTCGTGATAATGATAATGAAAAATTAAGATTGAAACATGCACTTCTCTTAACAAAAAAAGTTGTTAATAAAGTG
>NW_013530185.1:0-664 GCF_000836235.2 Papilio xuthus
AATGCTAAGAAAAAAAGAACTCGGCTTGTACGATCGCATGTGTTCTCCATATTCCTTTATGCCTCTAAAACGTGGACCCTACGAGAGAGTGAGAAAAAGAAGATAGACGCGCGCGAGATGTGGTGCTGGAGAAGAATGCTGAAGATACCTTGGACCACCAATGTACTAAAAAGGCAGCGACTAGGTGGCGTCTAGTAAAGCAGATCACTGATACATGATGACCATGACCAATCTGACAAAACTGTAACGACGAAGAAGAAGAACTTTCGCACTTGTCTACAGAGTATAGCTGACCATTAAATTGGTTAGATCATTGGTGTCTTGGAGATATAAAAGAACCACGGCTGACCATTAAATTGGTTAGATCATTGAATTGTTACAGGTATAAAAGCACCACGGCTGACCATTAAATTGGTTGGATGATTCATGTCTTACAAGTATGAAAACTGCATAGCTGACCATTAAATTGGTTAGATCATTGAAGTCTTGCAGATAAAATAGAACCACGGCTGACCATTAAATTGGTTAGATCATTGAAGTGTTACAGGTATAAAAGCACTACAGCTGACCATTAAATTGGTTAGATGATTCATGTCTTGCAGACATGAAAGCAGCACGGCTGACCATTAAATTGGTTAGATCATCTCATCGTTAAATCGATAAG
>NW_013530186.1:0-555 GCF_000836235.2 Papilio xuthus
ATAGTGTAGGACCTAGTACACTTCCTTGAGGTACCCCAAAAGTGAGGTTCGCTTCATTACTGATCCGATCGTCTAATTTGACACATTGTGATCTGTTTGTTAAATAGTCCTTAAATATGTCCAAGGCTAGGCCCCTGATTCCAATGCTTTCCATCTTTGACAAGAGAATCGGGATTGAGACTGAATCAAAGGCCTTAGACAGGTCTAAGAATATACCCACAGTTTTGTTTCTATTATCAATATTTTTAACTATTGTGTTAATTAGTTCAAGTGCAGCATCCTCTGTAGATTTATTATTCCGAAAACCATATTGATTATGAGCTAATATTTTAAAATAGTTGATTAAAAAATATTTTAGTATTTACCGGGCGTTTAAGATCAGGTCTATGTCACCCAGGCACAAAAGGGTTAATATTTGATTGATTATATATATAAAAGAAAGTCGTATTAGTTACACTATTTATAACTCAAGAACTGCTTTACCGATATAGTTGAAAATTGGTGAAGAGGTAGCTTAGAGCCAGGAGACGGACATTGGGTACTATTTATTCATTT
>NW_013530187.1:0-843 GCF_000836235.2 Papilio xuthus
GGGGGGGAAATCTTCGTAAACCCTGCCTTTTGGGAGAAAGACAGCCTTATGTGAGATTCTTACTCACTAAAACCCCCTAGGTGACTAACCTCAAGGAACTTACCGGAGGTTGCCTATGGCCTAGTCATCCGTGACTTTGGGTAGGCTCCGAGCCCTTCAGTGGGGACTTAAAGTGAGCTGATGATGTTTAATATCCCTAGCACAAACATGTCAGGCCAAAAACGATAAGTATTATGTTTATAATATATTCTAAGTTTATTTTAAGTTTATGATGTGATTTTTAGTTTAATATGATAAGTATTTGTAAATATTTCTGATTAAAAACTTTTGTCTATTTTGTTTTTAATTTACGATAAATTAATGATTAAAAATATTTGTCTTAAGGCGTAATGTGATATATTTAAAATAATTGTAGATCAAATTAAAAAAATATATAATGTTTGTACCTTAAAGGCTATGCTATTATTGTGTATGCTAAAAAAATATTTTAAATAAACTATGATTATGTCAAAAATGAGTTTCTTTTTCTACAAACTATAAAAATATTCAAAACACACGTACTGAGTATGTAGAAACTCCAATGTTTTTTGAACGTGGAATAGAGCGCTTTTATTTATTTACCGCGAAATTAGGACTAAAACAATGAAATACTAAAAATAGTAATGATTTTCTAATTTAATTTAAAAAAATCATAAAAGTACAAAAAGCCAACATCACGCGGTGTTCCCAGGCGGTCACCCATCCAAGTACTGACCGCGCCCGATGTTGCTTAACTTCGGTGATCGGACGAGAACCGGTGTATTCAACATGGTATGGACGTTGGCGACAGTTTGAACTTATTTT
>NW_013530188.1:0-664 GCF_000836235.2 Papilio xuthus
TGTCTTGTTCAAACCTCACTAGCTGAAATTTTTTCTTTACAGCTTTATCGTTTTTTCTATGTTTTTGAGTATGTTCCAAAATGCCAAAGTGCTGTTTTTCAGTTTATTTGGTTCAAATTCAAAAATATATGAATTCTCAGTTCTAAAATGTAACCAATAGATGGCGCTATTTCACCCATTGGAGCGTCAGTCAGACGGTTTTTTTTAAATGAAGGTTAGGTCATAGTCATTACGTTAATAACATTGATAGAAACGATTTGAACGAAGCTTTTTTCGAATTGAAGATGTGGGTTTGAAATGAATGTGACATAGTGGCGAGTGGCAAGCGTCACATATTGGAACGGTTTTACATCTATAGCGCCGTGGGCGAGATTTCTATAGCGCCCTTTTTTACCATGTCCAGGGCGGGAGGAACGTGTCAACAGGTATAACAGTAAGAGACTGCAATTGGCAGAACTGCGCAGCCCTTTTTGCCCAGCGCCCCCATATTTTCACATATTTAAAAACCACTATAACTTCAAATTAAATTAATTAATTATTGTGACCTATATATGTAAATTAACCGAGAATTCTAAACGAAACTTTGACTATAACCCGCGACGTAAGACCTGCAGCGCCCACAAGGGGGCGTTATCGCCCACTAGGGGAAAGACTGATATGTATG
>NW_013530189.1:0-1152 GCF_000836235.2 Papilio xuthus
TCAAAGTCGGAGCGTAATATGGTTGCGCTTGGTCTACAGGGAAGGTAGACTGAAGCTATTGTAATCGGGGCGTGACCAGTCATGGCCAGCTGACAGATCGATGCCTCTAGATGTGTTAGCGTGGGCGTATCGATGGGTACACAGTGCAGGGATTTCTTATAGTAAATGATAGTACCACCGCCTGGGGCGCCGGTTCTGTCATTTCTAACAATGTTGTAATTAGAGACTTTAGGGTCTCTCATTGTCGGTTTAAGAAATGTTTCCTGCACGAGTAACACATCGACTTGTTGGTCGCGGAGGAATGTATGGATTTCGTCGCGTTGGTTCCTAACCCCCCCATTCGCATTATAGAAGGCTATACTAATCGAACGCGGTTTGACTCTGCCATTATTACGCGCGAGAGACGGATCACTACAATTATTTAACGTGTTTGTAGCCATCGAGACGCCTAGTTGTGTTCGAGGGCACATACGATGTGCTTGTACTTTTTAATTAAGTACAGTCGGGTTCCTATATTTCCTGCCGCTTTTTCGTATTCGTCGGCGAATGTTAGAACTTCCTCCATATTGAGGCTCGTAAGACGGTTGAGGGATTCAAAAGGATTCCCTGTCGTTTTAGGTGGCGTAGGCATTGCCGCCGGCTTGACCGGTGCCGGCTTAGCAATGGGCGCGGTGGATGTATTACTCGCGGGTACGCTAGCCGTGGGACTGTTACTGCCCCATGCGGGGGTTCGGGCGTTCGTTTTCCACGAGGGTTGGAGAGGTGGGAATTCGTTGGGTGAGAGTACCGCAGGGGGCCGACGTACCGATCGCTGGGGTTGTTTCGGGCTACGCTTGGGTGCTTTTGGGCACCCGTGGTAGTTAGCGGTATGATCACCGCGGCAAAGAACGCAGGCGGGCTTTCCGAAAGCCTCTAAAAGTGATTTGTCTTTCGGCCTAGAGCACTCCGACGTACCGTGATCTCCTAGGCACTTAACACACCTAGGACGAGCGAAGCAGTTGCGGGCCGAGTGCCCGTACAACTGGCATTTGTGGCACTGACCGGGGAGGCCATTTTTGCGTGGCGGCTCTACTATGAGCCCGCTGAGACCACAGATTGACTTTACGTCAAAAATGGCCTTCCCTTCAGGCGACAGCTCTAAATGAACCTGTA
>NW_013530190.1:0-615 GCF_000836235.2 Papilio xuthus
GAGGAATGTGGTAACTAATATTGTAACTTCTATGTAATCATCATCAGCTCACTACAGTATGTTTATAAATACTATAATTATGGTTTGACTACTTCATTCCAATCACACATATTCCATGTGTTATCAATACTTTTTTTTTTACAAAACTTTTTTTTTTTTTTTTAGATGAATGAAATAAGATTTGTGTGATATGAAAGAAAATAATGTTAAATGACATAGTTTCGTATTTTTGTCATCATATTTGGTAATGTTACGGAATAAATATAATGAATCACCGAGACTAACTCAAAATGGTTGATCTAGTTTATACGGATATAACTTTTACTAGTCGTATGTGGGCAGTTTTTTTTTAAATGTATTTTTGTAACGCAGTAAAATGAGCGTCGGTGGCTCAGTGGTCAAGCACTTGACTTGCAATCTGCAGGTTCTGGGTTCGAATCCCGCTATGTACCAGTGTGTTTTTCGATTTCCGATTTACTTATGTACATTTATCCGACGTTCTTACGGTGAAGGAAAACATCGTGACGCAACCTGCACATATCTGAGAAGTAATTCAAAGATATGTGTGAAGTCAACCAACCCGCACTTGGCCAGCGTGGTTGACTATGGCCTAAT
>NW_013530191.1:0-2015 GCF_000836235.2 Papilio xuthus
CTTCTGTTGTAAATGGGGCGGCGGTGCATCGGCCGATAGGACGCGGCGCCGTATTAAAGTGGTCGGCTCATTCATTCATTCATACGTCATCATTCATACATTCACGACGTCGCTATTGTTGCGAGCTGGTGACTAACGACACACATAATATACGTTCACAGTTTGCTTTTTAGAAAAAGGCATAGTATATCTACGGACAGATACATTCGATGAATGTTTGTGCCCTCTGAAACTAACATCTTGTTCTGTGCATCATGTGTACCTTGCAAAAAATTAACACTAATTTGTTGAGCCAATAACAATTTATTTCCCTTGAAATATGAGATAGTATCTGACTCCTGATGAGCGTCGGTGGCTTAGTGGTCAAGCACTTGACTTGCAATCTGCAGGTCCTGGATTCGAATCCCGCCATGTACCAATGTGTTTTTCGATTTCTGTATGTACATCTATCCGACGTTCTTACGGCGATGGAAAAAATCGTGATGCAACATGCACATATCTGAGAAGTAATTCAAAGATTGTGAAATTCAAAGAAAGTGATGTGAAGTCAATAAACCGCACTTGGCCAGCGTGGTTGACTATGGCCTAATCACCCTTAACTTAGGGTAGGCTCCGAGCCCCTCGGTTGGTACGTATAGTGAGCTGATGATGATGATGATGATCTGACATTTCTCCTTACTTTTGATTCTAATGTCTAAATACAGTCGAACCTGGGTACTCGTGAGTCCAAGAGACTGCGATATTTTTCTAGCTTATAGAGGTTTCTCTCTCACCCGAGTTTTTTGCTTATTTTGTTCTCGCTTATCCTGGTTTGACTGTTAAAATATTATTTTTATATACTTCTTTAAATTTTATTTTTTTGTTTATTTAAAGCTTAGATTAATTTCCTTTTTTTGTTTATGAAAATGGGTAAATATAATTTTAATTATTATTCATCTTCATCATCAGCTCACTATACGTCCCCACCGAGGGGCTCGGAGCCTACCCTAAGTTAAGGGTGATTAGGCCATAGTCAATTATTCATCTTACTTCTTACTAATATTATTATATAAATGGGAGTGTTTAGATGGATGGATGTTTGTTTGAAGGTATCTCCGGATCGGCTCCAACGGATTTTGATAAAATTTATAACATGAAGAACATAGTCTGTAAGAACACATAGACTACTTATTTAGTTTTTTACTGCGAGATCGGAATCGCGGGCGACATCTAGTACTTTATATTGCTAAAGCCGTATGTTGAATTAGAAAATATTTCGGATAATCTCTTTAATACATATTCATTAAAATCTCGACTTCAATCGGAAAGTCGATGGTCGGATTACATTAACAATACAGGTAATACGACGGCGCCAAGACTACTTCGGAATTACACGTTCATCAACTGAACGTATAGACGAATTCAATGGAAATAAGAAATTATATTTACACGTGTCACTGACTATGTCATTTACTGAAATATTTTCTTTCTGTGCATCCTCTCCTCCGTCCATTAAATGTAGGCAACGCATATGCAGCGTACGTCTATGGCCAACGGTCGCTTCGCTATTTCAGCGATTTCAGGTGACCGCTAACTCGTTTGCCACCTTATGATATAAAAAAAAATTACTGTCTATGGATTTGTTAAGGACGATAACGGATGATATATAAATGTCTGTTGTGATTACAGCTTTGTGAAGGTAAAATTTGTTTAGATATGTTTGTTATACTAAGCTGATATAAAAACGGCTAAACACTCATTCAGTCCGGTGGCACTACGCGAAATGATACCAGTACCACTCATCATGATGAAGGGCCCCCGATGGGCTCGAAACTAGTCGGTGCCGCCACCGGACGAATATACGTGAGTGTTTAGCCGTGTTTATATATAAGTTTAGTATAATGTCTCACGAAAGTTTGAATAATTTAATGTTTGTTATAATTTTTATTTCTTATTAATAAAGATGAAAATAATTGTATTTTATATGTTTAGAAATAAACCTTAAAACAAAATGAAGATGATGATTACGAACACAT
>NW_013530192.1:0-716 GCF_000836235.2 Papilio xuthus
TCTCCTGTGATAGATTTTAAAAGATTTTCTAAATTTCGTACCTTACAACGAACTTATGCAAGAGTAATTAGATTTTTACACAACTGCCGTAATCCTAACAATAAACTAACTGGCTGTCTGCACGTGGATGAACTTAATAAATCCCTACAGTTCATTATCACCCAAGCTCAGAACGAATCCTTTTCTAATGAAATTATTAGGTTAAAGTCTAAAAAATCTCTTTCAACAAAGTCATCTCTCTCTTCCTTAAACCCTTTTCTTGACTCGGATGGACTGCTTCGAGCAGGAGGTAGAATCGATTCTTCCGCCTATTCTTATGACAAACGTCACCCTATTATTCTAAAGTCTGATCATTTATTGACAAAACTTTTATTTCAAAATGAACACGAGCGTCTATTACACGCTGGACCCCAACACGTTCTAGCTTCAATTAGAGACCGCTATTGGCCTCTTGGTGGCCGTAACTTGGCAAGAAAGGTAACTCGTAACTGTCTAGTTTGTCGTCGTTTCAAAGGTACGACGATGAGTTACATAATGGGCGATATGCCTAACGAAAGAGTTGAGCCAGATTTTCCATTTAATACCGTTGGTACTGATTTCGCTGGACCGTTCTTGATCAGTGATCGAAAGGGCCGCGGATGTAAAATAACCAAATGTTATTTGTGTATATTTATATGCTTTCGTTACAAATGCGTTCACTTGGAAGCCGTCAGCGA
>NW_013530193.1:0-568 GCF_000836235.2 Papilio xuthus
CATCAATATATTGCCCACCAAAACATAACATTAAAGCTAACCATTTCAAGGAATTCTTCTTGACTCTAGGAAAAAAATTTATTGCTGGTGGTGACTGGAATGCCAAACATTCTCACTGGGGATCTAGACTCATAACCACAAGAGGAAGAGAACTAATGTCATTTATATCTACAAACAAGCTCAAAACTCTGTCTACTGCAGAACCAACGCACTGGCCGACCGACTCAGCTAGGCTGCCGGACCTAATAGACTTTTTTATAGTTGGTGGACTTCCGAAAATATCTTTCAAGATCGATTCATGCCTAGACGGATCATCCGATCACACTCCAGTCTTATTAACAGCTAGCTCTATTGTACTTCAAACTGATAAATATTCACCACTATATAACTCTTTTACAGACTGGTACTCTTTTCGCGAAAAAGTAGAGAAGGATATAGAACTAAAAATACCACTTAAAACATCTG
The DNA here is from genome assembly GCF_000836235.2 of Papilio xuthus. Taxonomy (NCBI): domain Eukaryota; kingdom Metazoa; phylum Arthropoda; class Insecta; order Lepidoptera; family Papilionidae; genus Papilio; species Papilio xuthus. Next base: position 466 of record NW_013530193.1, read on the forward strand.
AAGATATTGAAGAGGCTGCTAAAAATTTTACTAATATTATACAATCAGCATGCTGGCGAAGCACTCCGGAGAATCGATCGACTAATGGCAAGTTTAGCATCAA
>NW_013530194.1:0-1017 GCF_000836235.2 Papilio xuthus
CGCTGCCGCTTCCGGCCCGCGCCGCGCACGCCGCGCCTCCCGCCCGCCCGCCGCGACACCCCGCCCTCTACTCACAGGTCAATCGCGAAAGACAGGTAACTAACACATTCTTGTTTACTTTGCAAAGAGTAATTTTATGACTTACACTTAACGTTTGTTGTGGTTACACTGGAATTTTTATTGGTTTGTGATATTTCATCGTATGATTTCATGTCTAGTAAGTGGTAAATAAAGGTTAAAATAAATTAATCAAGTAAATGACTAATTGAAAAGTAATCCAATAAAATTAATTAATAAAACACAATATTTTTTTACCGTAAGCCATGAAATAACATCGAAAAAGAGGGATAATTACTTTCTATCATTTAACATATCACAAATGCACAATTTGTTTTAACTGTTTGTGTTTAAATTACAATTTAATCCACCGAGTTGCAAATGACATTAATCTGCTAAAAGAGACAGCATTGAAGTCTTTTATAAATGCTAATATCTGGCAACATAATTATTAATGCAATTACAACTCATAGTATTAAACAACATTCATAACCTAAATGTTTAAAACACTTTTAATTTTAACAATATTACCACTGCATAACCAAAGTCACGTTCATCCAACTAACTAGGAATGGGTTCGTCGGCCACGATCCATCGTCTCTCTCAATACTGAGATGACTGACACGCACTCTGTCACCGAGGTCACCGATGCGACACATGCAAGGATGTTCCATATCAAGGTAGCAACAAGATATTCTTACAAATCTTGGTTTTGGTGATGGTTTGAAAATAGCGAAGATCGTTTGCTAGCCCAAATGGCATCTTCTTTTATAGTTTTAGTGACTTTCGCTTTGTTTATTTTAAATCTTTGATGTATTTCTTCATTTTTGGTTTGTTTTCTTTATCCATGCTCCTATCTACAATATAAATCTGTACTTAGTTGCTTTGTTAGAATTATCTATTTCTAGCAGTAATTAAAACCTTACAACTACGGACTACTTTAACCAGGATTACTTCAAA
>NW_013530195.1:0-187 GCF_000836235.2 Papilio xuthus
GAAAGGATACTCGTGATTATCTTGCTGCTGCATTTCCTGAGCTTAATGCTTGGGAGCGTGCTGGGGCTGATGCTTCCTCTGCTGGTATGGTTGACGCCGGATTTGAGAATCAAAAAGAGCTTACTAAAATGCAACTGGACAATCAGAAAGAGATTGCCGAGATGCAAAATGAGACTCAAAAAGAGAT
>NW_013530195.1:372-559 GCF_000836235.2 Papilio xuthus
TTGCTGGCATTCAGTCGGCGACTTCACGCCAGAATACGAAAGACCAGGTATATGCACAAAATGAGATGCTTGCTTATCAACAGAAGGAGTCTACTGCTCGCGTTGCGTCTATTATGGAAAACCCCAATCTTTCCAAGCAACAGCAGGTTTCCGAGATTATGCGCCAAATGCTTACTCAAGCTCAAAC
>NW_013530196.1:0-570 GCF_000836235.2 Papilio xuthus
TGTATCGGTAAAAATAACACTTTTACTTTTACCTTTTACTGATACTGATTATATTTAAGAAACAAGCAAAAAAAACTGAATGTCAATATCCAAACTACATCAAATTTTTGGTCGATTGCAATAAACATTCCAGTGTGCGTGGGCGCGCACACATATGTAGATAACACTTGTACGTATAGTTTCCGCGCGTACCATTCTTAAAACCCGCAAGGACAATCCACGCTCCGCCCACTCACTTCACCCGCGATGGTCTGACCTAATTGTTGTTAACTTTATTTAAATTTCTTTCTACCCGACAGCGAAAATTATAAAAAAAAATTGTCGAGCAAAATTTTACATTACCAAATTTTTACTGGTTATGAAAAAATAACCCCGTGATTGATAAAATGAAAAAAAGTAGCCTGAGATTCGAACCGGTAAACTTACATATAACGGCAAACATACTAGAATACTGCGCCAATCTAGTATTATATATATTGTGACAAGGCAAAATTTGATATTAGTTAATACGTATCTGTCATATTCGGCTTGACAAACTTTTATATTTAAGCGTTATGACAGGAGAAGAAA
>NW_013530197.1:0-856 GCF_000836235.2 Papilio xuthus
TCACGTACGCCTCCAACTTCTGTTCCACTGCGACCAACGTGTCATTGGCAGTGCTCATATCTTGGTCGATCTCCCAAACTCTCACCTGGAAAGCAAACATTTACAATGTTAGATAGACTTTTAGCTTCGGTAGAAGACTTATATAGCTAAAATATTGGCAATGTGTTGCCTTTTTTGTTTTCTTTTTTTTATTTAAGATGTAGTTTATATGATTCAGTGAACAATACCTTATATCCGAGAAGCGGCTCCTCCTCGTCGGTGGGCTGCACGTAGCGCCACACGACGCGCACGGTGCTGGGGTTGACGGCCCACACGTTGACGGAGGCGGGCGGCTTCTGTGGCGCTTTGCGGAACGTACGCTCCAGGAACCGCTCGCTCTCTGGACCCTCGCCCGCTGAGTTAAAAGCCATTACCTGAAAATTATAAGATAAACAAAGATATACTTAGATACTTACATAGATTATACTTATTAAATCTTACACTATGAAATTATTTAATGTATACATACCTTTACGTAGTAATATGTATCAGGCTGCAATCCCACAATGAGAGCCCAGTTTCTGGTCGTTCGTGACAGATAGTAAATGCATTCCTCTTCTTTGTTTTCTTGTTTCCAGTACTTGAGACGGTGGCCTATGAGCCTGCCGCGCAGGCGGTCGCGCGACTGATCGATGGGATCCCAGGTGACGTTGAGTGCGGTAGAGTTGAAGGAGCGCGAGTAGACCTGCTGCGGCGCCACTTGCGGCATGTCCTCCGCCGAGTAGATGGTGGCCATTTCGCTCTCCGGCCCCGCGCCCAGGCTGTTTAGGGCCTGCACTTTCACATTGTACGGCGTGTAGAAGTAATTCAATGACAC
>NW_013530198.1:0-935 GCF_000836235.2 Papilio xuthus
CAATGCGTTTAAATACAAGTATTTTAGGAAGAAGAATTTCTATTGTGAACCTGCGATCAAATAAATAACTGTTAATATGATTACCCCTAAATAATAGTAGCAGTCGACCGCGTGTCCGTCCGCTCTGGATTAAAAAAGTTAATTAGTAGCCTATGTGTTATTCCAAGCTATGTTCTACATCAATGCCAAATTCAGCGATATTCATGCTACCGTTCTGGAGATACCTTCAAACAAACATTCGCATTTATAAAATTAGTAAGATAAAAGAGAAATTTTATCATAAATCATATTAATTGAAAACATTTTAACGTTATTTAAATCAAAATGAAGTTCTCTCATAAATTAAAACTTAAATTTAAATTATTTTTCATCGCATGCAATTAATTTATTCAATGCGCTTAAAAAGTAATTGCGTTTTTTTTTTAAATTCTCATCAGCTCGGAAACGTGAGATCAGTGCCACTTGTGAAATTGAACTGCCTGCGAGTGCAATAAAGTGTACATTTGCAAATGGGAAAAAAGTAATTTGTTTATAAAATGCATGTTTTAATCTCAATATTCCATTATTAATAATTATCAGCACTTGATTAATATTTCATCTGATAGGACTGAAAGATTACGTAGTTATAACCCTACTTTTTTCCCTTACTGAGTGGCCATTATTAGGCTTGAAGAAGCATTTACAGCTTCACCGGGCTTGAGGTGGCCGGGCGCAGACGGCTCTTAGCCTGATCCTCGTTTAGCAATATTCTCTTTTTGATAATGATCAACACTTGATTAATATTTCATATTATGGGACTGAAAGATTACGTAGTTCTAACCCACTTTTTTCCTTACCGAGTGGCCATTATTTGGCTTGAAGAAGCATTTGCAGCTTCATCGGGCTTGAGGTGGCCGGGCGCAGACGGCTCTTAGCCTGATCCTCGTTTAGCAATA
>NW_013530199.1:0-3212 GCF_000836235.2 Papilio xuthus
TCCCCACAGAAGGTGGGGAGTTTCCAGGGTGCACCACGAGGAGGTCACCGGCCACCGCACCCCGGTCCGTGGACCCCAACCTAACCTAACCTAACCTAACTATCTACCTACCTACCTACCTATCTTCGGCCAAGGGCGGGGGGGAGTGTTGTTGGCGGTATCACTGGACATCGCCAACGCTTTCAACATGATCCCCTGGACGATAATCGCGGAGGCGCTGAGGTACCACCGCCGCGTCCCGGGGTACCTCAGGCGAGTCCTGGCGGACTACTTCGTCGACCGGGCCATCTTTTACCCGGCCCGGGACCAAGTGGTACGCCGGGACATGACGTGCGGTGTTCCACAGGGGGGGGGGTCGGTCGGTCCTCGGGCCGCTTCTGTGGGACATCGGATACGATTGGGTCCTGCGCGGTGCCAATCTCCGGGTGTCGGCGTACTTTGTTACGCCGACGACACCCTGGTCACCGCGTCGGGCCCAACGTTCCGGGACGCGGGCGTGCTCGCCACTGCGGGCACGGCCCACGTGGTACGCCGAATCAGGGCTCTGGGCCTGAGCGTGGCCCTGGAGAAGTCCGAGGCCATGTTCTTTCATGGGCCTCGGACTAAGCCCCCCCCGCGGATACTCCATCGCGGTGGGCGGCACCCCCATTGCTGTCGGGGGGACCATGAAATGTCTTGGTCTCGTCCTCGACAGCAAATGGGGGTTCGGTGAGCATTTCCGGATACTGGCACCAAAGCTGGTGCAGTATGCGGGAATGCTCGCCAGGCTGCTCCCCAACTGCGGGGGGGGCGGGCGGTGTGTGCCGCCGCCTGTACGATGGTGTGGTACGCTCTAAGGCGCTCTACGGAGCGCCCATATGGGCGGCAAGGCCCCTGAGCCAAAGCAACATGGTTCTGCTGAGACGTGCGCAGCGGACCATGGCTCAGAGGGCCTCCAGAGCGTACCGCACCGTGTCGTACGAGGCGGCGTGCCTTATCTCCGGTAGCCTCCCCTGGGACCTCGAAGCCGGGGTCCTAGCGGAGGTTTACCGGCGAAGAGCCCTGATGCGGCAGCGAGGTGAGGAGCCCCTGCCGGAAGAGATCGTACGCTGGAGGAAGGAAGGTCGCGACGATCTCTTCCGGCGATGGCAAGAGAGGTTGGCGGACGCCTCGGTGAACAGATGGCTCATCGAGGCCGTCCACCCCGTCCTGCGCCAGTGGGTGGAGGCGAGGCACCGGGAACCGACTTACTTCCTGACGCAGCTTCTCACAGGGCACGGCTGTTTCAGCCATTACCTGTGTGAAGTTGTGGGGATTGAGTCGGGTCCCGAGTGCCACCATTGCGCGTCCGGCGACTTGGACACGGCAGAGCACACGCTCGCCGTGTGCACGGGCTGGGACGCGCAACGCGCCACGCTCACTGGCGCAATAGGGCGAGATCTGTCGCTGCCGGCCGTCATACGTGCGATGGTCGGCAGCGAACATAGTTGGGCCGCCGTCGCCTCCTTCGCACGCGAGGTGATGGCGGCCAAAAGAGAGGCCCTGCGGGAGCGCGAACGCGCCAACGAGACGCTGCCGCCCCGCAGGGCTCCAGCGAGGGGCCGCCGGCGCGCGAGGTACGCGGCGACCCTACAACCAAACTGAAGAGTGCCACGCGCGACGGGTCGGGGGACCTGTCGCGCCGATTGTGGCGGATGGCCCTCCTCTCGTGTTCTGAGGAGGGTTTCATCATAGGGTGATGGGAGGGGTCTAAGATATGACCCCTCCCTACACGAGTCGAGCCCTTACCAAGGGGCTCCCTCCTAGCCGGGCCGTGGATAAACTAACGTAGATGCCACGGTCCGGTTGGGCGTAAGAGAACACCGCGGGGTTTAGTGGGTAGTCCGGTCTTGTTCCCAGGCCTGGAGTCCCACACGAAACCGTCCCTGCTGCCCCCGCAGCACGGACGGCGTAGTGCATAAACGCATTCCCCGCGTTAACAAAAAAAAAAAAAAAAACGTTTACTCACTTTCTTTTCCTAAAGTCATGTATAATATAATATAGCTCGCAAGGTACGTCCTAGAACAACAACGCACCCTAGCGACAAAATTCCAAACAACTAGGCGCCAAACTGTCACCGCTGACGCCACTCTCCGATAGATGGTTCTGTGAGTAACCACGCTTAGTCCAATATTCAATTTGTCATTACTAATATTCTCTCGCAAATTTCGGTTAACTTAAAACTGCGATTTGACATCCATATAGACAACAAATACGCCTAACAATATTGTGTATCGTTTCATCTCAGTTAATAAAGTTAAGAAATCTCGCGAATGCTTTGCAACCCAAAAGACAGATGGCGTTAGATGTTATGTGATGATTTGGTATGATGTTATAGACCTGCATTATTTATAATTTTATTTCATCTTTTTTTTTACTTTTTTTTTTTCAAATCGCTTAGAAATACTGCTTTCTGGACATGGACCTTGCGAACAATTTGTACTTTAACTTACCGAGTAAGGACATGTTATAAAAATTGTGGAACATGATAACATACTCCCACCCGGGAGGGTGTACTTTCGGGTAGAAATATATATATATATATATATATATATATATATATATATATATATATATATATTAATACCGCAAGTTCTCATTTTTCATATGATTACAGATACATTATGATTAATGTAATAAACATCTAACGCCATCTGTGTTCTGAGTTGCAATGCATTTGCGCGAATTGCTAACTTAACTGATTTAGGATAAAACGATATTGAATAATACTCAGCCCAACGTGCCCACTCACAAAAACCATCTGTCGGAGAGTGGCGTCAACAGTGACATTTTTCACGCTAAGTTAGTGGTTGTTTTGTCTTGAGGGTGCGCTGTTTTACGGCGTCAATATAATAAAGTTAAGGTTGCTAAAGCGTTGTGATAGAAATTTAAATAAATAGTATAAATGGTAAAAATAAAATGGGTATTATATTTAGAGGGCGCGTATGAGGTTAATCATTTGAATAAATTTGATGAATTGTAAGTCTCTACCTCCATTTGTCGACTACTTAACCGTTTGGTTTCCCTTGTTGACCACAGGGGGCGCGCTACATCAGGGGACGATGGATTTCATTGCGCGATATAAGTTTTAACCGAATAAGAATTTGCGGCAGCAAGTAATAGAATATTACAACAAAACATATTGAACTACTAAAACATTAACAAAGACCTTAATAAGTTGCAAGTTACTGAAT
>NW_013530200.1:0-956 GCF_000836235.2 Papilio xuthus
CTAATTACACGATACAGAATCGCGACATAAAATCGGATATTCATGCTTCATTTATTATCGGCATATCGGAGAATGTGTTTGAGCAGGTACTGCCCCGAATGTGTGGCCAATTGGGATTCGGTCTGTGGAGTGGTATCTGTTTCACCCTCGAACACCACGGGACGCACACACGATCTAAGTCTGACTAAATCACTTGTTATTTGTCATGAAAATATTGCCTCAATGGACAAAAAAAACACACAAGCTAGAAGTTCTTCTTCACGCGGAGTTAAAATGCGATATTCTCGTTGTCTCCGAACAGTGGCCGATGACCTCTAAACTCATCATAATTGTCTTCAATTGGACTTTAAAACGTTTTTTTATAATTTTTTCGAAATCTTATAATTTTTATTGATATTGATATGTCACCTGTCACATGTCATTTTGCATTAATCACAATTTTTACATTTATATCCTCGTTCTTTTAATTTATTTTCGTCTCAATAATCATTTTTTAATTCAAGAAATATGTGTGTAATTATTACGTTTTATTCAAATAAAAATAATCCACGTGCAAGAAAAACGGCATTAATTAAAAGCGTTACACGTTGTTGAGTTCTTACAAAAACAGCAAACTTGAATGCACAGTTATTTTACAAGAAACTGTTGACGAAAACTTTTATTGAATTCAAATATATAAGTGCTAAGGTCATTTGTTCTGTAAATCTACGGTCACAAAATTACTATGGTGTTCGGAGTCCGATTTTGTCAGTTTACCACAGTCATCGTAAAAATGTATCACACAATTTCTGATACTTGTTGGATTAATTTAGGAGCGCAAAGAGGATAAATAAACATTGATTTTGTTTATTTGACTAAAATATCTTTATACGGCCAATATATTTTTACCCGAAGATGTTTATGGACATCTTATGTTTAAAGAAAACAATCTAATCGATAGCGGAGAGTACCTGAAG
>NW_013530201.1:0-705 GCF_000836235.2 Papilio xuthus
GGGAGTGTGGGACTCGCCTAAAGTCGTTCAGCCATACCCACTAAAACCCCTCGGGCCCTCCTTACACGTTTGGTCTCGTTCTGTACCAGCTGAGCCTTTACCAGAACTTCGACCCGTGCTGCTGCGTGTACAGCGCTCCTTATATTTATTATTTACTCACTAAACATAACAACAACAACAAGTGTATAAGGTAAATGAGTAATGAATAAATAATAAATAATCTCTCTCCTTAACCATTAAATGTAAGTGTATAAAGTACTATAACAATGATAATAATAACAACATAATAATGATAATAATAACAATATAACACTTACACTAACGCCTTATAGTCTACATACTTACAAATAGTCATACAAATATCAAATATAAAATATAAATAAATATAGAATATAAAATATAAAATATAACTTCTGTAAATATGTAGATCTTCAATGTGTACATAGCCTACGCCTGACGGTGGTATACACGCCGGCGTCGGCCAGTTCTCCTTTGACGAAGAGGGGCGGAGGCTGGATCAGCCTCCCTCACCCTTTCCGCTTCCTCCTTGGTGTTTAGGATGTTCTCTGAAAACTGCTGGAATGCCCGCCAGTCGAGCTCGCTATGGAGCATCTTGTCGAGCACCCCAGTCAGTGTCGTAGTCTCCAGGATGTGGGCTATGGGTCGCCTTTCGGCTTCCCATGCCGGGCAGTCAAATATGGTGTG
>NW_013530202.1:0-651 GCF_000836235.2 Papilio xuthus
TTCCCCAAGGAACGATTTGAGGTCCACTGTACACTGTTAGGAATTGTTTAACTGTTAAATATTTTAATATGTCTGTGCAATAGTAATAATAAAAAAGGGTTTTAACAGACAGACGGACGGACAACAAAGTGATCTTATAAGGATTCCGGTTTTTTCCTTGGGAGGTACCCTAAAAAGACAATATCTGATCGTGCAATATTAACCAAATAGCCATCCATACAAACTTTGATTTCTTTTACCATTCTTAGCAAAGTCAACTAGCTCGTGAAGGTGATTTACTTACCCGAGAACGTTTATGCTGCGGCCTATCTCTATTCTCTGTTGTGTTGCGTCGCTTACGAGCCTGTCTCACCGCACCACAATGGCCAAGTCCACCAGCCGCGCCTCAACACGCACCATTACATACTGATGACACAAGCGAGTTTCATAGGTGAGTTTTTTTAAATATTAACAGACTTTGATTTATTAAAGCCAAAACATTATTATAGTAATTTTCATCAAGTAAAATTAGAAGAAACTTCCTATATGAATCAATTTGTATTTTTTTTATATCATAAGGTAGCAAACGAACGAGCGGCTACCTGAAATCGCTGAAATAGCGAAATGACCGTTGCCCATAGACATACGCAATTGCATATGCGTTGCCTACCT
>NW_013530203.1:0-743 GCF_000836235.2 Papilio xuthus
TTGAAGGTATCTCCAGAACGTCTGCTTGGATCTTGTTAAAATTTGGCATAGATGTAGAACGTAGTCTGGCACCACATGGACTACTAATTAAGTTTTTTTTTTAAACCACACAGACGTAGTCGCGGCCTACAGCTAGTATTACTAATATAATAAAAGCTAACGTAAGGATAGATATCCATCTATCATCCGTTTGTTAGAAGATATCTCCAGAACGGCTGCATGGGTCTCGCTAAAATTTGGCCTAGATGTAGAACAAAGCCTGAAAGAATATATAGGCTGCTATTTTTTTTTAATTCTGCACATACAAAATCACTCTCGTATATTCATATACTCAACCTGAGTGAGCTGAGGGCCGCGTCCGCGAAATAATACCAGTCCCACTCACCCTGATGAAGGGCCCCCGATGGTATCGACACTAGTCGGTGCCGCCACCATACGAATACACGTGAATGTTTAGCCGTTTTTATACCAGTTTATTATAATGTCTCACGAAACTTTGAATAATTTAGTCGCGACTACTAGTAACAGATACATAGTTTAAGAAATTGTATAAGTATATCTCGAGATCGATTATTGGGTTAGACTTTTGATAAATAACCGTAATACCACATTAGCTTAGTTTGGTATCTTACAAGAATACAAAAAAAATAATATCTGATCAACAAAATCAAATTAAACTTACTAATATTAAAATAATTAAAAGAAATTAAAATACAAAAATAATACATATGTTTAGACATCAA
>NW_013530204.1:0-1236 GCF_000836235.2 Papilio xuthus
GATTGGGGTCGGCAAAATCTTGTTGACTTCAATCCCAAAAAGACACAAGTATGCGCCATTACCGCCAAAAAAACAACCCTTTGTCGTGGATCTTCGTTTCGAGGGCACTCCCCTGGTTGCCTCAGCCAGTATCAGTATTCTCGGCGTTGACATATCGAATGACGTTCAGTTTCGCGGTCATTTGGAAGACAAGGCCAAGCTGGCCTCCAAAAAACTGGGTGTGCTCAGCAGAGCGAAGCAGTATTTCCAACCGGGCCACCGCCTCCAGCTGTATAAGGCGCAAGTTCGGCCCCACATGGAATACTGCTCGCATCTCTGGGCGGGAGCACCCCAGTACCAGCTTCTTCCATTTGACCGCATACAACGGAGAGCGATTCGAATCGTCAACGACCGAGCTCTTACTGATCGGCTCGACACTCTGGCGCTGCGGAGGGACGTTAGTTCCCTCTGCATTTTCTACCGCATATACCACGGGGAGTGCTCTGAAGAATTGTTTGGAACGATTCCTGCCGCCGAGTTCCGTCATCGGACGACACGACAGACCGCCAGGTTCCATCCACACCACCTGGATGGCTGGCATTCCACAAGGGTGCGATTCTCGCGCAACTTCTTGCCTCGCACAGCCGCGTTGTGGAACGGTCTGTCCTCGGCGGTATTTCCAAACCAATACGACTTAGGGTCCTTCAAGAAGCGAGCCTATCACCACCTCAAAGGCCGGCAACGCATCTGCGGTTCCTCTGGTATTGTTGATGTCCATGGGCGTCGTTGAACACTTCGGTGTTCCCGCTGCTCGTTTGCCCCCTTCTGTTATAAAAAAAAAAAAAAAAAGCTACTATATATGTATTTTGTAGAACACGATAGAAAATAGCTGACATATTATTTTTATTGACTAAATATAGCCTTTCCTTTGTCTTTTAAAGATAGGCAACGTATTTGCAACATCAAATATATAGAGGCAGCAGGCCTTTAAACGTTGGTCACCATATAATGTTATAATACCATCTTGCTAAGATGCAAATGGATGGACGGATGGATGTTTGAAGGTAACTCCGGAAAGGCTGCATGGATCTTACTGAAATTTGACATAGCTGTACAACATATTCAGGAAAAACTTATAGGCTAATAAATAAGTCTATTTTTTTAAATTCCGCGCGAATGGAGTGGCGGCGATAGCTAGTAAAGTTTATAATTCTTTAAGGACTGTTTTATAAATAGGTCAAATTATCATTTTTAAAA
>NW_013530205.1:0-673 GCF_000836235.2 Papilio xuthus
TAACGCGGCCCCTCATCGAAGAGGAGGCCACCTTATGCGCCACGACAGGGGCGTCCTCATCCGCGGATGTAGCGGCCAACGGCCGTTTATAAGTCGTTCCTGCTCGGAACTTTAATGTTAAGCCCGCTGACCGCGGCTTACCTTCCTTATTTTGCCTTGCGGCGTCCTCGGTGCACGCGGCGCCCGCGGCTCCCAGCCGGCGCCCGGAGGTGCCCTCGTCCTCTGAACATGTGTAGTCCGACATGGAGATGTCCTCCTCCATGTCGTAAGACGCTTTGTTTATGTCACTCATAGCGATTGTAGACTTACCATGTGTAAAGTTCTACAAACACTAAAAACGCACTTAAACACTAAAAACTAAACTAATTTGGTCTCTGTCCACCTTAAAAACTATACCGGTCGATTTGTCTCACTGAGACGCATCTCCCGGTATATCGCACGACGAAATCGAAGCACTTTTTTACACTTTTCGTAAAAGTGCCACGCCCAAAACGGCAGTTACAACACTTAAACACTAAAAACCTAACTAATTTGGTCTCTATCCACACTAAAAACTATATCGGTCGATTTGTCTCGCTGAGACGCATCTCCCGATATGCTACACGTCAAAATCGAAGCACTTTTTGGACTTCGCGGAAAAGTGCCACGCCCAAGACGACCGTTATAACACTAA
>NW_013530206.1:0-536 GCF_000836235.2 Papilio xuthus
ACGTGTGTGCGGAGTCAGGGCGGGTCCATCGTGGATCTGTCCTTCGCGAGCCCCGCCCTGGCTCGGCGCACGCGGAGGTGGAGAGTGGAGGAGGGGGTGGAAACCCTGTCGGATCACCGTTATATCCGGTTCGACATGGTCTCCGCCCCCTCGGACGCTCCGGCCGTCGCGCCGGACCGTCCCTTGCCGGGAGAGGGTCCACGGTGGAAGGTGTCCACCCTGGACCCGGAGCTGGCCAAGGAGGCGGCCATTGTGGAGAGGTGGGTCGCCAACGGGTTGTTGAGCGGCCTGGACGCAGACGCGAGGTGCGAGCGGCTCGCAGGAGCGCTGACTCGCGTCTGCGACGCGGCGATGCGGCGCGCTGGTCCAGCCCTGCCGAGGTCGCGGGTGTACTGGTGGAGACCCCACCTGGCCGAGCTTCGTACAGCTTGCCAGGTGGCTCGCCGCACGTACACCCGCAGCCGCAGAAGAAGCAGGAGGCACCTGGACCAGGAGGAGGCGCTGCTCGCCGCGTATCGGGCCGCTCGTGCGGCGCT
>NW_013530207.1:0-194 GCF_000836235.2 Papilio xuthus
GGCCTAAATATAAATGGCGAATATCTCAACCATTTACGTTTCGCGGACGATTTGACTCTGTTCTCAGAAGATGCAGGAACTATAGAAGTAATGCTGCAGCAACTATCCGATGAAAGTGTCAAGGCTGGCCTGACAATGAACCTAACTAAAACCAAAATCATGACAAACTCCCGACAAACAACAAACAATAGACA
>NW_013530207.1:320-1045 GCF_000836235.2 Papilio xuthus
TTGGTCTCTTAAGGAAATAATGAAGGATAAAGATATGCCAATGAAAGGAAAAAAGAAAGTATACGAAATGTGTATTATGCCATGTCTACTATACGCATGCCAGACATGGGCATTAACAGAAGTGCAAGGAACTAAATTAAAAGTTTGTCAAAATGCAATAGAAAGGAGTATTTTAGGTCTTAAAAGAAGAGATAGAGTGAAATTACAAGAAATAAAAAAGAAAACAAAGTTTAAAAATGCACACACAGTCTACAGACAGCTGAAATGGCGTTGGACGGGACACATGCTAAGAGGAAACAAAGAGAAATGGAATAAGCTAGTAACAGATTGGTATCCAAGAGATAGCAAAAGAAATAGAGGTAGACAAAACAAAAGATGGGAAGATGATTTTAAGAAAATAGCTGGACCGTTATGGATCCGCTTAGCAAGAGATAGGAATACATGGAAATCTTTAGAGGAGGCCTTTGTCAATTGACAAGCTTTTCAATACAAACAAGTTGCCGATCATTTAAATACTAGTAGAATTGTTTAAATTAATTTAGTTTTTTTTAGTTAATAGGCATGTATCATAAATTGTAAAAATTGTAAAGCAATAAAGGCTATTTTATTTATTTTATTATTTTATTTATTGTATATGTTAATAGAATCATTTAGGAACGTTTTTTATTTTTGCTCTTTTAAGAATATTTTGCCTTCTTTAATTAAAATATTTTGTCTTCATAAAT
>NW_013530208.1:0-655 GCF_000836235.2 Papilio xuthus
ACTTTAGTATTAACTGCTTAATATATTATTAACTATTTAGATAATTTGAGCTTTAAACTTGCTTATGTATAAAATATATCCAAATAAAAATTTAATTTATGAGGATATTATTCAAAGCCACGAGAAAAAATGTAATTTATTGAAATAACAGATCCTTGGAATGATCCTTTATATACCTATACCTATAGATTTCAAATAAAGTACAGTTAGGACTCTTTGCGGTATTCTATTTACAAAAATTGCCTAGTTCCTTACAAAGAGATAAAGTCCACCTCTTCTTACAAACTATAGTGAATTACGCAAACGACAACATACTAGTAAAAAGCAATTAATCGTTAACCACTTACCACTTCATTCACACAAAAATTTGAAATCTGCATCTTATTGGTTATTGTTTCCGCGTCGTCGTTTCACTTCTTACGAAATGGAATGCGGTACTTGGAAAACCGCCAACTTCCACAATAGTACTTAAAGAGAGCAGTGACTTGTGAGCAGTAACTGAATATGATTTCCAAAAGGGTTGTCTTGCCAGAATATTGGTCAAAGATTACGAAACAAGCAAGTAACACATAAACCACATAGGGGTACCTTTTTTTGTTTCAGATGGCAATGCTTTAGGCATACTCCGTGCCCCGGGGAAGGCACGGTAGTTATG
>NW_013530209.1:0-610 GCF_000836235.2 Papilio xuthus
TATATTAAAAACTTAACTATTGATAAGCTTCAACAAGTTACTCCTTCTTCTAGAATTAAACGAGGATTACTGAATCCATTAGGTTCACTTATAAAGGTTATTACAGGAAATCTTGATAATGACGATGCCATAAGATATGATAAAATAATTACACAATTTAAAAATAATCAGAATATTAATAATCGTAAAATAACGCTGATCACAGAAATGGTACAAACTGTAGCTAACACTACATTTAAATTAAATGATAATCTATTTCAAATAAATAACACTATAAATTCATTATCGACGAATATAAGCATCTTATTTCAAAGGGAACGTTTAAATCATATAGAAATAAGAATAGTGAATACATACAATTTATTAATTCACAATTTTCAGGTAATTCTTATAAAATTAAATGAGATAGAGACTAGCTTAGCTTTTAGCAGATTAGGGATTTTACACTATTCAGTAATGAAATCTGAAAGATTATTATCTTTACTTAAAAATATAAATAAATTAGAGAACCTCATATACACCCCTACATTAGAAAACTTAATTAGGATAGAACAAACAATAGTAGTAAAAGCTTATATAAAAGAAAATAAGATTACTTACCTTTTGGAAA
>NW_013530210.1:0-1282 GCF_000836235.2 Papilio xuthus
TACTTTAGACTTTGTAGTATAAATTGCGAACTTCTAATCTAATTTTCTACTTTGAGTAGGATTCCTTTTAGGTTAGAAAAATATAATAAGAAAACTGAACTTTTGTGATTTACAGTCGGAGAATACTTTTTTAAATAAAACATAGTCTTCTTTAACTCATATATTTCTTTTGGAATTGTAAACAACAAATTTTTCAAAAACACCGCTCTATACATTGTCTTCACGATTACTCGAATGTCAGAAAAAACATGGCAGTCGTTCAGAGGAGCAATTACCATACTTTTAATTTGCGATAACGAAATACTGTCAGATTATTAACATGATAAGTTGAATACTTCCATTTTATATTTGTGAATCAAATATTTAAATTATCTGTTGGATCGTAATACTAATGATTGATGTTGTTATTTTAAATAAACAAAAGTCTTATTGACTTAAAGCATAGACTAAATAACGTTTTAGGTTAAGGAATTACAGAATGTATAAAACTTTACGTTACTGTTGCGTTTCTGAACAGAATTGTTGAAGTGAAATATATGCAGTTTAGTGTTACACAAGGTATTTGCTATTGGAAATTGTAAAAAATATGATTTCTTAATTATCAATTACACAATCACACTGTTACATGCAACAACGGATTTGAAAGTGACTGATCATTTCAACAGTGGAACCAAGAATTGCATGAGAGCTAACGAAAGGAAGTCACGATTTCTGAAAATATGAACGTGTATTTTACAGTATTTTTTACGATTTGCCTTTATTTTCGTAATGATAGACAACATCTCTTGCATGAATATAGATATTTCGTCAGGCTAGTAAACTGTCTCAGATTTCTAATATGGAAAGGGTAAACAGGATGAGGAGTTCAAGGAAATTGAGACAGATAGGCTAAGGTAATATATTTTATTTTTATCTAATTGAATATAAAATTATAAGATATATTTAAGCTACTAACTGTCGTCCACGACTCCGTAAGCGCGGAATTAAAAACTTAATTAAGCAACCTCTGTGTTATTCCAGAGTATTTTCTATATCTGTACCAAATTTAATCAAGATTCATTAAGCTATACTTTTGTATTTGGTATATTAGTAAGATTTGAGAGACTTTATAAGACGTGGATTCTTGAAATTTCTGTAGCATTTTCCCTGCCGAGTTTCTGAGCTCTTCTTTGAAAATACTGCATACTTATTTTATACGTTTATGACTTGAACATATCGTGTGACATCGCGCACATAAAACCGCACCTGCCACTAACACTGCAATGTAAAAGAATCCACCAAG
>NW_013530211.1:0-941 GCF_000836235.2 Papilio xuthus
AATTGATTGTGCCTTTTAAATACCTAAGTACTCGTTTGAGACACTGCCAGAGCTCTTTGTTATTATACTTAGTATACCTACTCAGTATATTTACACATGTACTTAGATCAGGGCGAGTACATATCATTATGTACATCAAACATCCTATGACATTTCGGCATGGAGCGTTATATGTCACATCTGAATTTAATGCCTCATAATTCAGTTTACTTTCCAGGGGAGTATTTACAGGTTTGCAATCCTGCATATTAAACTTATCTAATACTCTATTCATTAAAAATCTAAAAGTAGCAATTCTGGCCACAGGTGCAAATGTTTCGTCATAATCAGTTAGGTATTGTTGACTAAAACCTCTAGCTACTAATCGCGCCTTATAACGAGATGGCTTTCCAAACTTTTTGACAGTAAAAATCCATTTACAGTCTACAATGTTTTTACCTTGAGGGCGTGGTACAAGAGTCCATGTCTTGTTTATGGCATGAGACTTCAACTCATCATTAATCGCACCTTCCCATTGAGATCGATCACTACGTGTTCTGATCTCTAAAAATGAACTAGGTACTTCACACACAACAGATTGTGCACACATTAAATAATCATCATCATCATCATGCCGATAAGAAATAGGGGGACGATCTTTGAGCCTATCACTCCTCCTCAACTCACTGTTTACTGTGTTTTGATTCGGATCACTAACAGACACACTATCAGACTTATCCTTAATTGATATTGTATCATGGTTCGTTTTTCTAATTTTACTAGGACAAATATGGTCATCAGATTTCAATACATCCGATTTTGACCCATCAGAGTTTCGAGACTTATTTGACACTGATTTGGAAAAAGTAACATCAGTTTTGTCACGAGAATTTTCATCATTCTCTTCAGGCTTCCAAAGAGGCCTGGATATCAAAAAATTTGTCTCGTCCACAACAACATCT
>NW_013530212.1:0-1820 GCF_000836235.2 Papilio xuthus
ATTTGTTCCTCCACGTAATTTATTGCGGCCCAGTTCTTGCACGCGCTAATATTTATGTCTGGAAACACACGTTCCCAAGAGTACTTCTTTAGTATAGTGATTGTATGTAAAATTGAATAAATATTAATAAGTATTTTGTTACAGCTACAATCACACCATGCTATAGGTTTTGTTCACGATTTAATTCGCGAAGAATAGAAAAAAAATCTAGTTAAATCTAGTTAAAAATGTAGTCTATGTTCTTCTTTTTCTCGGCTATGAGACGCCCACTGCTGGGCATAGGCCTCCTCCAAAGATCGCCACGATGACCGGTCTTGTGCCACCCGCATCCAGGACGATCCCACAACCTTGACCAGGTCATCGGTCCATCTATGTTATTCAGTGGTAATGTAGCTTCTTTATGAAATAAATATTTTTGAAATCGGTCAAGTAGTTTTAGAGTTTATTCGTTACATACAGAAATATATAAATATTTCTTCTTTGTAATATTACTAGCTGTCGCCCGCGACTTAAAAAACATCTCAATAAGTAGCCTATGTGTTCTTCCAGACTAAGTTCTACTATGCCAAATTCCAGCAACATCCATTCATCCATCCATTTAAACATTCGCAAGTTATCTATATATATAAAAGAAAGTCGTGTTATTTACACTATTTATAACTCAAGAACGGCTTTACCGATATGCCTGAAAATTGGTGAAGATTAGAGCCAGGAGACGGACATAGGATACTATTTTTCTTTCAAATTTATGCCTTGAAGAGCTGCTTTTTATTTAACTTACTAATATTATAAATGCGAATGTTTAGATGTATGCGATGTGGATGGATGGATGGGTGGGCTCCACTAATTAAGTTTATTTTTATATACACGCGGACGGAGTCGCGGGAAATAGCTAGTATGCTATACTTGTTAGTTATTTGTTTTTTTTACTACGGCGTAATGTTGTTAATAAATTCCATTAAGGATAATTTAATTGGAATGATTACAAACAATCTTGTTGTTGGGGTTTTCCTTGTATCCTGAGATAAGACAGGCACATCCAGACATGCGTCAGGGCGTCTAATAAATCAAACAAGCTTAAAAGCTTTAAATTAGAATTTTCAAGAACGATATCTTCATTGATCTTCTCGTTATCCATAAAATATATACGCGCCTTAATAATGTTAATTGTAGGTTTATAGTTAGTCGTGAAATAAAAAATTGACTATATAATTTGAGAAAGAACCCAGATATTAGTCGTAGGAAACACTGATCACTCATCCTATAAATGTTAAAAGTCTTAATAAAAATCTAAGTACATAACTATGTCTTCGTTTTCCCCTTTGATTCTGACGGAAAATTCACTTATTTTTCATTTTTAAAAGAAAACATTTTTACATACATCGCATAGTCACCGTATTGTTTATTCACATTTGCGAAATTCTTTTCTTCTATTTTTGCTATATTATGTGATAAATTATTTTCATCTGTAAATTGTAAATTATAAAAACTTATCAAACATATTATACGGTTTATTACAAAAATTCCCGCTCTTCTCGACCTGCGCCGGACGTACCGCACGCACGGATTAAATTAATTTGCTTTGACTTTCGATGCGGTCGGCGCGGATGATGGACGCAGCGCTATGTTAAATTCATCAAACTAAAATCCGTTGCGAGTCGTGTATGCGGCGCGGCCGACGCAGGCCAATGTACGCGTCCCTTTATCATGATATACTCGACGTTCCATTTTTAAAGTGCAACCATAGAATGAGTTATTTCTATTTTCGCGCGCTTTTGAACGCGTTCATGGTTTTTTTAACTGAAAATGCTTGACTGAGT
>NW_013530213.1:0-206 GCF_000836235.2 Papilio xuthus
TAATACGAGTTTCTCGCTCATAGAGGTTTCTCTCTAATACGAGTTTCTCGCTCATAGAGGTTTCTCTCTAATACAAGTTACTCGCTCATAAAGGTTTCTCTCTAATACAAGTTACTCGCTCATAAAGGTTTCTCTCTAATACGAGTTTCTCGCTCATAGAGGTTTCTCGCTAATACGAGTTTCTCGCTCATAGAGGTTTCTCGCTC
>NW_013530213.1:513-741 GCF_000836235.2 Papilio xuthus
CATAGAGGTTTCTCTCTAATACGAGTTTCTCGCTCATAGAGGTTTCTCTCTAATATGAGTTTCTCGCCCATAGAGGTTTCTCTCTAATACGAGTTTCTCGCTCATAGAGGTTTCTAATACGAGTTTCTCGCTCATAGAGGTTTCTCGCTAATACGAGTTTCTCGCTCATAGAGGTTTCTCGCTCATAGAAGTTTCTCGCTCATAGAGGTTTCTCTCTAATACAAGTTT
>NW_013530213.1:947-1178 GCF_000836235.2 Papilio xuthus
CTCGCTCATAGAGGTTTCTATCTTATACGAGTTTCTCGCTCATAGAGGTTTCTCTCTAATATGAGTTTCTCGCCCATAGAGGTTTCTCTCTAATACGAGTTTCTCGCTCATAGAGGTTTCTCTCTAATACGAGTTACTCGCTCATAAAGGTTTCTCTCTTATACGTGTTTCTCGCTCATAGAGGTTTCTCGCTAATACGAGTTTCTCGCTCATAGAGGTTTCTCGCTCATA
>NW_013530214.1:0-841 GCF_000836235.2 Papilio xuthus
CTGGTTTGGTAGGTCCTGCAAATTAGCCGCGCGCTACAAGCAGGATTGTTATCGAGCCTGGGCTGGGGCGTCAGCAGCTAGGGATGTAAATACCAGCCAGCTTAAAAAGAAGTATAACTCTGCCTCCAGGTCCTTCAAAAGAGTGATTGCCAAGGCAAAGTCAGAACACGTGGCCAGCATTGGTGAGAGGCTAGTGCACCTTCCTTCGGGAACTCGCTCGTTCTGGTCTCTTGCCAAGGCTGTCCAAGGGAACTTCTGTAAGCCGTCCCTACCATCTTTGCGCAGGGGGGACGACTCGTTGGCCCACACCGCAAAAGAGAAAGCCGATCTCCTGGGCTCTCTTTTTGCGGCCAACTCGACTCTGGATGACAAAGGTAACTCGCCGCCGAAAGTCCCACGCGGCGAGACTTCCATGTCCGAAATCCAGTTTATCCAGAGATCAGTGCGAAAAGCGCTGCAATCTCTGGATATTCATAAGTCGAGTGGGCCTGACGGGATACCCCCCCTCGTGCTTAGGACTTGTGCTCCTGAGTTGGCACCGGTTTTAACGCGCCTGTTTCAGTTCTCCTACTCCCTAGGCATTGTCCCGAAGTCATGGAAGACTGCCATTTTCCACCCGATCCCAAAAAAAGGTGATGGCTCAGACCCGTCTAACTACAGGCCGATTGCCATTACCACCTTGTTCTCGAAAGTCATGGAAACGACCATCAATTGCCAGCTCATGAGGTACCTTGAGGAGCACCAGCTGATTAGCGATCGTCAGTACGGCTTCCGTCAGCGTCGCTCAGCTGGTGATCTTCTTGCGTACCTCACGCATCGATGGTCGGAGGCAATCGAGGGC
>NW_013530215.1:0-605 GCF_000836235.2 Papilio xuthus
AATAAGAACTTAATTAGTAACCTATCTGTTCTTCCAGACTATTTTACCTCTATGACAAATTTCAACGAGATCCGTTAAGCCATTACGGAGATACCTAACAACAATCATCCATCTAAACATTAGCTAAATTAGTAAGGTCGGCATTTCTTCTTTGGTTTTTATGAATAAAAAAGCGTTTTCTAAAGCTTATAAGAACATTAGGATAGAAATATAATCACACTATAAATCTATGATATAAAATAAAATTAAAAAAAAAACCGAATAATTAACTAAAATAAAAACCCATTCGGCGTCGAGACCCTTGGTCCGTGGGGTCCTAGCGCTTTAAGACTTTTTAAGGATATTTCCAAAAAATTAATCGACATCACAGGGGACCGAAGAGCTGGCAGCTACCTCGGTCAAAGAATAAGTTTAGCTGTACAGAGGGGGAACGCTGCCAGTATCTTCGGGACCTTGCCTAAAGGGACTCCTTTTATTAACATATTTTAGTTAATTATTCGGTTTTTTTTTTTTTTAATTTTATTTTATATCATAGGTTTTAGAGTTTATGTATTCATAGAAATAAGGATGTAAATAAATATTTTTAGTTATAAATAATATAAGGA
>NW_013530216.1:0-710 GCF_000836235.2 Papilio xuthus
AAATGAGAAAACACAACTGTTTGGTTATTTTTACATCATTCAATGAATAAGAGCATACAGACACACATCTTGAATTTGATAATAAAGGATGCACTTCTCAAAACAATGAATCGAGGTTCGCAGTAAATAAGAAGGTCCGCAGAGGTTATTTTAAGAATATAAGGAAAGATAACGATACAAACCTCATCGGAGCAGCAAACGAATTAAAGAACACGTTTGAAAAGACTCACGCAAATGTCATCAAACTTATAGGAGATATAGTTAGCAAATTTAGAACAACACACATATTAGGAGATGAAATCAGAATGAAATTATTGCAACATTTAAAAGAAGTTTCTTAGAGTTTGAGAATACACGAAGGAACAACACAGATTTTATCGGTTAGAAAGTAACACATTTTACAGCAGAATATAGTAACAACAAAGAAGAACATTTACATCTAGTGTTTTAGAAACTATTCACCAAATTCAAAGAAGATTTGAACAGAACACTAGAGAACACACCATCGGCGACGGGATAGAGGATTATGATACAATAGAAGAGGAGAATATTTCACCAACGAAATGGATACTTGGTCGAATAATGCAGCTACACACAGGCCAGTTAGTACGACAGTTGCTGAAATCATTTTGCCTAAAGACATCTATATTTAGAAATTCCCTCACGGTGGCCGGTCTTTAAGGATTTTAAAGACTAAAATAGTCTTTGGT
>NW_013530217.1:0-683 GCF_000836235.2 Papilio xuthus
AGGAAAGAAAAATAACATATTAAGGCTTAACATTAAAATTAAAGTATTAAAACCTTGCTAAAACCCTGAATTAGATTCTAAAAGAAAAAAAAGGTTTTGATATATTTATTTGCTTGTCAAATCTCGTTTTACATTTAGAATCCTTCGGTTGAGCTTTGTTCAAGGAGTTTTTACACTTTAGCAGCCATTAAATCTAAGAAAAAAGAAGAAATGAAACATTTGAATTTAGTAATGTCAAATCAGTTTTTCTATGTCTTCTGTTATTCATGTTCTACAATATTAACACATTTTTCTGCAAACAAGGGTTTTTTTATTTAAATCCCTGTACATTTTGGTCCTTCGAGCCGGATTGTTTTACAAGAGTAATGGATACTGTTGAGTGGTATAATTTTACAATTTTCAAGATTTTCAATTAGCAACAAAACAGAAGCTTATTGGTCATATAAAAGTTACATGGTCCAAGGAAGAGGTAAACATTGCTTGAAACAGTACAAGTAAGTCGCGAAATTGCAGAAGCCTGGACTATTTTTAAGAAGCAGTATGATTATAAGCGGTATGTTGCCAATTGCATTATTACACATTTCTTTAAAAAGAACTGATTGTTCAGTTTTATACAGAAGAATTATAAAATATTTCCATTTAACCAATAATGCTATCAAACAAATTAAATTATAACAAACATT
>NW_013530218.1:0-584 GCF_000836235.2 Papilio xuthus
ATCTGGTGGAAGTGCCCAGCGTTGGTTGACTGACTCTGGCATCTGCCTTGAGCAGTCCTCTATGACGGTTTGGATATGACTTGTTAGAGAGCCGATCGCGACGCCCATATCGTAATCCGTGTTAATTAGGTCGGGGACAGAGTTTAGTTGTGGGGAATTTATGTCTTTGAGCTTGGCACTAAGTTTGTGCCAGTCAACGACTGTTTTAGTTGGAGGATCAGTTTGTGCCGAGGTCCCTAGCTTTAGTAGAACTGGTCGGTGATCCGAGTGAAGCTCATGAATCACCTCAACGTTACGTAAGGTTAGGTTGATATTCTTGATGATTGCAATATCAAGCACATCCGGAGTGTGTCCCAATGTATGGGGATAGTGAGTGGGCTCTAATGGCGCTATGAAATCAAAATCGAGTAGGTCAGACAGTGCGTCAAGCGCACGGCCGCGATTACTGATTCTGGTAGAGTTCCATCGAATGTGTTTGCTATTGAAATCACCTGCAAGGATCGTGGCTCCTCCTAAAGACAGAAGGGATTCAAAGTCGGAGCGTAATATGGTTGCGCTTGGTCTACAGGGAAGGTAGACTGAAG
>NW_013530219.1:0-193 GCF_000836235.2 Papilio xuthus
AAACTTAACAACTTTATAATATCTAAAAAAATATAAAAAAAAACTTTATAATATCGTACAAAAATCGTTTAACAGTGGTAGAGTCCGCTTCCAGCTTATGCTGGAGCACGAATTGGCCCGCTCGCCCGGTGAAATACCACGACCGCACAGAAGACAGGCGTGAAGTGGAAGAAATTCCGCGTTTCGTCTGATG
>NW_013530219.1:345-604 GCF_000836235.2 Papilio xuthus
GGGGTAAGCGCGCGGGCCGCCCTGCGTATTCTGGGGAGGGCATCATTCCGCTCGTTGCTGGAGGACGTCGGGGCAAACAAAGGCACCATCACGCGGCATCCCCTATCACGTTTACCGTGGATTTCTGGGGGAACATCAGGGGACTCCACTCGAACTTGGAGGCCGTCCATCACCATCTCGAGACGGCCAAGCCGGCCTTGCTTTTCCTCACGGAGACGCAGATATCCTCTCCGGCAGACACTTCGTACCTATCCTGTCC
>NW_013530219.1:884-1570 GCF_000836235.2 Papilio xuthus
GATCACGCGGGGAGATCTGTCCACGACTTTGCCTTGTCATATGATCTGACGCAGCTGGTTTCCTCGCCCACGCGAATCCCAGATGTGGACGATCATACACCTTCCCTGTTGGACCTTCTGCTGACCTCGCATCCGGACAGTTATTTGGTTTCTGTCGATGCCCCCTTGGGATCGTCGGACCACTGCCTGATCCGGACGAGAGTGCCTATCTCGCGTCGCCCACGGGTCAAACCTAATGGCCACCGTCGAGTATGGCACTACAGGTCAGCAGACTGGGATGGGATGCGGTCTTTCTTTGCATCCTACCCATGGGAGCGAGTGTGCTTCAAGCTGGACGATCCCGATGCCGTTGCCGTTTCCGTCTCCGATGTGGTGCTTCAGGGAATGGAACTTTTTATTCCTTCATCTGTTGTGCCCATTGGAGGCAATACTCGGCCCTGGTTTGGTCAATCCTGCAAATTAGCTGCACGCTACAAGCAGGATTGTTATCGAGCCTGGGCTGAGGCGTCAGCGGCTAGGGATGTAAATACCAGCCTACTCAAAAAGAAGTACAACTTCGCCTCCAGGTCCTTCAAAAGAGTTATTGCCAAGGCAAAGTCGGAACACGTGGCCAGCATTGGTGAGAGGCTGGTGCGCCTTCCTTCGGGAACTCGTGCGTTCTGGTCTCTCGCCAAGGCTGTCCAGGG
>NW_013530220.1:0-795 GCF_000836235.2 Papilio xuthus
GCGTACTTCCTCGCGCCGTCACCAGAGTGTCGTCCGCGTAACAGGTGACCTCAACGCCTTTGATACTGGCGCCCCGCAAAACCCAGTCGTAGCCCACATTCCAAAGAAGGGGGCCGAGGACTGAGCCCTGCGGAACGCCACAGGTGACCTCATGACGACACCAACCGTCGCGACTCCTGTAAGAGACCGATCTGTCCGAGAGATAATCGGCCACTATTCGCCGTAGGTAGTCTGGCACTTTGTGATAACGGAGGGCTTCGGTGATACAGCTCCAGGGCAAGGTGTTAAATGCGTTTGCGATGTCCAAGGACACCGCAAGAACGACATCGCCCTGGGCTACAGCTTCCTCCGCTATCTTCTTTACCCTCATTATGGCATGGACAGTGGACCTGCCCGGCCTGAAGCCAAATTGCTTCTCGTCCAGGTCCGGGCCGACCACCGCCATGTGTTGGACGAGCCGGTTGGCGATAATACGCTCGAAAAGCTTCGCCACCTCGTCGAGCAGAATTATGGGCCGGTATGCTGCCGGAGAGTCAACAGGCCTGCCCTCTTTTTTAAGGAGGACCAGGTTGCCGCTCTTCCAAAGCAAGGGGAAGCGTCCTTGAGCGAGACAATCGCTCATCAGCCCCATTACTCTCTCCTCGTAGATGTCCGCGACTAGCACCCAAGCACGGCCGGGTATGCCATCCGGCCCCGGAGCCGTCCTTTTAGCGCGTAGTCGGTGAATCCCAGCCCCGAACTCGCCAGAGGTGACCGGCGGGATGTCCTCCCCCCCAACGGAGTCAGGATTTTCAT
>NW_013530221.1:0-608 GCF_000836235.2 Papilio xuthus
AAACGAACGCGTCCTCTTCAACTCTCTTCTGAGTGGTGGGCTTCCCCCTGCCCACCACTCGAGTCTTATCACGGTGGGATCGTACGGGCATACGCCCGTCTTCTCCCCCCGGTGCGGCGGCTGCGAATGGCGTCCTGGCTGGTCGCCTCTCTTGCCCTCTCCGCTTCCTCCTTGATGGTCATCACCGCCTCACAATAAGTTTGGACGGCCCTCCACGCTCCATCCGATTCGACCATTGATCTTACTGTGGCCGGCAGGGAAAGATCGTCGCCCACTGCGGCCACAAGGTCCCTCCGTTGTTCCGTCCACGCCGGGCACTCCGCCAGCGTGTGCTGGGCAGTGTCCTCGGGGCAATCGTCACAGTGGTGGCACACTGCAGACGGCTCCCTTCCAATCCGGCGCAGATAACTGCCGAAACAACCATGTCCCGACAGCACCTGCGCCAGACGGAAGGTAACCGCCCCGTGTCTCCTCCTCAGCCACGCCATGAACACCGGACAGATTGCCCCGATTGTCCTGGCACCAGTCCGCGTCTGGCGGAGGCGGCGCTGCCACTTGGCCACCGCTTCTTCTCGTCTCTCCTTCCTGAAGGCTTCGACCTCAACCCT
>NW_013530222.1:0-1635 GCF_000836235.2 Papilio xuthus
GAAGCTTTTGTACGTATATTTTTCGAAGCGTCCATTAAAATGTTACGATATTTAATAACGCTGTAAAAAATATCGTCCTCGTAATGACACTTTAAATCTAGAATCAATAGTGACAATTTACAGAAAATGGTAGCAATAACCTATATTTAATGATGACAGTCTAGTAGTATAATAAGTTATATAGTACTAACTGTGAGTTTCTTAGACCAAGATCACTGATTAAAACATTATTATCTCTTTTTGCCAAAAACAAGGATAGGGATGATATGTTTTATACACATATTTAGGTCTCAGAAACCAACGGTAAGAAACATAATATTTGCTTAATCTTAATGAAAACTATTTGAGAAATTTTACGTAACAATACAAGAGATTATGTTTAATTCTTTGTACTTATGTAAGACTTTATTTTTTAAATATTTATATACTATTTTATTCACAGTAATACATAAAAGTAGTAAATAAATGTAATCACTTATAGAATATAAGAAACAATAAATCCAAGTTAAACAGACATGAAGAATGAACGTAAATAAAGAATAATGAACATGTAACGTTGAATAATTGAAAAACAAATGGTTCCATCTAGAGTTTTTAAGGCTTCCTTCACTTCAAAGCTGAGTGCCGACTGTCCTTTGGGCAATTCCGCATTTATTCTCGAGATTGGCCATTTCGTATTGTCCCAAGAGACACGAGTGACCAAGAAAAAAATGTTCTTGTTTAATTCAAGGCCCAAATAATTTAGTACAAGGTTGATATGAAATGTACGATATTACACAAGCTTTGATATAACATTGTTGTGTGTAAAAAAATATTTATTTAATGTTACAAAAAAAAATAATCGATGATTTAAAAATTCAGTATTTCAACTTACTAATACAACTTAGTTGAAATACAACAACAAAACTCACGCCCGTAACCCAAAAGGGTAGACAGGGACCAAGGACCTTAACTCGGCTCGGTTCTGATTTACCTCGCTCGCTTCTACTAAATAGAATTAATTTAATTCTTAGTTCGAATAGATAAAAAATAATTCAATAATTTGTTTACAACGTCCTTAAGAAAGCTACTTGAAATTATTTTAATAGCTCTTTCAAATATATATAGAAACGAAGCATTTTAAAAGCAAGTTAAAACAATTATGATTAATTCAAGATATCAAGAGCTCCTTTATTCTTCACTCTTCAGAGTCTTTAAAAATATTTTCAGCGAAATATTTTTCGCTGTCAGTCGATTGAAGCGCCTCTCGTTGGGAGTTAAACGAGAGAGAACAAAAATGAACAAACAAATCGAGTGTTTTCATTGAAGTATCAACAACGAGCATTCTTTTTAAATTGAAGCATTATTTGAAAAGGAATTTCGTTGAATTATTTTGTTTAATACTATAGTGCATCTATAGTGAATCTTAACAATTTGAAATTATCATTGAAACATCTGCAAATATTCCCCTTTCAAGACAGTAATCAATTATTAATTAATACAAAACAAATGAATTTAATCGATCTAAATAAAAAAAACTTTTTTTGCTTTAATTCGGAAATGTAAATTCGTTACATATGTTCGTTGATTTGGGGGGTAAGGGGTGCGGAAATTACAGCTCATCCGACCCAATTGTCAACCTCACCTGCACGCGCC
>NW_013530223.1:0-577 GCF_000836235.2 Papilio xuthus
CTATGTTTTCGTATTGATTCTTGAATTTTCTTACTGATATTAGCTATGTTTTGTCGGTTGTCTTTTCGATTTTCTAGTAGTTTATTTCTTTCTTTCATTAATTTTAGTGTTTCTTCATTTACTTTTTGCCTTTTCGCTCTTTTTGTCCCTAATTTATTTATATCTTTTAGAGTCTTTTCGAAAAAGTCGTACTTATCCTGTATAGTTTTGTGTTTATTGATGTTCAATAATGTTTTTTCTAAATCTTCTAAGATGTTTTGTGGTATTGTTAGTGTTTTACCATTTTTATTTGATGTTATGTGTTTTCTTAATTTATTGCCTTCACATGTTATAGCTCCTCTTAGCATTCTGTGATCAGTACTGAAATTTAGCTTGTTAATTACGCTTACATCGCTGAATAATCGTGTTTCTTTTGCCAAAATGAAATCAATTTCATTTCTATCCCTGCCGTTAGGAGACATCCACGTCCACCTCCTAGACTCTTCTTTTTTATAAAAACTATTCATTATTTTCAGGTTGAACTCAAAGCAAAAATCTATCAGCCGTTGTCCATTGTCGTTCCTTACTCCGCTGCTAT
>NW_013530224.1:0-910 GCF_000836235.2 Papilio xuthus
GCCCCCCCCCCCCTCCTCATTCCACCACATTTTAATGTACGATCCTTTATTCATACAGTTTTATCGTGATAATAATTGCTAATCACTTTTTGTATTGCGTTTTTATGTTATTTGTCATGATAGTATTTTTTTACAGTCGTACACTTCACATAGTGATAACGTATCGTATACATGACTTCGTTCAAATTGATAGAAATCAATACGTGAACACGACATACACTGAAGTAAAGTAAACTATATATTTAATTAACGTTGGCGATTGTTTAACGCCTAATCTACAAATTATAAAGAAGTAATTGTTGCAGGCGACTCCGTCAGGGAAATAAAAAAAACTTAATGAATAGTCTATGTGGTTATCCAGACTAGTTGCCCCAATGCGGGTTTGGCGTCAGGCAGACGACCGGCCAAAACATTATAACAGTATGTGTTACAGGTTTGAAAGACTTCGAATTGAGAGTTGGAATGTGGAGAAAAATATGGAATGTCTGTGTGAAAGAGGATATGCGTAGAAAGGGGGTACATTCGGATATGACAGCTGATAGAGATGTACGGAGGAGCCTGCCGACCCCCATAAGGATAAGGGCAGGTTGATGATGATGATGTGTTTATCCAGACTATGTTCTATATCTGTGTCAAATTTCATCAAGATCTGTTAAGCCGTTCTGAAGATACCTTGTAACAAACAACCATTCATCCATCCAAACTTACGCATTTACATTAGTAAGATAAAAATAGTGCGACGTTAAATTAAATAAAGTAATAAACATGACTATAAAATGGAATAGTTTATGACAAGATCCTTCGATTTTACAGTTCCAGGTCGACATAAAGACACACAGGTAAAGGTCATCCGTTGAACGAGTTCGATCGAATGAATGCAAAAAGAAAAACCGAGAGGCGCCGCACCGAC
>NW_013530225.1:0-538 GCF_000836235.2 Papilio xuthus
TATTTACCGGTTCGAATCTCAGGCTACTTTTTTTTTATTTTATCAATCACGGGGTTATTTTTTCAGAACCAGTAAAAATTTGGTAATGTAAAATTTTGCTCGACAATTTTTTTTATAATTTTCGCTGTTGGGTAGAAAGAAATTTAAATAAAGTTAACAACAATTAGGTCAGACCATCGCGGGTGAAGTGAGTGGGCGGAGCATGGATTGTCTTTGCGGGTTTTAAGAATGGTACGCGCGGAAACTATACGTACAAGTGTTATCTACATATGTGTGCGCGCCCACGCACACTGGAATGTTTATTGCAATCGACCAAAAATTTGATGTAGTTTGGATATTGACATTCAGTTTTTTTTCTTTGCTTCTTAAATATAATCAGTATCAGTAAAAGGTAAAAGTAAAAGTGTTATTTTTACCGGTACAAGTTTAACAAACATGAGTAATAAACAAATTACATGCCAATAGCATCGCTATATCTCCTTCATTTTTGTTTGAAATAGAAAAGTACTTTAACGGTCAAACTCATTAGTCCAAGGCA
>NW_013530226.1:0-749 GCF_000836235.2 Papilio xuthus
TCACCGAAGGTCCTGAATAAGGTCTGCATTCACATTGTGACAATGTTCAGCTGCTGAGCGGCATTAAGTTAATGAGACTAGGTCAGAGTATTGTATAAACCCCAGAGCTCTCAGTCCGTAATTAACTGTAGTTACTATGATATATTAGTATTAACTAGTTATTAAATAATTACTAAGTAACTTTATATTGCCTAGCTATAACGTCTAAGTATTTTCTTTGCTTTATAACAGGGTGTTAGAAAGATAAAATAAAATTCACTCTTTTCGAAAATAAACGTGTATTGTTGAATATGAACAGAAAAAGACAAACGAATAAAATTTTTACAAATTTAAATGAATAAATTATTTCTTCTTTTCTATGTGGCCTGACTTAAAGTATTGAAACTCCTTGGACATACCGGCCACCAAAGACCTTTGTCTTTAAAACCATTAAAGACCGGCCACCGTGAGGAATAATCTAAAAATATGTATCTTTGTTGCATTGTATGCAAGTACTCTAACTGCCAACATTTCCAAAACTGGGACATCATCCTTTGTAAAAGTTGCCACCTCGTAAGAAGATTTATGTTTCTGAATATGGATATGAAACTGACTTCATTTAATCTGCCTCCTACTCTTGATATGCCATCTCTATCAATAGAAGGATCTAAAGTAAATAGTTTTCTTCTCCTTTTCACTTTATTATTCCGCTTCAAATCTTGAATTTCTTCTCTAAAGCATAATTCCTGATATTGTAATATAAATAATAA
>NW_013530227.1:0-1119 GCF_000836235.2 Papilio xuthus
TTAAGCCATTAAATTGAGTTAGTGTCTCTCTTTGGATCTACTACCACTAAATTCAAAATTCTTTTCACACAGGGTGGTGGTGCCAAGAAAAATGTCTTTCATCTCCTCAAATATTTCTCCATTGAAGCATCAGTACTGCACGGGACACCAGATAAGAACGCGATATATGCAAATCAAGAAAAAGTCTCCCAACCTTCGCTTTGCCAGTTCTTGTCTGCCGTAAATACGTTTTGATTCATCTCTCCTAGTTAAGGAGATATCAAAGATTCTTGGATATTCGAATCTTTTCAACTATTTAAGCAATGAAGGTCATATGTCTTCGTGGACTGCGAACCAAAGCTAACGATTAAAACCATACCATAGAGAAGAAGAAGAAGAAGAAGAAGACATTCTATTCTCATAGCTAAGAAGCTACAATAGAAAAGAGCTACGAGTCTGCACATTTGCGCAACGTAGTACCTGAGCTGCGCGAGTCGTCAATTCAACACACGATCTACTCGTAAAAAGTGAGTGTTCATTAAAATTTATTTATGCATTCATTAAGCCATTAAATTGAGTTAGTGTCTCTCTTTGGATCTACTACCACTAAATTCAAAATTCTTTTCACAAAGGGTGGTGGTGCCAAGAAAAATGCCTTTCATCTCCTCAAATATTTCTCCATTGAAGCATCAGTACTGCACGGCACACCAGATAAGAACGCGATATATGCAAATCAAGAAAAAGTCTCCCAGCCTTCGCTTTGCCAGTTCTTGTCTACCGTAAATATGTTTTCATTCATCTCTAAAGAAGAAGATAAGAAGATATCAAAGATTCTTGAATATTCGAATCTTTTCAACTATTTAAGCAATGACGGTCATATGTCTTCGTGGACTGCGAACCAAAGCTAACGATTAAAACCATACCATAGAGAAGAAGAAGAAGAAGACATTCTATTCTCATAGCTAAGAAGCTACAATAGAAAAGAGCTACGAGTCTGCACATTTGCGCAACGTAGTACCTGAGCTGCGCGAGTCGTCAATTCAACACACGATCTACTCGTAAAAAGTGAGTGTTAATTAAAATTTATTCATTCATTCATTAAGCCATTAAATTGAGTTAGTGTCTCTCTTTGGATCTACT
>NW_013530228.1:0-531 GCF_000836235.2 Papilio xuthus
GCCTCCACCCACTGGCGCAGGACGGGGCGGACAGCCTCGATAAGCCGCCTGCTCACCGAGGCGTCTGCCAACCTCTCCTTCCATCGCCGGAAGAGATCGTCGCGTCCTTCCTTCCTCCAGCGTACGATCTCTTCCGGGAGGGGTTCCTCGTCTCTCTGCCGCATCAGGGCTCTTCTCCGGTAAACCTCCGCTAGGACCCCGGCTTCGAGGTCCCAGGGGAGGACTCCGGAGATAAGGCACGCCGCCTCGTACGATACGGTGCGGTACGCTCTGGAGGCCCTCTGAGCCATGGTCCGCTGCGCACGTCGCAGCAGAACCATGTTCTCCTTGCTCAGGGGTCTCGCCGCCCATATGGGCGCTCCGTAGAGCGCCTTAGAGCGTACCACACCATGGTACAAGCGGCGGCACACACCGCCCGCCCCCCCGCAGTTGGGGAGCAGCCTGGCGAGCATTCCCGCATACTGCTCCAGCTTGGGTGCCAGTCTTCGGAAATGCTCACCGAACCCCCATTTGCTGTCGAGGACGAGACCA
>NW_013530229.1:0-194 GCF_000836235.2 Papilio xuthus
CGGCCTCCACACGTCCTCGGCCACGAGGGATGCAGGAGGGCAGGATAAACCAGTACCCTTCCCACCTCCCTCGCGGCCCCACACCTCAACTCCGACCGCGAGGGATGCAAGTAGGGCAGGATAAACCAGTACCCTTCCCACATCCCTCGCGGCCCCTCCGTCCCTCCGGCCACGAGGGATGCAAGAAGGGCAGG
>NW_013530229.1:430-1878 GCF_000836235.2 Papilio xuthus
CTACCCCGACACGAATGCCAGGGCGTTCCCCTATCCACCACCCGGGGACGCGCCACGTCGGAGTTCACCTCTCCGCCCACCCGGACAACCGAGCAGGTCCGTGGGTGGAACCTAACCTAACCTAACCTAACCTAACCTAAGACGGCAGATGAGGCGGCAGATGAGTAGACGGCTCATCGAGGCCGTCCGCCCCGTCCTGCGCCAGTGGGTGGAGGCGAGACACCGGGAACCGACTACTCCTGATGCAGCTTCTCACAGGACACGGCTGTTTCAGCCGTTACCTGTGTGAAGTTGTGGGGATTGAGTCGGGTCCCGAGTGCCATCGAAGAGGTGGACACGGCGCAACACACGCGCGAGGCTTGCCCAGCATGGGCAGGCAGCGCGCCGCCGTGTCCTCGGTCCTTGGGACGGACCACTCCCTGCCTGTTATGGCAGCTGCTATGGCAGGCAGGGAGGAGGTTTGGAAGGCGGTCTCTTTCTCCTACTTGACTGTGCCTCATTTCACCTGTCGCCGCACTCACCCTCCACATCGTCATTCACACACCCCCACACGGAGGTGACTAGATGCCTTGTAACAAACAAACATCCACCCCTACCTCCAAACATTTCAATTTATAATATTAATAAGAAGTAAGATAACTGTTGTTCTTATTGTCAGTCATCGTCATCGTCATCGTCATCGTCATCGTCATCGTCATCGTCATCGTCATCGTCATCGTCATCGTCATCGTCATCGTCATCGTCATCGTCATCGTCATCGTCATCGTCATCGTCATCGTCATCGTCAAAGCAATGAAACAAGAAAAATAGTATCTATCTCATATTTATTTAAATATATAGAATTTGTTGCTAGTTTCTTTCCTTTACAATGTGGTGGAGATTGTCATGAAATATTTACAAGATTTTCACAAAAATAGTTTTGAGCAATACTGAGATCTTAAATATAATACTTTATTACAAGACAATTATCTCTTTGTAGCGGAATCGTGGCAACTGTCATAAAATAAATGTTATTTACTTACAGTGATTGATTCAAATATAATATTATTTTTTATAGAAATACAGAGAACATTTCTTCAAAAAAAAAAAAAATAAATAAATCTTTATTCTGTCAACTGATAACAAATTACTGTTATTATAATATATACGACAGTTCAACAATCTGTATGGTTATGTGGTCTACAACTCTGTAGGAGGGCACTTCTACAGAGTTGTTATTCGAGTATTGTATATTCCAGTTTCTGGCAAGAATCTCAAATATAAATATGCAAATATGCTGCAGAGAATGTAAAATCCATCTTACGTACCTACAATTAGCTACACTAATAAAATAAAGAAATACATTCAAACCTAAAAAATGCTTTGTAACAAGGAGGAGCACACAAAAAAAAAAAAAAAATCTTTATTCTGTCAACTGATAACAAATTACTGTTATTATAATATATACG
>NW_013530230.1:0-552 GCF_000836235.2 Papilio xuthus
TTGCTGGGGGCACAGTATACACCGATGACCATGGTTCCTCCTACTGTAGCGCCCACGTATCCGCGGCCCTTTTGAACCCCATCAAGAGACGGGGATCTCGAGGACCGGGGCACGATGAGCGCTACGAGGTTCTCCTCATCACCCACCCAGTCATCCCTGTTGGGGACGAAGTATGGTTCCGACACTACTGCCAGCTGCGTCGACCACTCAGCCATACTCTGTAAGAGCAGGTCTTGTGCTCGAGCGCAGTGGTTAAGGTTGGCTTGTATGATTTGTAGAGCCATTTCTGTTGCCAACTTCGTCCGTCTCCATTGCAACCTCTATTGTCGCCTGTTGTGCTGGTTGTGGCGGCGTTGATTTCCTCCCTCTGGTGACTTTGGGGGCCGGTGCGGAACATCCTCTGCCTCCCAGTTTGTGCTCCGCCGGTTTTTTGGCCTCAGCACATATGGAGCAGTGGGGCTTGGCCTGACAACCTTTGAAGTTGTGACCCTCTTCGCCACAGCGGAAGCACTGCTTACTCCTGTCGACCTCTGCACTGCATTGCGCTCTTAC
>NW_013530231.1:0-668 GCF_000836235.2 Papilio xuthus
ACTCACCTAGTTATAGTAAAACGCAATGAGCTGTGAGCTGTTAATATAGATATTCAACAGTAGCTCAACAGTTTATGTTTATGTGAGCTGTACTTTTGAACCGATTCAGAGTCGATATAAGTGGTAAAAATAATTTAAGAACGATTAATATTATATTTAAAAATTTATTGCGAATCGTTAAATTATTTTTAAAAACTCCTTAAACTATTGTACGTTTAAGATGCTATATCTTATATCTTTAAATGAGCAATTCTTGTATATATATATATACACAAATACATATATATAATATTGGAATCTCGGAATCGGCTACAACGATTTTCATAAAATTTAGTATATAGGGGGTTTCGGGGGCGATAAATCAATCTAGCTAGGAATCCTATTTAGAAAATGTAATTTTATTCGTGTTTTATCGATAATCAACATAAACATAAACTTAACTTTTTCTATCGGTAAAATCGAAAAATGTTATTCATATTTCATCATTTTATTAGTAATTCGTACTTAAATATAATTTCCAAAAAACACAATTTAAAAAGAAAAATACCGAGCACAGCTCATCCTGGTACTTGTTATAATATGACAGTTTTGAAGATTATCTTAAGCTAATACTAACACGTGGTTACACATATTTTCAAGATAATGTATGATTGATATGTTATGTATTA
>NW_013530234.1:0-698 GCF_000836235.2 Papilio xuthus
GGCGGCCGTCCTTTCTAATGAGGACGAGCCGCCCTTCCTTCCACACCCCAGGGAACCGCCCCGCCATCAAGCAGTCGTTGAACAGACGGCGTAGGCGGTCCCCGAGGTGTTTCAGGGCGATGGGGAGCACTCTCCCTGGCACGCCGTCAGGGCCCGGAGCCTTCCGGGGCCCTCGGAGCCGGCAAGCCGCCCTTTCCATCTCCTCCTCCGTTATCGGAGGAGCATCTAGGGCGGCGTCGTCCTCGTCCTCACTGTCCCTATTGGACATGCGCGGTGGGACGAAGGGGGGGCTGGCTGGAAACAGCCCCTCGACCACCGCGCTGAGGACGGCCGGCTCCATGTCTTCCGTAGGGGGCGCCACCTTTAATCTCCCTCTGACCATTCGGTAGGGGCGCCCCCACGGATCCGCATCGAGGGTCGCCAAGAACTCCGCGCAAGCAGAGTCCTTGGCGGCCCCGATGGCTGCTGCGAGCGCCTTCTTGGCCGCACGCTGGTCGGCCCGAAGGCGCTCCAGCTCGTCCTCGTCCCGGTGCCGTCTTCTACGGCACCGGGTGAAGGCTCGGCGGGCGGCATTGCTGGCGGAACGCAGGACCGCGAGGTCCGGCGTCCACCAATACACGCCTTCCCGAGGTACATGGCGGCGTGCCCTTGGCATCGCCGCGTCGCAGACCGCTGTCAGGTCCCGACGGAACCTGGCA
>NW_013530235.1:0-579 GCF_000836235.2 Papilio xuthus
TGGACAATTATTTTAGGAGTTTTTAAGCCGTGAAGTTTGTGCAAAAAGTGACACTTTTTCAAAAACTCGTAACTTTAGATTTTAAGCGGGGACATATTGTTTTTATTTTACTACTGGATACGGCTTAAAAAGACGAACATTTTGATACCCCATTTGGATTTTTCGGCCTTATAAATACGGTGCAATTGATTTTTAAAAACGGACATATTTTTAGAAAAACTTTAAGTGTTTGTTAGAGACCCTAAGTGTTAATTAAGTGTAGTTTTTATAGTGTAGGACATATTTTTTAAGTGCCGTGAACAATATAGACTAAAAAACGGTTCGAAAAAACGATTATTTAGGGTACCTAAATTTGAAATTAAATTACGTAAACTCGGATTATTATTAGTATTATTTTAAATAGACAATCTGTGATATAGTTCTAAGAGTTTTAAGCCTAGATAATAAGTTAATTGTAAATTTTATCTTTTTTATTATTATTATTTTTAAGGTTTTAAATTTTTAAATTTTAAATTTTTTATATTTTAATTATTTTAACTTTTTAAATTTTTAATTTTAAACTATAAATTTTTGATCTTT
>NW_013530236.1:0-645 GCF_000836235.2 Papilio xuthus
ATCCCTCCCCGCGGCCTTGGCCGCGGGCTGCCCCGCGTATTCTGGGGGGGGCAAAGACTGCTACTTGGAGGTGGAGGTAAGAATGTTGGAGGTGGGGGGCGAGGCAGCCCCGGAGAAGGCCGACTCTCTGGCCGCTAGGCTCAGAGAGGTGCTCGGCCCGGAGGTGGTCAGGGTCGCCCGGCCGGTGAAATGCGCCGAAGTGCGTATCACCGGCCTCGACGACTCTGTCACCGCGGCCGAGGTCGTAGAGTCTGTGGCCAGAGAGGGGGGCTGCGCGGCCGACGCTGTAAGATCGGGCAGGCTCACCGTCGGCCCGAGGGGAGATGGCTCACTCTGGCTGAGCGTGCCGGTGGCGGCCGCCAAAAAGGTGACCGACGCCGGCCGCGTGAGGGTCGGCTGGACCTCGGCCAGGGTGGTGCTGCTCGCCTCGCGGCCGACGCGGTGCTTCCGCTGCCTGGAGACGGGGCACATGGGTGCCAAGTGCCCGGGTGAGGTAGA
Source organism: Papilio xuthus (assembly GCF_000836235.2). Classification (NCBI taxonomy): domain Eukaryota; kingdom Metazoa; phylum Arthropoda; class Insecta; order Lepidoptera; family Papilionidae; genus Papilio; species Papilio xuthus. The sequence continues at coordinate 499 of NW_013530236.1, forward strand.
CCGCAGCAAACTCTGCTTCCGCTGCGGGAAGCCAGATCACCGGGCACGGGACTGTGTGGCAGACCCGAACTGCCCCGTCTGCGAGGCGGCGGGCAAACCGGCGGGCCACTCGATCGGCGGCGACGGCTGCGCCTCCGCCGGGCAGAG
>NW_013530236.1:923-1117 GCF_000836235.2 Papilio xuthus
CTCTCCGAAAGGTGGCGAGAGGCACGGGAAGCGTGCTCGTGGTCGTCGGGGGAGTGGCCATTGTGGGGGTGTATTTCCCCCCTAGTTGGCCCCTCGCCGACTTCGAGCGCGCCCTCGCAGAGGTGCAGACGCTCACGGCGCGGGTCTCCCACCTCCCCCTGATCGTCGCGGGGGATTTCAACGCCAAATCAACG
>NW_013530238.1:0-1048 GCF_000836235.2 Papilio xuthus
CGCGTCCCCCCCCCCCGGGCGCGGAGTATGCATAAAGCATTCCCCTCTGAAAAAAAAGGACCGTGTCTATGGTCTATAGTATTTGCTTCTCTGGGTTACAGGTGTGAGTTACGTTGTTGGAAATTTAAGTAAGATGACCATGAGTTGTCCTAATTGTTTCTAAGTTAATTTTAACTTATATAACTCGTAAAGGTCAGTTACAGTTTAAAAAATAAACAATGATCTAATACATGTTAGATACATGACTATAATATTAAGTTTAAAACAGTTTGGTTACTTTTTATAAAAAAAAAAAAACACAAAAAACTGAATTACCTTTTTTTATATAATAAGGTGGCAAACGAGCGGTCGCCTGAAATCACTGAAATAGCGAAGTGACAGTTGCCCATAGACATACGCAATTGCATGCGTTGCCTACCATTAATCGACGGATGAGAGGATGCACAGAAAGAAAATATTTTAACTTTCCATGCATCCTCTCCGGAAAGTCCACTTCCACTTCCCATTCTTTCCTTATAAGAAACAGGGTGGGAAGGGAAAGAGGACTAAATTAGGCGCGCGGTATTGCTTCCACTTGAGGCCTGTCTTCTGTGTGGTCGTGGTATTTCACCGGGCGAGTTTGGCCAATTCGTGCGGAGATGTTAAAGTTCGCTATCACTGTTAATTGATTTTTTGATACCAAATTCTCTGTATAAAACATATCATCCTTGTCATTATCTTTTACAATACAGAGGTAACAAGATGTTTTAAACATAGATTCTAGGCTCAGAAACTTAATGTTTGTAATGTGTCCAGACTATGTTCTACATCTATGCTTCATCGAACGATATAACGTATCAACACTTTCGCATTTATAATATTAGTGATTCTTTACTAGCTGTCGCCCGCGATTCCGTCAGCGAGTAATTAAAAAAAAACTTAATTATTAGCCTATGTGTTCTACCAGACTATGTTCTATATCTGGTCTGCATAACTCTTATGATGTATTAAGTAATAATTTGTTAGTTTCTGATTTTTAACTTTATGAATAGTGTACAGCGACCATCTA
>NW_013530239.1:0-1383 GCF_000836235.2 Papilio xuthus
TAGATAACACTTGTACGTATAGTTTCCGCGCGTACCATTCTTAAAACCCGCAAAAACAATCCACGTTCCGACCACTCACTTCACCCGCGATGGTCTAACCTAGTTGTTGTTAACTTTATATAAATTTCTTTCTACCCGACAGCGAAAATTATAAAAAAAAATTGTCGAGCAAAATTTTACATTACCAAATTTTTACTAGTTATGAAAAAATAACCCCGTGATTGATAAAATGATAAAAAAAGAAGCCTGAGATTCGAACCGGTAAAGTTATTAAACATACTAGAACACTGCGCCAAACTAGTATATATTGTGACAAGGCAAAATTTGATATTAGTTATTACGTATCTGTCATATTCGGCGTGACAAACTTTTATAATATATTTAAGCGTTATGACAGGAGAAGAAAAATATTGGGTTGCCCAGTAAATTCGTGCCGCTTTATAAGGAAAATTGAAACCCTGTTCTCTTAAATTTTTGGAAATGTTTTTAAATTATATTGGTACGACTCTATACCTAAAACGTCTTTTATTTTTGGCTAAAATTTAAAAAAATAGTTTTTATCTCAACCAATGAAATGAAATTATTCACAACATAGAAATTTTTGTGTCGTTTGATAATGGTGGAAATCCGAAAATGAATCCACTTCAGCTACAGTCTATTTTAAGCTTCCTATCGAAAATCGGAACGAACTTTCCGGACAACCTATAATGTTAATACAAAGTGTCAAATGAATGTAACAGAAGTAGTTTATTCCAAATTGTATCACAAGTATATAGAGATAGAGTTCAATTTTGTCAAATGTACCGATATTTTTGCGCACCTTGACTGCTTCGTTACTTATGACGCTGTGGCTGCTACGATATTTATGAGCATCTTGCATGTACTCATATATTTGACGCTGTGTATGTACCGATGTTTTTGAGCAGGGTGAATGTATCTATTATTTTGAAGACTTTTGTTGTACCGATATAATTGATTACTTTTGATGTACCTATATATTTGCATATCTTGTCTGTGACGATCTATATGACGCTGACTGTACATTGTTATACTAATTAATTTAAAACAGGACACGCATGTTTCTTGAAGGTCTTAAATGTGTTTTTAAAAGCACGCATTCCAGAATTCTGTTACGATCAAGCATATTTTATTTTTTCTTAGTCATCAGTAAAGTAAGAAAAAGATATCACTTAAAATCTCCGAGAATTCCCATTATTATTTTTTTTTTCTCCAAACATTGGCATAAAAGACGCTCGAAAACATTGAGAAATGAAATGTCGAGGGACCCTCTCTGGCTTGCTTATTGATTTACTTTTGAGAGTGACGTCACGTACGTCAGTGACAGCGGTTAACTGTGAACTTGTTTACGTTAAAAAAAATAGT
>NW_013530240.1:0-1341 GCF_000836235.2 Papilio xuthus
GATCAAAAGCCGCCATAAAAACTCTATACACGGTAAAAGTGATTTCTTAAATATTAAATATGTGCAAAAATAACCATGATGTAAGATAATATGTTTACAAATTTAAACATTGTTAAAAATGGAGTTAAATGAAAAAAAATAAGGAAGATATGACGACCTGGTGGTCAAAAACATGGTGTGCTGATCCTACGTCAGTGGGGGTTTGAGTAATCAATTGTGTGATTGCACTATTAAATTTAATACACATTAAACTTAAGTTGTGATTTTATATATCTTACTAATATTATAAATGCGGATGTTTACATGGATTGATGTTAGAAGATATCTCCGGAACCGCTGTATGGATCTCGCTGAAATTTAGCAAAGATGTAGAACATACTCTGGAAGAACACTTAGTCTACTAATCATTTATTTTTAATCCCAAACGGACGGAGTCACTGTCGACTAGTCACCCATAAAGATATTGTGTTGTCCTCTCAATGAAAAAGTAGACAAAATGTTTACCTACAGATATCAGACTGTAGCAACTCACAGACCGTATGTTACACTTTTAATCTGTTATTAGTCTACCAAGTAATTTAAGTCTTACCTTAGCATTAAGAGAGTGTGTTGAGAAGAAGGAACAGAGGAGAATCGCTGTGGACAGCCAGTGGGTCGACACGTGCGGTGTCCCCTCCATGGTGCAACTGAAACAACACATTTAAAATTAATGTCTAATACAACTAAAATTAGGTCTAGGACTAGTAAGACTATCTCTACATCAGGAGACAGAACTCAAGTGTCTTTTTAAATCGTATTTTTTATATAATTTTATTCAATCAACCGAATTGGTAATTGGAATATCAAGCTATACAGTTCTTGAAAGCCCGTTATAATAACAATAAATGCGATCAAATTGATAAAATTAGTTTACTTTCAACAAAATTGTTTGATAATGCGCGACTTTATTATTCATAATGTCAGGGATAAGTAGAAAGAGCCAACTAAAACAACTAACATTATTATATTTCTTTACGTTTATTTAAACATTCAAAACACGCAATGTATGAGGTCGTTAAGGAAGTGAACGTTAATTCGAATCAGTCAGAATTCGACCTTTAATTTAACTGTAATAGTTCCAATATAATTGATAACAATTATCACATTTTATTATCTAATTAACAACTATTACTGTAAGTGTTGACCGCCGTTTAGAAAATAAAAACATTCAATTATCTTATAATATCCAGGCTTGTATGTCTTCCTGAAACAGCTATCTAAACAAAAATGCTGCTTATGAATTACCTATTTAAATAATTAAAATATTTTTAGGTAATACTAACAGTTGCCTACGACTTCATC
>NW_013530241.1:0-679 GCF_000836235.2 Papilio xuthus
AGGAGTTGGTGCGACTGCTTAATGAGCTCTTCGCCCGGTCAGTGCTCACTTTTAATTATATTATAATATACTAGTCGAGTATTCTATATTTCATTAAAATGTTACATTTACTTTTACTAACTCTAACAAATGTAAAAGCTTTTGAGAATAGACGTTTGTATTATTGATATTTTCTCAGTTGTTGCGTAAATATGATAAAAATATACAAGAATTGTTTCAAAGTAATTAAATGTATCAAATTATTATATTTAAACTCTTACGAGATCACTGTACTGATAACATGTATTTCCCATTAATTATAATATTGTTGATGTTCAGTGAAAGCCATAATTCAAGTTAATAAAAACATTCTTAACTGAATAATAACAACGAAGACATTGTACTTGCTTATATAAATATAAATAAGATAACAGCAATCAGAACATAAAGGAAAAGTTTACCCAGCTTGCCCTTTTGCACTAATACATCTACTTACAAATATGAACTGATTAATACATACCTAGTAGGTGCTCAGATGACTTTTAATATCATCATCATCACTTCACTAAATGTACCCTAAGTCAAGAGTGACTAGGTCATAGTCAACCTAGTAGCCTAGTGGAGTTTGCTTGACGTCAAACATCTGTGAAATTCTTCGCAGATATGTGCAGGTTGCATCACCGTAAGAACATCGGATAAA
>NW_013530242.1:0-682 GCF_000836235.2 Papilio xuthus
TTGCCAATCAAATAAATGGATCAACTATTATATCTAAACTTAATACAACTTATCAAAACAACTTGATCGAAGCAATATGGCTCGATATCAGGTACAGAGAACTTACCTTTCTTATAGCTTGTGTTTATAGACCACCCTCTAGCTCTCTTTCTGACACGGACGAAATTCTTTTTGGTACCATCGAAAAAGCTGCATCTGAAAATACTACCATCATTGCTGGAGATTTCAACTTACCGAAAATAAAGTGGCCTCTCCAAAAAACTCATGGTTATGACAGTCTATGCGATAACTTTGTTAATATGTATGCAAATACCAATCTAAACCAGCTTGTTACTCAAGTTACCAGAAAACGAAACCTTGAAGAATCACTTTTGGATCTTCTATTCTGTAATGATGACTCACTTATTTGTGACATTGATTACCACCCCCCCATAGGTAAAAGCGACCATTTAGTTATTACTGCCACGATACAAGCTATCAGTAATCAAGCTAAAACCGATGAAAACCTAAGTAGCGTTCAATACGACTTTTTCAAAGCCGACTACGAAAAAATATCTCAGTATCTGGCCAGTAACTTGATCACAATGGATGATTCTGTAAACGATATGTGGTCTACCTTAAAAAACCAAATGTTAGATTCAATCGAAAATATCATACCAAAAAAGAAAATACATAACAAACA
>NW_013530243.1:0-1280 GCF_000836235.2 Papilio xuthus
TATAAATTTCGTGTAATAATGGTATTGGTTAATTAAATTGAGTTGTATAAAAGCAAAAAAAGAAATATTATAGTACTTTTTAAGCCGATAAAAATTGTCTTATACTTTTCTTCACTTGATTTTACGTAGAGTTGTGTAATAGTAAAGATGCCATGACAACTCCAAAGTTTTCAACAGAGCTCAGCTTTAAACGATCAATACAAAAAGGTAGGCAAAATACAATCAGTTTTTGACAGCTAATAACAATGATTATTAAGGCTAAAATATCTATAAATGTTGGCATAATACCTGTTTACAAGCAATAAACAGGAACATTCCGAATCTTTTTAGGCATCGTCTTTTCAACGTAGGTTGTATTCTCGGAAATATAGAGCTTTGTGTGTTCAAGTGAATCAATAACAAATGTTCATAAGTATCTAAAAACAACATCGAACAGCAGAAAAAATAAAAGATAATATAATATGAGTAAAGCGGCTTATTAGTTTAAACTACTTCCATAAAAAGGAACTTTTTACCGCTTAAACATAGATTTAGCTTTGGTAATGTCAACTGCGACAGGTAATCCCCACTGTAAATAGAAAACCGAGGTCACAATGACGTCAAACAAACCATCATGTTATATGTGCTATTCGCTCTTTTATGTTTTACTTTACGATAACACGACTGAACTAAGTAGAAAGTTATACATAGACAAAAGGTATTGCAGGCGTTAAGTTTTCAATTTATTAATATAATTCTTAGTAATACGAGGGTGGATTGAAAAGTACTCGGCCTAACCAAGAAAATAAACACATACTAAATCAGTTATATTTTTATTTTTCTACATAATCACCATCAAGTTCAATACACTTTTGCCACCTCCCCTACCAAGCATTTAGACCGTTAAAAAAAATGATTCTTCCTTAGAGTCAAAATATGCGTCTCCAGCTGCTTTGACCTCGTCGTTTGTCGAAAATCTTTGACCTCCCAAGTGCTTTTTTAGGTTAGGGAACAGAAAGAAGTCTGATGGTGCCAGATCAGGTGAATACGGCGGATGCGGTAACAGTTCAAAGCCACAGTTGTGAATTTCAGTCATTGACTGTACTGACGTGTGAACACGGGCGTTATCTTGATGAAACAGGACTTTTCTTCTGAGCATTCCTGGACGTTTTTCTTTTATTTCCTCTCGTAAACGACGTAGTAAGGTGCAGTAGTAATCAGAGTTTATAGTCTGATCCCTTTCAAGATAATCAATCATAATCACACCTTTCGAGTCCCAGAATACTGAAGCCATCACCTTA
>NW_013530244.1:0-1425 GCF_000836235.2 Papilio xuthus
AACTCCGCACAGAGCCCTCTTGAGCAACGTTAATTAAAAACCATTCGTATCATCTAACAATAAAGCTGCAAGTCGCGTGCTTTCTTCACTAACAAATATTCATCATTTTGTAACTTGGCTTCCTAAGTCGTCAAATGTCATACTCAAATAATGTTTATATATATATCTTATTTTTACACAAAAACACGTAGTCGATGATATTTGTTTTAACAAAACATTTTTACACAATACAACAAATTCACTGCTACTCTGAATAACTTCTTATTTAAAGGAAGTTAATTAAATTTATTTATCTACATACTTTGACGTGTTGTTGTTAAATGCAATAGTAATAATTTAGGAGTCGATGCCATAAAACAAAAATGAAACTATGTATATAGTAAATTGTCTTAAACTAACTTGAGGCAATCAAATCTAATTAGAGTTCTATGTGTAGTCGTTATCGTTCTGAATATTCTCAGCGAGCAGAAGTATAACAAGACATCACAAACCACAAACTGACATTAGTATTTCTGACAACTTTAGTGACACCACTATTTCCTACATTCATTTCTACAATTTTGTATTATTATTAACTGTTTAGCTTAGCATTCATTACTCATGATCTAACGCCTAAATAAAAAAAAATAACAATGTCCATGTAAAACTCAACCTAAATTTTATATGTCACGATAATTTTCACGTGAGGAGACAAGCTTAAGACAGTGGAATGATAAAGTGTGTTCCCGAGACAATCCAGAGAGTTCCCGGCCGGCCGCAAGCTACATAATTCATTTGTGTGTGACAGCGCGGACCTCACTGCCACTCGGTACCTCAAATCTTTATAATATAAGAATTAAGATTATTCTTCAAACGAACTACTTATTAATTACTTTTTCGAGGAAAATTTTTTTTAATTATCTCGTTACATTTTAATAAATATATCAAGGCCATTATTAAAATAATATAATAAAAATTACTTTGTATGAGTATTCTATTGCTTTTTTTCGTAAAAGCAAAAAATGTTGTAACAGTAGCTTATGCATTCCTTTCGCTGTTTTGGGATTAATTCCTCTTTACAAAGCTATCGTGACACCGCAAGTAACATTATTGCGCTTTACAACTCAAACTATTTTGTTAATGTAACAAATAGTTTTGTACAATATCTTTGACAACAGTCAGTCAGCAGTGTCATTACTTACAATATATACTATTGTTGGCTATCACCATAACATTATGTATGTGGAGGCTAATGAACTTTATTACAATAAAACACGAAATTGGTATTTGTATAAATATTAATGATATATATGTCAGTTTCACATTATGTAGACAAGGGCGTAATTTAATATAAACTAAAACTAAATTCCGCTGGATGGCAATCCAATTATACGGTCCAATTAAAGCCGCATTTCGATGCTCTGGAGGGGAGCGGGCGGAGGGGGG
>NW_013530245.1:0-3885 GCF_000836235.2 Papilio xuthus
TGTCAATATCGTCGCGTTGGAGCGCGAGAGATATGTACACGCTTTTATTCCTTCTTTAATTTAAACTCTTTAATATTGTAAGGGAGTCGGTAGCTCAGTGGTTCAGCACTTGACTTACAATCAGGTCTTGGGTTCAAATCCCGCAATGTACCAATGTGTTTTCGATTAACATATGTACATTTAACCGACGTTCTAGAAGTGAAGGAAAACATTGTGATGCAACCCTCACATATCTGCGAAAAAATTCAAAGATATGTATAAAGTTAACCGCACTGGCCCAGCGTGGTTGACTATGGTGTAGTCACCACTGACTTACGGGCTCTGAGCAACTCAGTGGGGACGTATAGTGAGCTGATGATGATGAATATTGTAAAGAATATTCTATTTGTTATAGGTCTAGATAAAAACATTGTTATGTTAATAATTGACTTAACTGATGGTTTATAGCCGTAACACTTGTACTAACATATCGTTATCTCTGTGTTTCAAACATAAAGAAAGAGATGACTATATGTTTTGTACATTATTAGGAATTTGAATTTCAAGGTCAAAACGGACCCGTTTTTCTGTAACTTACACTTCAAGATAGTTAATATGTTATTGTAACTAAAACATAACCTCTAAATTGGCATAAGACGTATCCCGATTTAGTGAATCTTGGCAACAACGTCAAAACTATGATATACATCGGGCGTTTGGCGACAATTTGTAACAGGTGACAAATATGTTAACATAGTATGTTAGTAGATTATTCGATGTTTAATTCATATTCTTATAATAAACAAGATTGTAAAGGCCATAAAAGATAACTGTTTATCGGAGTTTTACTTAGTAAAATATCTACTAAGTATTAATTATAAAGTTGTTGTAAACTTATCGTACAAATTCATGATCCCTTTTGTAATACTTTCAAAAGATAGTCCATTCAAAGGCGCCTGTAAAACTTTTGCGAGTGTCAGTCGTTTCACTTATACAGTGTTGCTATTATCTGATTTTAAAAGAATGCGCCGCGCGCTTTCTCTAATCGCATGCTTAGAATAAACTAAGACGCTTTAATGGCATTTTTTCTAAGTACTGAGGTAACCGTGGTTGTTTAATGTCAAGAAATTTAGGACCCAGTAAAAAGTTCTATTCGTTTTCAACTAAGATTACAGAATAGTAGCGCCTGAAAGGGAAGAAAAAAAATGCGATGCAATCTAAATTTTGCTTATTAATTTTAGCAGGCGCCTCAACTACAAATATTTAAGTGATAAATTGGTAGTTAAATGGAACACTAAGGTCTAAGAAAGCAATTACAGGGCAACCATTTCGTAGCAAGACAAACGGCTTGCAATAGGATGTCGCAATGCAACCGGTATGTTGACCGGACGATTATCCGCACAGTTAATACCTCTCGAGTCAATGAATACTCGTGAAATTGACAATACTCGAAATGCTGTGACTTGTTGGTTTTACTATATTAAGAAAAGGATGGGAAGGGGAAGTGTACTTGACAAAGGAGGGGCGAAGGTGGGGTCTCCTCGATCAATTAAAGTTAGACTACTGATCTGCTATTGCGGATGACAATGGGCAGCGCTCGCTTCACTATTTCGGCGAATTAAGTTGGCCGCTTGTACGTTTGTAAAGTTCTATCTCAAAAGATCAAAATCCTTGTATCATTTTAAAAGTGTAAGAAATCTCTTTTCTTACTATATTCCAGGCTTTATCGACCTCGATATTGTCCAGATGATTTACGATGAGTCTTGCTACAACTTTTTCTATAACAATAACATGAAGTTATCCACTGTACATCTGTTACGGTCCTTGTATTCGTATTTTTATTCTACTTGTAAGATGTATCCTCGGATTGAATATTTTTTTACAGACTAGCTGTAGTCCGTGTTTCCGTGCTATTTATTTTTTTCCCTGATTTTTTTTGTATTAATTTCGCGTTTAGTAAATTATGATATATGTTAATTTATTGTTTTTGAAACATGTTGTCATGACAAGCGATAAAGAAAACTTAAAAAAAAAGTAAAAATGATAGAAAAGAATTCAAAAAACAATAGCCTGTGAAATTTTATGTATTACGCGTTGCATGGTCATAATTTCTTAGTTTGAGTAGATCTTTGTAACCACTCGTAATTTTTTTTTTTATCAAAAGGGGACAAACGAACGAGCGGCCACCTGAAATCGCTGAAATAGCGAAGTGACTGCTGCCCATAGACATACGCAATTGCATATGCGTTGCCTACCTTTAATCGACGGAGGAGAGGATGCACAGAAAGAAAATATCTTCCTTTCCGTGCATCCTCTCATCCGTAAAGTCCACTTCCACTTCCCATTCTTTCCTTATAAAGAAAAGGATGGGAAGGGGAAGGGAATTTTTATGAAAAATATTTTTTCCGGAATTTTTCGGTTCTTGTATGGACCTATATTGTTGAAATCTGAATGCCGACAAACGCTGTCCGCGTTATAAAATTTATTATACGTAATATTCGTTTATGTAAAAATTGTTTTACCACTGATCGCATTTGTCAAGTTATTTATAGCCTGGGTATTCTATCAGATTTATTTGCTTTGAAACGGACGAATTAATTTCATTTATAAATTTATCAATTTATCTATAGTCAATATGTAATGTCAAAAGTGACTGACTTATTTTACCGAGAATTATAGTCATTATCAAGATCAAAACAACTGAATCACTATAAAGACTGCCGTACACGGTCTTCGTCATGCATCTTAAAATCGAACCCAAATTGACTCTTTAAGAAGTCCGTTTTTGATGGAACTAATCTTACTAATATTATAAATGCGAATATTTGGATGAATGGATGGATGTTACTTTAAAGTATCTCCAGAACGGCTAAACGGATCTCGATGAAATTTGGTATACATAAAGAACATAATCTGGAAGGACACATATACTACTAATTAAGTTTTTTTTAATTCAGCGCGGACGGAGTCGCGGCTGTCCTCTACTTTTTTTTATAGGAGAAGGGGGCAAAAGAGCAACGAATACGAAAATATAACTAAACAAAAACATTAAGCGTTTGTAATATGTATTTTTCTTGTACTAAACGTAAAATATTTTGTATTTATTTTACACAAATAAAACATATAAATAACTGGAACAACAAGATTGAACTTTCATGTTGACATATCCATTTCGCGGTCTATGCAAACAGGAAACTTATGTGCGAAGTTCGTGTGACGTTCAGTTCGACGCGCAAGTAAAACATCGTTACATCACGTCTGGTACTAGAGTTTGTGTTTGACTTTTTGCACCGACTGTACACGTAACAAGTGCCCGCGATGTAATCGAAATTTAAACCTGTGTAAGTTTCTGAAAATGCTAAAGATTAAAGCATGCAGATACAAGTTTTATTGTATTTTTGGTTTAATTTTTAACGAATTAAATCTTACTAATATTATAAATGAGAATGTTTAGATGGATGGATGTCAGTAGGTATCTTCAAAACGGTTTAACGGATATCGGTGAAATTTGGCATAGATGTAGAACATAATCTGGAAGAACACACAGGCTAATTATGCTTTTTAATTCCGCGTACACGGTGTCGATGGCGACTGCTATTTTAAATAAATTCCAGCTTGATACCTTCACGCGTTTTTTAGAAAAAGGGTCTTGACGGACGGATAACAAAGTGATTCTATAAGGGTTCCGTTTTCTATGAGGTACGGAACCCTAAAAAAACTTTGATTTTAATTTTGTTTGAATTTCGAACAATGTGTAACCGCCAGTATTATAGATTTTATATTTATCCTTTATGCGTGAATCGCTCTAAGTACTTATAATAATTTAGTGCTGCGAGGAAAAGGTTGGAAGAATGTTGCGTGTAATGCTCCAATCAGCTGATTGCTTTATTTTCAAGCAAGCTATTT
>NW_013530246.1:0-990 GCF_000836235.2 Papilio xuthus
TTACCTGGCTTTTTATTTGTGGCTCGTGAAGCGGCAGCTGTTTCATTGACATAGTGAATGATGTTAGTTAAACTGAATCAAGTAAAAAGAAGTTAATTATGATTAGGAAGAATTTTGTCCAAATACATTTTGGAAGGTGCATCAGAGGCCGTCGCCCCGGTCTCCATGGTATCGTGCGAAAACTAAATGCGTTTACATTGAATCTCAGGTCAAAGCTCTGCTAATCTCGTCCTTTGACTATTTAAAAAGATGAATTGTGAAATAAAGTCTAGATAAATAATATGGCATTGTCAGAATATTTTTAAGCCTTTTTCAAAACACGTCGGTTAACATAATTGTTTTGTTACAACAAACTTGTCTTTTTACATATATATGGACGTCACTAAGCGTCCTTCGCATTGTTTTTACTACAAAAACAATAAATTAAAAAATATATAGGCAAAAGATTTTAAACTTACACTGTATGACGATTGGGTTATTTGAATAAATTAATCAATACTTGTTTGCTTTGTTTTATAAAAAAAAAAAAAACTTGAAATTTTGGTTCGGCTGGTTACTGTATCCTTGATCTTAAACGACACAGATGATGTAAACCGGTGATTACCATAGTGGTCCAGATCGACCTCCTGTCCATCGCACGGCCGGTGGGGTGCGCGGTGGCGGAAAATAAAATTGGGCCTCACATGATGAATGTTTTATTTGAAATTGTTCATTAATTTTATTAAGATAAATATTAATCTCAGAAATTATATTGGTGTTACAGATTATACGATGGGAGCACATAAACCAAGGACCAGCAAAGCGGTATGTAGTGGGTCTCTACCTGTCTCGACCTTGGCAGACTTTGTACTGATCTTACAAGAAACAAGTAACATGTTTAATATGTCGACGATGGAAAATATCTAGGGGTTTTGAGGGTTATGTTGCAGTTTGTTTTTAATAATTATATTTTTTTCTTTTTAAACACTTAAAAACAAACAACTAAAAATG
>NW_013530246.1:1148-1270 GCF_000836235.2 Papilio xuthus
CTATTATATATATATATATATATATATATATATATATATATATATATATATATATGCATATGCCTTGTGAGATTAATATAAACTAAAAAGAAAAAAAATCATTGATGGAAAAAATTATGGCA
>NW_013530247.1:0-194 GCF_000836235.2 Papilio xuthus
TTGGCAGGGCTGGACCAGCGCGCCGCATCGCCGCGTCGCAGACGCGAGTCAGCGCTCCTGCGAGCTGCTCGCACCTCGCGTCTGCATCCAGGCCGCTCAACGTCCCGTTGGCGACCCACCTCTCCACGATGGCCGCCTCCTTGGCCAGCTCCGGGTCCAGGGTGGACACCTTCCACCGTGGACCCTCTCCCGGC
>NW_013530247.1:492-1694 GCF_000836235.2 Papilio xuthus
CACAGGGGTGGGGTGCACGTCGGCCACAAGAGCGCCAACTTCGGCAAGCAACCGCTCGAAGTCGGCAAAACTCCTGCTCGGCGCGAAGTACACCCCGATCACTGCAACGTCGCCCAGCGACGCTAGGATCCAACCGCTTCCCTTCGTTGTACTGTCAAAGGGTGCGGGGCCCGTGCGCCCCCAGGTGACGATAGTCACCGAGTCGTCCCGATCGCCCGCCCAATCGTCGCGAGGGCGGACGTAGTACGGCTCGGCAATTATGGCTACATCGATCTTCCACTGCGCCGCGGTCTGGATCAGAAGATCTTGTGCCGCGACACAGTGGTTGACGTTCGCCTGCAGGATCGAAACACCTATGGCCATTATTGATGGGCGGTGTCCATGGCCTCCACGTCGGCGGCTGCCGTAGACGACGAGGCAGGGGGTCCAGGATTGCCCCCGCCTGTCTTTTTCTTGTCGCCTTTGTTAGGAGGCCGGTTCATCGCCGGACACTTTTTGTGTCCCAGTCGATGACCGGCTTCCACGCCCTCCGATACGCAGATTGCGCAGGAGGGCTCCGCCACGCACGTCGCGGCCTTGTGGCCCGGCTGGCCACACCGGAAGCACAGCGCGCTGCGGTCGGTGCCACAGTCACACTGCACTCCCAGGTGGCCCGGGACCAGGCAGCGGTAGCACCGCTGCGGCCGCGCTTCGAGGAGGGTTGCCCTGACCGTCGACCAACCGACCGTGAAACGGCCGGCGGCGACGATCTTCTTGGCCGCCAAGACCGGGCACTTTACCCAAACAGTGCCCTGGCGGCCAGGTGGGCGATTTATAATGCCCACCTTTACTCCTTCCACAGGGCAACCCCCCACCTTCGCCACTTGCGCAGCCACCGCCTGACTGGTGGCCGCATCTCCCAGGCCGGAGATACGCATCTCTGCGCAGAGCTCCGGCCGGGACACGCGGGCGACGTCTCCGATCGTCGCCCGCAGCTTGGCCGCCAGTTCGTCGGCCTTATGGTCCTTGTTGGCGCCAGCCACCTCCAAGACTCGGCCGCCGGTTCGCGCCGTGCGGAACCGTAGTCCCTCGATGCCCAGGGCAGAGAGGTCAACAGACTTCTCGGCCGTGTCCATAACGGCCTCATAGGTCGTCATAGACCCCTCTAGCAGTGTAACGACGACTGCGGCCGATTTTGGGGCACGCAGTCGTCGTCGGGGGGC
>NW_013530248.1:0-704 GCF_000836235.2 Papilio xuthus
TATATTCTACCCTTGATTAAAATTAATTCGTTGCATTTTATAAATACACTTAGAAAATTTTACTATGGTATTTTGTAAGATATTAATTGGTAAACCTCGCACCTACTTGTATTTAAATACTATAAAATTAATCTTTGCGAAAGCTTTGACGGTTGTTTGTAAGGAGGTATCTGCAGAACCACTGCATGGATCTCAATATAATTTGGTATAGATGTAGAATATAGTATGGAAAAACTACTACTAATTAAGGTGTTTTTTATTTCGCGTGGACGGAGTCGCGGGCGACAGCTACTTTTCAATATATACTAGTTATATAGTTTTTCATTTATCGATAAGTTACGTGACTTTCTACTTGATTTATAATATCTGGAAAGAAATATTGATTAATTCAAATCGGTTATTTAGGCACTGTACTGGTTTTGTGTGAATTTTGTAAAGTACGTAGGAGTAACTACACATATAGACTACAGAGTGCTGTTTACTTTTAACCTTTTCGTTACGTTATCAGATTTCGGTTCATGTTTCCGTAAAATAAATCACCATAAAGTAATAGAAGGAATAGAAATTCTTAGCGAGACATGAAGTGGATAATTTCTAATATTAAAGTTAGACTATAGATTTAGTTTAAGAATATTTAAAAAGATTCATTAAGTATATTAATTAAGGTATAAAAATTCATGTATCGAATTCAAATGCCGCAACGG
>NW_013530249.1:0-604 GCF_000836235.2 Papilio xuthus
TAATGTAATGTAATCTAATCTGTAATGTAATCTAATGTTATCTGTAATGTAATCTGTAATGTAATCTGTAATGTAATGTAATCTAATCTGTAATGTAATCTGTAATGTAATGTAATCTGTAATGTTATGTTATCTGTAATGTTATCTGTAATTTAATGTAATTTGTAATGTAATGTAATCTGTAATGTAATGTTATCTAATCTCCAATGTAATGTAATCTAATCTGTAATGTAACCTTATTTAATCTGTATTGTAATGTAATCTAATCTGTAACCTAATCTCATTGTAATGTAACTTTATCTTATCTGTAATGTAATGTAATCTAATCTAATGTCATCTGTAATCTAATGTAATCTAATCTGTAATGTAACCTAATCTAATCTATAATGTAACCTAATCTCATCTGTAATGTAACCTAGTCTAATCTGTAATGTAACCTAGTCTAATCTGTAATGTAATGTAATCTCATCTGTAATGTAACCTAATCTAATCTGTAATGTGATGTAATCTAATCTAATCTAATGTAATCTAATGTAATCTAATGTAATCTTATCTGTAATCTTATCTGTAATGTAATCTAATGTAATCTAATGTAATCTGTAAT
>NW_013530250.1:0-193 GCF_000836235.2 Papilio xuthus
ATGATAGTTGGAATGAAATGGCCAGTTGTATTAGGAGTGTGGCGAAAAGTGTGCTAGGAGAAACAAAAGGTAGAGGAAAAATTGATAGAGAAACTTGGTGGTGGAGTACAGATGTGCAAGAGGCTTTGAATGAAAAGAAGAAAGCATTTAAAGAGTGGCAGGGTGTTGATGAGAATGATAAAGATTTGAAAGA
>NW_013530250.1:379-573 GCF_000836235.2 Papilio xuthus
GATGAAGGAAAAGTACTAATGGATGATGATGATATTAAACAGCGTTGGAAGGAATATTTTGAAAAACTGATGAACGAGGAGAATATTTGGAGTGGAGTGTTGGAAGAAGTGCCGGTTAATATTGGTATAGTGAAAGAGATAAGCGTGGAAGAAGTAAAGAAAGCGGTGCAAGGTATGAAGAATGGAAAAGCTGT
>NW_013530251.1:0-1648 GCF_000836235.2 Papilio xuthus
GAAGAAGAAGAATAAGAATTAGAAGAATTAAAAAAGAAGAAGAAGAATTAGAAGAAGAATTAGAAGAAGAATTAGAAGAAGAAGAAGAAGAAGAAGAATTAGAAGAAGAAGAAGAAGAAGAATTAGAAGAAGAAGAAGAAGAAGAAGAATTAGAATAAGAAGAAGAATTAGAAGAAGAATTAGAAGAAGAAGAATTAGAAGAAGAAGAATTAGAAGAAGAAGAAGAAGAATTAGAAGAAGAAGAATTAGAAGAAGAAGAATTAGAAGAAGAAGAAGAAGAATTAGAAGAAGAAGAATTAGAAGAAGAAGAAGAAGAAGAATAAGAAGAAGAATTAGAAGGAGAAGAATTAGAAGTAGAAGAAGAAGAATAAGAACAAGAAGAAGTAGAATTAGAAGAAGAAAATTAGAAGAAGAAGAAGTATTAGAAGAAGAAGAAGAATTAGAAGAAGAAGAAGAATTAGAAGAAGTATTAGAAGAAGAAGAAGAATTAGAAGAAGAATTAGAAGAAGAAGAAGAATTAGAATTAGAAGAAGAATTAGAAGAAGAATTAGAAGAAGAAGAAGAATTAGAATTAGAAGAAGAATTAGAAGAAGAATTAGAAGAAGAAGAAGAAGAATTAGAAGAAGAAGAAGAAGAAGAAGAAGAAGAATTAGAATTAGAAGAAGAATTAGAAGAAGAATTAGAAGAAGAAGAATTAGAAGAAGAAGAAGAAGAATTAGAAGAAGAAGAAGAATTAGACGAAGAATTAGAAGAAGAATTAGAAGAAGAAGAAGAAAAAGAATTAGAAGAAGAAGAATTAGAAGAATTAGAAGAAGAAGAATAAGAAGAAGAATTAGAAGAAGAAGAATTAGAAGAATTAGAAGAAGAATAAGAAGAAGAATTAGAAGAAGAAGAATTAGAAGAAGAATTAGAAGAAGAGTTAGAAGAAGAATTAGAAGAAGAATTAGAAGAAGAAGAATTAGAAGAAGAATTAGAAGAAGAAGAATTAGAAGAAGAAGAATTAGAAGAAGAAGAATCAGAAGAAAAAGAATTAGAAGAAGAAGAATTAGAAGAAGAATTATAAGAAGAAGAAGAAGAAGAAGAAGAAAAAGAATTAGAAGAAGAAAATTAGAAGAAGAAGAAGAATGAGAAAAAGTATTAGAAGAAGAAGAAAAATTAGAAGAAGAATAAGAATTAGAAGAATTAAAAAAAGAAGAAGAAGAATTAGAAGAAGAAGAAGAATTAAAATTAGAAGAAGAATTAGAAGAAGAAGAATTAGAAGAAGAATAAGAAGAAGAATATGAAGAAGAATTAGAAGAAGAATTAGAAGAAGAAGAATTAGAAGAAGAATAATAAGAAGAATTAGAAGAAGAATTAGAAGAAGAATTAGAAGAAGAATTAGAAGAAGATTTAGAAGAAGAAGAAGAAGAATTAGAAGAAGAATTAGAAGAAGAAGAATTAGAAGAAGAAGAATTAGAAGAAGAATTAGAAGAAGAAGAATTAGAAGAAGAATTAGAAGAAGAATTAGAAGAAGAATTAGAAGAAGAATTAGAAGAAGAATTAGAAGAATTAGAAGAAGAATTAGAAGAAGAAGAATTAGAAGAAGAAGAATTAGAAGAAGAATTAAAAGAAGAAGAATTAGAAGAAGAAGAATTAGAAGAAGAATAAG
>NW_013530252.1:0-808 GCF_000836235.2 Papilio xuthus
CGGCGGTAGCGTGCTGTAGGGCGGCGGGGGCACGCTCTCGAGCGCGGGGTCAGGAGCGCGCGGCGCCCGCGCTCTCCTCGGCCTGCGCCGTCGCGCCGGTTCCTCCGTCTGGCACTCGGCACTCGCGACGTTCCTCTCCCGTTCCGTTTGTACGCCACCGTTCACCTCGAAACCTGGCGGCGAATCCACTCGCACTATGTTCACGTTCACATTTGACACGTTCTCTCGGCTCGGCTCACCCGGCACTCGAACCGAGACCGAGTCCGATTTGCGGAGCGGCGCTGGCGCCGGCACAGGCAGCCGCATCTCGTAAGTTGTGGCGCGGTACGTTGCGTACGACGCGCGCGCATGACGACCGCCGTTCGGCGACTGGGGCGCCCCCCGGCGCACGGCGAGCGCTCCATCGGTGCGCGAGCGGGGCAGCGGGGGCGAGCGGCACTCGTAAGGCTGCCACAGTAGCGTGGACAGTGCTTCGGCGGCGGAGAGCGGCGGCGCGTGCACACTGCCCGCACTCGCGCACGCGCCCGCGCCCGCGCTCGCGCCGCTCATGCCTTCATCTCGCACCGACACCGCTTCATCGCCATCGCCTGCCGCGCGCTCTCACTTGTTTGTACCTGCAAACCAATAAAAATACACATATAAATGTAGGTGCATATTATAAATGATATGAAACTAGAATCCTTTTTTATGTTTCAATACTTATTCTTAATGCTGTTCATAAAAAAACTACGTATGCTAACCGGAAACAAGCTCAACGTAAATTTATTTTGATTATATCGTGCTACTTTATAACTAAAGTCAAGTTAAA
>NW_013530253.1:0-1171 GCF_000836235.2 Papilio xuthus
CTGCTAAGTGTAACTTCTTAAAATAATTAAGATTATGTACGTAGTATCTTTGTGATTTAGTCTATTGCGGATATTATACAAGTTTTTTATTCTAAGCACGTTAATTTTTAACTTATAAAGTTTAAGTTTTCTCATTCGTTACACTAACTGTGTTATAGTTAATCGTAGTGTTAAAAACTTAACGATTTATAATTGATTTCTGAGACCAAAATCTCTGTATAAAACGTTTCGTCATCGCTGTGATTATCTTTGAAAAAACAGAAATAATAATATATTTTAAACCAGGATTTTGGTCGGAGATTTTGGTTGGATTTTTCGATAAGAGAGAGTTTAGTCAAACATCGCTCTCTACATCTCTTCCTTCTTCTTTTCTATTCCAAGAGAGTAAGAGAGTTAATATTTGTGTGTTCTTTTGAAATTTTATTTTACTAACGACAACCAATACGACTTAGGGACCTTCAAGAAGCGAGAATACCATTTCCTTAAAGGCCGGCAACGTATCTACAGTTCCTCTGGTGTTGCAGATGTCCATGGGTGTCGTTGATCACCTCGGTGTTCCCGCCGCTCGTTTGCCCCCTTCTCTTATATATAAAAAAAAACTTGTAGTTTTTAAATAAAACCCCAATATAACTTCCAAGGAGTAAGTGATACAATTCTAAATGTCTTTTACATAAAGGTTACCTTGTAATTTATATGCGATCTCTAAAGCTGTATGGAGAACTGTGCGGATGCCAAACTTCGTTTCAAACTTTAAAGGATTCCCTGATAGAAAAATCAGGGACGTAAACTGAAACCAATTTACAAATAAAACTTTCCTCGCTCCCGCTAACAAATGTTACAGCGACAAAGTTCCCCGAGGTTTCCATTTCACCGGCGCCCGACGGAGTTGGATCCGGACGCGAGTTACAACGTTGTCAAACTAAGCTATCACCTTACAAATAATTCCTTTATTGACGAGTTTAGTTTTCACTTTTCTTTAAATGTTTTATTTTTAATGTCTTATATAATATTTATTTATATTTGTTGTAATCATGAAGATTGTTTTTATATCTTTCGCCTGGCATCTAAAGATAATTCATCATCATCATCAGCTCACTATACGTCCCCACCGAGGGGCTCGGAGCCTTTTTTTTTATTTTTTTTTTTATTTTTTTTTTTATAGTCAGGAAAT
>NW_013530253.1:1320-2127 GCF_000836235.2 Papilio xuthus
TGGGGGGGGGGGGGCTCGGAGCCTACCCTAAGTTAGGGGTGACTAAAGATAATTACGTAACGCTAACAGCATGTCGTATAAGTTTTTAATTGATGTCATTCCACCTTTGTTACTTTAAAAAGTAAAGTCAAATCATATTGGTCTAGAATTACTGTTCTGAAGACAAACGACTTTTTCAACTAGAAACATGACAACCGTAGTATTGGATACTGTCATTTAGTTATTGTTGACAAAATATGTAAATACAATTTAGGTACTAATTAGTTATAATATTTTGATCTAGCATTTTGAAGATTATCGGTCAATATCTACCTAATCCAAAGTCTAAACTTTACATTATATATTAAGATACAGTTTATCCTTAAAACTTTCCTTTTAGATTAAATTTAAATATAACCACTTTCATAGTAAAGTGAATAGCCACGAGATACCTATGGTAAAAGTTGCAAAACTAAGAGATATCATTTCATTGTTAGAGAGAGGGGAGAATTTTATGAATATAAAATACTAGCGGACCTGACAGCGAGTCCTGTCTATTAAAATAAAAAAATAAAATTAAAATTCGAATATTATTTAAAATTTGACACTGCGATGGTAGCGCCGTCTGTCGGATCCAATGTAAAACATTCCAAAATCAACAACTACTAATAAATTAAAAATTAATTAAAAAACATTGTCCAGCGGATAAAATTGTGAATCTAAACCGTTCTCAGATCCCCTTGAACACACACAAAAAAATTCATCAAAATCGGTCCAGTCGTTTGAGAGAAGTTCAGTGACATACACACTCACAGAAGAATTATATAT
>NW_013530254.1:0-639 GCF_000836235.2 Papilio xuthus
AGCAGCGCGAGTGCAATGCTCGGAGCGCGGGCCGGGTACGTGACGTGACCGACACGAAACTGACCCGCCAACGAACCCCACTTGAGTAAGAGGTAATGACACAGACCGGAAAATTTATCAGCTAATGCTTTATTGATAGCTAAAACAATAGTTTCATCACAGAAATGAATAAGATCTTTAGACACTATATCTATATACTATAGGTAGTATAGTTATAATGTGAAGGAAAACGTTATAAAATATAGTAAATTGTTGACATCTATGTTCGTGACGTCATTAATGAAGTCATTATAAGATAAAGTTTAGTTTTGTGGCAGTCCCGTCCCCCCCCCAAGCCCGGGAAAGTCGCGGTGAGCACGCAACAGTTTGTAAACAATCGGCAATGAAGTAACTTTGTAAACAGCTGTCAGCTAATTTGAAACAATGTCGTCTAACTATACCTTCGCTAAAGTTAATTTACCGAGAAGTATAAACAGGCTTTCTTTTACATACATACATAATCCTTTATTAATAAATCAAAATAGCGCAATATTACTTTTGTATATATATTATATCGTCTATATTATGCAGGACGTAGAATATTAACATGTTCCCTCTTTTTCATAAGTTAATTTTTAAATATTCTACAGTTGCATTTGG
>NW_013530255.1:0-1008 GCF_000836235.2 Papilio xuthus
AAGCGTGGTCTTATCTTTTAAGACGCCGTTACATATTTGAGTGACGTTTCAGTATTCGGGCATTAAGTCATTTAGTTGTCAAGGAATCTCTCTGAGAGTTATAGTTATTAGTTTTATTATAGGTATTGTTATAAATATCGCGTATAAAACTTGTTTCAGTATATTAAAACTTGTTATGTAAACAAATTGATAGCCGCACCATCATGAAACTCGGAAGCCTGAGAAATACTATCCAGTATTTAAATAGAACTTTTATATTTATATCATGTTGTATAGTTTCATGTATATAAACAATGTAAAGTGAATTAAACAGACGAGAAGCCATCGATCGCTTTGTTTAAAATAACACACTGTTTTGTCTCGCTTACGTAAATTGTAAAAAAATTGTATATTACGACTCGTCAGTAGCTCACTATATTACAAAATTGAAAATTAAAACACTACTGGTTAGGTACTAAATACATGATAACATTAGGTATATAGTTGGTAGATAGTTAATTTGTCGGGTCGGAATAAATATTTTGGTACAAATTATAATATGATACGATGAACAATGTACACGATTCAAAACATATTATTTACGTCACCTATTTTTTCTATTACAACAAATATTTGAATAAGTAGTATTGAAACAATAAAGTTAACAATGATTAGTCATACATTAACACACACACACACACACACACACACACACACAGAGTGATTTATTGCAGTCATAATATATGTTATGAAGTAACGATAACGTAATATGTTAAGTGACACAGTTATCTCTTGTTTACATATTTTTGTTATCTTGTTAGGTCATACAACAATAGAGTTGAGAGCATTATATTATACTATTTTAATCCAGCAATAGTTGAAGAGTTAAAATGCTCATTAACAATTTAACTCCCACACCCAGAGTGGGTTGATGGTCCTTTTTGCCTTAGTCTATATTTAGTAATTAATTTATAGCCCACGTCTTAAATTAAGACCATCTGCAATACTAAAGTCTAGTTACGTAAGTGT
>NW_013530257.1:0-949 GCF_000836235.2 Papilio xuthus
GACTGGTCACTTGTACTGTTAAAGTGCGGACAAGTGGCTAGGGGTCTGGGCGTACTAGTGTGGTTATTTGTTGCACGTGTAGTGTGTGTGGTGTCACTGCTGAGGTGGAGGCAGGACACGGTATGTCACCGTCGTAGGGTGGACGAGTGACAGGAGAGACCAGGCGAACTGGCAAGGTCGCTTGTTGGTTTGTAGGAGGGACAGGTGACTGGGGGTCCGGGCGCACTGGCGCAGTCACTCGTGATGTTAAAAAGGTTGGACGTGGAGTCCAGGCTAGGTCGTCGAATTTTTTAGGTAAAATTTTGTATTTTTTTTTTGGTTTTGATAGCAGTTTAATTATTTTAGTTAATTTTAGCAAGGTTTGTCTCTTGGTGATTTAAGTTTAAAAATTGTACTTTTTGTATTTGTTGATGATTCGAGTATAATGTTAATGTGTTAATTTTGATTATTGAGTTGAGATTTGTTTTGTTAAAATTGTAATTGCTTAGTTTTTTTTAAATATGAGTTCATCAGTTTTCCTCTAGATTTTATTGTTACATTTGTATGTCAACATTCCTTTCAATTCCAATTTGTTGCTTAAAGTGTACTGTAATATGTATGAAGTTTTTTTTTTTGTAGAAGGGAAGTGTTGATGTGGAATGTGTATTTATTGTAATTCTTTTAAGGGGGAGACTGTAATATATTGTGATAAATGTAGGTAGGTTAGTGTAACCTACCGTCTGTATGATTCAAAATAAATCAGTCCCAAACCAACCGCCGTTTCATTAATACGCATACACTACAGTATCTATAGACCGCCACCATCACTCTGTCCTTGTAAGACTATGTAAAATCTATTTATTGTTCGTCATTACTATCACTAAACGATTTTATATTCACCCCTTAAAATAATTCGATTACTAATTGATTAAATTCAGGTATCAATCAGTTGAGCTCCGCTAGGGTTGGC
>NW_013530258.1:0-1376 GCF_000836235.2 Papilio xuthus
GGGCGAGGGGCCTTCGCAGTGGCGGCGGCGGGCGGCGGCGTCTGCGTGTGCGGTGGGGAAGTGTGGCCGCAGTCTACATGTGTGGTGCTGGAAGCACACGGGTACTTGGATGTGTTCGGAAGAAGGGCAGGGTAAGGGCCGGCCGGTGGCAGAGGGCGGGGGCCTCGCGCAGCGGCGACGGCGAAGATACCTCCTGTAGGAGCTGCGGGGAAGAGTATCCTGCTGGCGTCATATGTTTTGTGCGTGTATGTTTAAGTGGTAAACGACGCGAATGATATTAGTGAATGTAAGATTAACTGTTAAGTGTTTTGTATCGTAATGTTTTTGTAGTTGTTAATTTAGTCAAATTGGTAAAGGGCAAGCGATGTGTTTCAGTTTTTTTTTCTTTGTATAATATAAATAATTTCGAAGATAATGTAAATTGTGAAAACGAGTTTTAAAATTGCAACGTCCATTTTGTAGTTTTTCAAATCATGACAAAGCATAATGCAATTAAGCGCAGCACGAGTGCGAGCGAGACAGCTGCAATGCTGTTACCGCGAGTAAGAGCGGGACAGACGCGCCGCTGCATTGTTATGATGACGTGAAAGTAACGTATCTTAAAAAATTGTAACTAAATGAAATTTTATTATGCAAAGTAAGTTTTTTGATTCAGTGTAATTTAATTCTAGGATTGTCAAAGATTGAGTTTGATTGAATTTAATTTTGTAAGAAAACATCGCGGATTAATTTTTGTATGACGCCCGAATGTTGCAGTTAGTTTGTGAACTTAGTCAATGTTAATTCCGAGTCATAAGCGGAAAGTGTTCGTAGTTTATACTGTAATAGTGAATGTTGACTGTGTAATGTAGGATGTGTTTCCTAACATGTTTTTTTTGTGTTTAACCGTTTAGGGATAATGGTAATAGGTGTTGTGTTGCTATCGTTCGCCGCGAGCTAGGTGGTGGGCGAAGCGGGTAGCGGGACGCGTGGGGCTGCAGCGGCGTGATCGCAGGCAGCTGCGTCACGCGGGTAGCCACCGGTATCGCGGTATGACAGAAGCCATATTGGTGTACGTGGGAGCGTGGACGGTGTCACTGCCGAGGAGGAGGTGGGACACAGTGCTACTGCCGAGAAGGAGGCGGAGCGCATAGGCCGGGCGCACTGACTGGTCACTTGTACTGTTAAAGGTCGGACAAGTGGCTGTAGGGTCTGGGCGTACTGGCGTAGCTGAATTGGTGCACGTGGGAGTGTTCGTGATGTCACTGCCGAGGACGAGGTATGACATGGTGCCACTGTCGAGGAGGTGGCGGAGCGCATAGGCCGGGCGCACTGACTGGTCACTTGTTCTGTTAAAGGTCGGGCAAGTGGCTGGAGGGTCTGGGTGTACTGGCGTG
>NW_013530259.1:0-579 GCF_000836235.2 Papilio xuthus
ATGAAGTACATTACTTACATAAAAATGAATTAAATGAATTCCATCCTTGTAGTTCAGAAGAAGTCATTAGCATTATTAATAATTTAGACAATAATACAAGCACAGGAGTAGACGGTATCAGCACTAAATCACTAAAATGTCTGAAAAATGTTATAGTGGAACCCTTGGTTAATACGATCAATAAATGCTTAGATGTAGGAACATTCCCAAGTTCTCTCAAGATTGCCAAAGTAAGTCCTATTTATAAATCAGGTAACAGGGCTGACCCCAGTAACTATAGGCCAGTATCAGTTCTGCCCATTATTTCGAAAATTTTTGAACAGATTATTTACAAACGCCTAAATACTTACCTCACTGATAATAACTTCTTAATTGAAGAACAATACGGTTTTCGTCCACAATCTAGTACCATTACAGCAGCAGTTGACCTTATCACCAAAGTCAAAGTGCATATTGATAAAAAAGACTATGTATTGGGTATATTTATTGATCTAAAAAAAGCATTTGACACTGTCAGCCACCGAAAGCTATTAATTAAATTAAACAACCTCGGTATTACTGGTATAGCTCTAAAAATGC
>NW_013530260.1:0-505 GCF_000836235.2 Papilio xuthus
TTATCAACCGATTTTAATAAGGAGGCGGTTTTCAATTCGTCTGTATGTTTTTGTCGATAAGTCCTGTAGTGTATGCATAAACGTGGTGTTGTTTGTCTCGAGCGTACACGCCATAAGTACATGCCGGAGAGAGGGGACGTCAGTCGAGGTCAGACCTTTGAGCCGGCAACACGTGTCGGTACGTGAACGAGCCAAATATAGCACAACGAATGCTACATTGGCGACGAGGATAAAACCGTGAGTACGGAAATAAATTGTATTTGAAAAAAAAAAGGAAGGAGAAGACCAATGTGTAAAAAAATAACATTTCAGTAATTGATGGACGAAAGTATTGTTTAAATTATTTTGCCTTACCTTACAAAAAAAAAAAATTAAATAGTAGGTAATGGATTGCCAAAAATAGCAACAGTCTTCTCTGTTTACATATGATAGTTATTTGTAAAACGGTTCGGAATGTAAACTTAACCAATTGAATATCGAAATAAGATCACAATATTTGACTATC
>NW_013530262.1:0-562 GCF_000836235.2 Papilio xuthus
GAATGACAGTAAATGATAGTTGGAATGAAATGGCCAGTTGTATTAGGAGTGTGGCGAAAAGTGTGTTAGGAGAAACGAAAGGTAGAGGAAAAATTGATAGAGAAACTTGGTGGTGGAGTACAGATGTGCAAGAGGCTTTGAATGAAAAGAAGAAAGCATTTAAGGAGTGGCAGGGTGTTGATGAGAATGATAAAGATTTGAAAGAGAATAAAAGAGACGTATATAAGCAGTGTAAACGATGTGCAAAAAAAGCCATCGCAACTGCTAGGGCACAGGCACAGGTTAAAATCTACGAAGGCCTGAACAGCCCAGCGGGACAAAAACACCTGTTCCGTATAGCAAGAGAGAGAGAAAGGAGTGCAAGGGATATAAACCACATCAAGTGTATAAAAGACGATGAAGGAAAAGTACTAATGGATGATGATGATATTAAACAGCGTTGGAAGGAATATTTTGAAAAACTGATGAACGAGGAGAATATTTGGAGTGGAGTGTTGGAAGTGCCGGTTAATATTGGTATGGTGAAAGAGATAAGCGTGGAAGAAGTAAAGAAAGCGGTGCA
>NW_013530263.1:0-857 GCF_000836235.2 Papilio xuthus
GGTCCACTGGTCTTGTTCACGTCTAGACTACGCAATACTTTTAAAACCTCTTTCTGCTTGATGCGAATATCTGACATACGTGTCTCGCAGCAGGTGATTTGAGGTGGTTCAGTACACCCAGTGTCTAGCCGTGAATTACTGGCAAAGAGGGCTGCAAATAAGTCCGCTTTTTCCTTTGCCGTGTGGGCCAGTGTCCCATCAGGTTTTATCAGCGGTGGTAGTGAAGGCTTACAGAAGTTCGCCTCTACTGCTTTGGCTAGGGACCAAAAAGCTCTACTTCCGCAGGGTTGCCTGGAGAGCTTTGCGCCAATAAGACGTATGTGATTGAGGCGAGCCTTTCGTAATTCTTTTTTGTAGGACTTGGCAGCTTGGTTAAAGGCTCTCTTCCTGGCGGCTAAATCCGGATGTTTGCACTGACGAGCATCAGACCACGCGAGATATGCTGAATGTTTTCGCTTTTCAGCTGCAGCGCATTCGGCGTTAAACCATGGTCGAGCTTTGCCACCAATGGGTACGTCTTTATGGGGTATGAAATAGTCCATAGCTTGACGCACCACATCGGTTATAGCATCAGCGCTTATCGACGGATCACCGGAGTAGAAGCAAACTTGCCGCCAGGGATAAGATGCAAAGAAATGACGCATCTCGTCCCAATCTGCTGCCTTATACCGCCATATTCTCCGAACTCCGCGTATATTACGGTCTGGTGGGGAATATAGCGATACAGATTTCACCAGACAGTGGTCAGAGGTTCCTAACGGTGAGGATACCGCGACATCGTATCTGTCTGGGTCATTAGTTAGCAGAAGGTCCAAGCAATTCGCTGTGTGACCAACTACATCGGGTACCCTGGTCGC
>NW_013530264.1:0-530 GCF_000836235.2 Papilio xuthus
AGGCGGGCACTAGACAGGTGGGTATTTATCTTCCAGGTGTTACGTCCCCAGGAAAGCAGAGTCTCAACAGATACGGTCCAGCTATCGATCGTTCAATGGGAATTGTTTTCTCATTGGGTTGACTGAATTCATAGAATCAAATGATCGGCAGGCCTACGGGCTCAAGGAGAAACACGTCGTTCCAGTTGTTTGGTTTTAATTTTTTTTTACTAAAACTATAGTTGAGAAAGAGTTACCTCCCATAGACAATGTATCAGATATAAGGATAAAATATATTGCTATTTATCTTCAAACAAACAATATATCTTATCAATTTGTACTTGATATCTTATCAGATGATATCCGGCGTATTATTTTTTCACTTGTAATGCTTACTTGTCTTAACTTTGGGTCAAAGTTTAATAATAATTGTATACAAGTTTTGCTCCAATTCCAAACAGAAGCTAATAATTTATTATTGTTTTGAAGTCTGAAGCTGCAGATACACCAAATGACAAATCACTTAAATATCAGTAAGCCATTTTCGGCAA
>NW_013530265.1:0-714 GCF_000836235.2 Papilio xuthus
CCGCAGTGGCCGAGATGACACGGTGCTTGATCTGCAACTTGATGCCACTCTCGGCGAACTCAGGCAGGTTGTACTTGAGTGCGTACATGTCCTCACCCGGCAGCACACGCACCCGGCTGTACGAGCTTTGCTTGCAACTGTTATACACCTGCTTGTCGGCGGAGATCACGTAACGAGCCAGCTTATCGAAGTCAGTTTCCATTGGACGTTTATTATCGGGTCCCTGGCAATCGCAAGGGCCAGAGCAAGAGAAAGGTCTGGGGCCTGGGAAAGGACCGGGACCTGGGAAAGGTCCGGGGCCTGGGAAAGGTCCGGGGCCTGGGAAAGGTCCGGGGCCTGGGAAAGGACCGGGACCTGGGAATCGTCCGGGGCCTGGGAAAGGTCCGGGGCCTGGGAAAGGACCGGGACCTGGGAATCGTCCGGGGCCTGGGAAAGGTCCGGGACCAGGGAAAGGTCCGGGACCTGGGAAAGGTCCGGGACCTGGGAAAGGTCCGGGACCTGGGAAAGGTCCGGGACCTGGGAAATGACCGGGGCGCGGAATCGGACCGGGACCTGGGAATGGACCGGGTCCTGGGAATGGACCGGGTCCTGGGAATGGACCGGGGCCCGGGAATGGACCGATGCCTATGAATGGACCGGGGCCTGGGAATGGACCGGGACCTGGGAATGGACCGGGGCCCCGGAATGGACCGGGGCCCGGTAATGGACCGGGGC
>NW_013530266.1:0-194 GCF_000836235.2 Papilio xuthus
TTAAAGGCGACAATTATTTAATGGCGTGGCAGTTGCTATGTGATCGATATGACAATAGTCGTCAACTAGTGCATAATCACGTGCAGGCATTGTTCAATGTTGAACAGGTTTTTAAAGAATCGAGTCTTTGTTTACGTCGTTTGCTTGATACAATTAACAAAAATATTCGAGCCTTAAAAACATTGAACGAGCCG
>NW_013530266.1:298-644 GCF_000836235.2 Papilio xuthus
CTTATCGAAACCACCATCTTTGCAACAATTTTGCGAATTTATTAGTAACAAAGCTGATTTATTGGAAACTATAGAAAATAAACAAAGTACAAATGTAAATAAAACAATTTCGAAAAATAACAGTTATACAGTCGCATCAAACATAAATAATAGTCGTTCCTTTGCACAGTCAAAAAATAACAACATGAAATCTTATAATTTGTCATGTCCTTTATGTTCAAAAAATCATCTTTTATTTACATGCGAACATTTTCGTAGTTTAACCGTTGAGGAACGATTACAAAAGGCAAAGGAATTAAAAATATGTTTTAATTGTTTACGTCCCGGGCACGGTACTAAGCGATGT
>NW_013530267.1:0-605 GCF_000836235.2 Papilio xuthus
GTCTGAAATGTTTAGAGCTTTAATAATTTATCTGCAATAAATAAATATACATTATTCTTTTAATCGGTTGTTTTATTTATATTAAAGGTTTATTGAAGGCAACATTTACCTTAGCTATTTTTTGATAATAATTAAATCAATATTACTATTTATTTACCTTTCATATCGTACTGTCCGACAATATAACTGAACAAATACAGTCGCCAGGACACCGTCTTTATTTAAAAAAAATAAAAATACAAAGTAGCTTATGGTGTGTTCTTCTTTAAGGCCATATTCTACATGTATGCCAAATTTAATAAAAATACGTTGTGCCGTTCCGGAGATGTTTTCTTACAAACATCCATTCATCCATTAAAACTTTCTAATTTATAATATTAGTAAGTTGTCCTGTGATGTTGATATAAATATTAACATTTAACAAAATAAAATTTAAACGAAGCGTCGTGACTCCTAAAAGAGATCGATCGACGACCGACACGACTGTGCGACGTTGCCGGCCCGCGTCCCGCGCATTCCGTCCGCAGCCGCCATTCCGGCATCCCGCCATGTCGAGTGCGGCGCTATGTTGTTCACACAAAAGTTAGATCTCAAACTCATACAAC
>NW_013530268.1:0-195 GCF_000836235.2 Papilio xuthus
TACATTACCAAATTTTTACTGGTTATGAAAAAATAACCCCATGATTGATAAAATGAAAAAAAAGTTGAGCCTGAGATTCGAACCGGTAAACCTACATATTACGGCAAACATACTAGAATACTGCGCCAATCTAGTATTATATATATTGTGACAAGGCAAAATTTGATATTAGTTAATACGTATCTGTCATATTCG
>NW_013530268.1:305-1948 GCF_000836235.2 Papilio xuthus
ATTATATTGGTACGACTCTATACCTAAAACGTCTTTTATTATTGGATAAAATTTTAAAAATTAGTTTTTAACTCAACCAATG
This sequence comes from Papilio xuthus, assembly GCF_000836235.2. NCBI lineage: Eukaryota > Metazoa > Arthropoda > Insecta > Lepidoptera > Papilionidae > Papilio > Papilio xuthus. The sequence continues at coordinate 388 of NW_013530268.1, forward strand.
AAATGAAATTATTCACAATATAGAAATTTTTGTGACGTTTGATAATAGTGGAAATCCGAAAATGAATCCACTTCAGCTACAGTCTATTTTAAGCTTTATATCGAAAATCAGAACGAACTTTCCGGACAACCTATAATGTTAATACAAGTGTCAAATGAATGTAACAGAAGTAGTTTATTCCAAATTGTATCACAAGTATATAGAGATAGAGTTCAATTTTGTCAAATGTACCGATATTTTTGCGCACCTTGACTGCTTCGTTACTTATGACGCTGTGGCTGCTACGATATTTATGAGCATCTTGCATGTACTCATATATTTGACGCTGTGTATGTACCGATGTATTTGAGCAGGGTGAATGTATCTATTATTTTGAGGACTTTTGTTGTACCGATATAATTGAATACTTTTGGTGTACCTATATATTTGCATATCTTGTCTGTGACGATCTATATGACGCTGACTGTACAAGTAATATTAGTGAATTAACAAATAACTAACTATCTGAACTATCATGAGAGTTTCTTTATAATTCTATCGTTTTATACAAGTCTATAAATAATAAAAAAAAACTTATTCTATTCTCTAAGCTATTGTCGTCATAGTGAATAATAGTGCTTGTTCTTAAGGGCTAAAGCTGACCTTTTGTACTTCTAATGACTTATACTTTACAAACTCGAGCAAGTCGCTATGCATTCGAAACCCTACAGTTAAGTAGATTCTTTATTATGTTGTTTTTTTAAGATGCCTTGTCGCGATTTTGCTAAAAAACTTAAATAATGATAAAAGTAAGATAATCTTCGTCAGTCACAAAGTCCCGGTTATCAAAGATTACGTTGATATGTTTGGCATGTATTTACTGGTGATGCAGAATTGAAATATTCAAGGCCTAGATATGTTTTTGCTACCTATTATAGTTTCAGTGAATATGTTTTTAGACAGTTGAAACGCATTTTAAGTGAAATGTTTTATACAAATGCTCTGTACGTAACCAGCTTCTGGGTTATAGAATTTATTGATGCCTTTATTGCCCGATTATTTCGCAACCTATTTAACTTGATAACATTTGATTAATAAAAGAGACTAACGTGTCATGTATCGTGTATAAAACTTATTATAAAACATACTTTTCACTTTTTATTATATTTATGAAGGGATTTAAAATATAGCCAATCTTATCTTTTGACAAGATTATCAATAATTACCCTATTTTATAATGGAATTATTTTATCTTAGTACACATTTAAGTATGTTTAGCTATCAGTTTTTGTCACACCCCTGTTATTAAATTAAACAACTTCATTAAATATCTAGTATCTACTATATAAAATACTTTGATAGTGCGATTTTTGGAGCTGAAATAAATTAAAAACAAATGCTTGCGTCGTGCTTTATAAAATCTCTATCCTTTGAGTGAAAACTGATGCGTGTGCTATGATCATAGGCGTATAAAGGTTAAGATGCAATGTTGTGCAGTCGCTGTGGCTGGAGGACCCTGGTATGGGGCATGGTGGTGGAGCGAACGGCGCGCGAATTCGCTGCACGCATTGCTCCCCCGCCG
>NW_013530269.1:0-598 GCF_000836235.2 Papilio xuthus
TTAAATGAACTTACATTTATAAAGATGACAGTAACAACTTATAAAGCTGTACTCCTTCGTATGTTTTACACATATCTCTTTCCACTCACTTTCGGCACAACAATTAACTTGCTCGCCGAGTGCTGCGTTTATAAATCTGTAACTTTACAAGCGACATGTTATTGATGATTTGTTTTGTTGATGATTTTTCTAATTATAAAACATGTACTGTAGGCATATAGTTGATTAATAGTCATTATTTTGATTTTATTGTAGATAATGTATTTCCTCTCACCTTAATTTAGTTACCTCTCACCTTAATTTAGTTAACAGTTTGCCTCACAGAAATTTTAGCTTTAAACTTCTTACCACTCGTAATATCAATTTATCGATTAGGGTTTCAATCTTCTTAATTTATGTACTTGACAACTTTTCAGGCTGTAAATGAACTTATCGATTTAACGATTAGATGATCTAACCAATTTAATGGTCCGCTATGCAGCTTTCATGTTTGCAAGACATGAATCATCTAACCAATTTAATGGTCAGCCGTAGTGCTTTTATACCTGTAACACTTCAATGATCTAACCAATTTAATGGTCAGCCGTGGTGCTTTTAT
>NW_013530270.1:0-542 GCF_000836235.2 Papilio xuthus
CTATTTCAAACAAAAATGAAGGAGATAAAGCGATGCTATTGGCATGTAATTTGTTTATTACTAATGTTTGTTAAACTTGTACCGGTAAAAATAACACTTTTACTTTTACCTTTTACTGATACTGATTATATTTAAAAAACAAAGAAAAAAAAACTGAATGTCAATATCCAAACTACATCAAATTTTTGGTCGATTGCAATAAACATTCCAGTGTGCGTGGGCGCGCACACATGTAGATAACACTTGTACGTATAGTTTCCGCGCATACCATTCATAAAACCCGCAATGACAATCCACGCTCCGCCCACTCACTTCACCCCGCGATGGTCTGACCTAAAAGTCGTTAACTTTATTTAAATTTCTTTCTACCCGACAGCGAAAATTATAAAATAAAAAAAAATTGTCGAGTAAAATTTTACATTACCAAATTTTTACTGGTTATGAAAAAATAACCCTGTATAAATGATTGATAAAATGAAAAAAAAGTAGCCTGAGATTCGAACCGGTAAACTTACATATTACGGCAAACATACTAGAATACT
>NW_013530272.1:0-539 GCF_000836235.2 Papilio xuthus
ATTTCACCGGGCGAGCCGGGCCGATTCGTGCGAAGATGTTAAAGCGGGCTCTACCACTGTTAAAGATTATATATCTATAGATATAATAGATTATTATGATTACAGAATTCAAACTCTATGTAAATCTTTATTCTATGTAAGCATAAAAAATAGGGTAAGGAAATTTTATTAAACGATATTGTTTTGTTGATGAAAGTACCTACTATTATATTTTATTAACGATGCCCGGAGTCCGTGATCGAAATTGTTTACCGAACGTTTATATTGTTTACGTAAAATTTTGCAGATAATTTTTATTCGTTATTATTTTTATCAGCTATTACAAAAATATATATTTGAACGATATAATATACTAATATACTTTACGTTGTTTCAAATCTAATATGATATTATGTTAACGTTTTTTATACCTCCTCTTCTGTTTGTAGCTTTATTAAAATACTTAAGAAATAACATTTGTTCTTCACTTTGTGTCAAGGTTTATGTAAACATATTCAATATGATTACATTCTTAACAAGCTTATTTAAATTATAATAAA
>NW_013530273.1:0-594 GCF_000836235.2 Papilio xuthus
TTAAGGACATCTCGTGATAGGTCGCCCTAGTTTATACCTGTTATCGTAATCGCTAACCTAAGTATCGAGTAGTAGGTATAAGGTAATTCCATTGTCAAGAATTACAATTAAAATTATCACTATTAAAACAATAGTTTATAATTACAGAAAACGTTATTTACCTATTAGACATTGTCGTTATAGTTTTTATTGAAAACTATCTGTCGCCCACGACTCCGCCCTCGCGATATTAAAATAAAAGTCCCTAAAGGGTTTTCCCGGCAATTATTCTCACCCTTTGAACCTTTTCTAGATCTCCACGTACATTTCAATACCAAGATAAGATGAATCCGTTCAGCCGTTCTCGAGTTTTAGCAAGCAATTGATTTATATATATTTTTTTTTATATCAAAAGGTGGCAAACGAGCAATCGGCCACCCGAAATCGCTGAAATAGCGAAGTGACCGTTGCCCCTAGACATACGCAATCGCATGTGTTGCCTACCTTTAATCGACGGAGGAGAGGATGCACAGAAAGAAAATATTTTCCGTTCCCATGCATCCTCTCATCCGGAAAGTCCACTTCCACTTCCCATCCCCTCCTTCTAAGAAAAAG
>NW_013530275.1:0-507 GCF_000836235.2 Papilio xuthus
ATGCCTGCCGCATACTTTCGGATTTACATGCAACAAACACGAATAGTCGCATTAAACTCATAACAGCAAACCTAGATAAGAATTTTATCCACATCATTCAAGATTCAGTACGAGACGAAACTCTGTTTGGTAACAATCTTTCTGATAAGATCAAGGCTGCCAAAGCAATAGAACGTCAGGGTCTGCAAATTAAAAAATCTATTTCGAGATCTTCCGGACCTCAAACCACAAGCAACCGCTCTTCAAACTCGGGAAACTGGTCCGGCCCGCCCCGGTATTCGTCGATTCGCGGCAACCGAGGCGGGAAGAAAGCAATATCACAGAACCGGCGCGTATACCCGAGCTCGACGCAACAGCAGTCAGCGTCGAAACCTGCAGCAGCGATCAGGCCTCGTGCCCCGGCACCGCAGTAACTCAGGTACATGCAGGCAGAATTAAATATTTTTTTATTTGCTGGTCTAAAATAACCTCCAATCCAGTCATTTTAGATTGGATACAAAACGGCCT
>NW_013530276.1:0-677 GCF_000836235.2 Papilio xuthus
AACTCGCAAATAACTACAAATTGCCAGTTGCCAGCTTGCATGTGACTGAAAATATTTTGGGGGTTTGTTTTAATTACAGGGTATGCATTTTTTTGTGACCGCGCTATACTATTTATTACCGTAAATGTAATTTTCAAATATATATATATTAAATATTAAAATATTGAGCTGATATCTTGAAAGTCATTGATGTATATGTACTTGCATAGATTTAAAATTAAGTTATGTAGAAATATAATAAATAATGTACAAAAATATAAAAATATTTTGTTTTTATTTCCCCAATAATAATAGGATCATTTTAATAGAGGTATTTCATAGAAGGCTACTTGATATCGGCTCACTATAATAATAACTGATAAGTGGGTGTATTATTTTTGAACATTGATTTAATGTCAATTTTAATTTCATAAATTAGATTCCCACTTATCAGTTATTATTATAGTGAGCTAAATAAGCGTGCCTACGTATATAGATACCAAAAAAAAAAAAAATAGTTCAGCGATTATACGCATGGAGCGCCACAATCGCCGTGGATCCACGACTTCGTGCGAGTTGCCCCTCTTTCTATAGTATACTTATTATACTCTTTGCTCTACAGAGTCTATGCCTATTCACGGCGTCTTTGTCAATCAGATTCGTTAACTCGACGCGGTTGAAAATTTTTACAAAAACGA
>NW_013530277.1:0-195 GCF_000836235.2 Papilio xuthus
TTATAGAGGTTTTCTTCCTCGCAGCCCCACGCTAGGCGCAGAGCCCCCGTTTCCGCTCAGTGCGGAATTACGGGTTGCCCGACGGTGGCCGAAGCCAATGCCTACCAGCCCTGAAAAGGGCTGGTGGACCCGCCGCGCTGGTGTTTGGTTCGCGGGGCTTGCGCCCTACCCCGACACGAATGCCGGGGCGTTCCC
>NW_013530277.1:419-675 GCF_000836235.2 Papilio xuthus
CTAAAGTCGTTCGGCCATACCCACTAAAACCCCTCGGGCCCTCCTTACACATTGGTCTAGTTCCGTACCAGCTGAGCCTTGACCAGAACTTCGACCTGTGCTGCTGTATGAACAGCGCTCCTTATATTCATTATTTATCCATTAAACATAACAATAACAACAAGTGTATAAAGTAAATGAATAATAAATAAATAATAAATAATCTCTCCTTAACCATTAAGTGTAAGTGTATAAAGCAATAATTATAATAATAATA
>NW_013530277.1:786-1430 GCF_000836235.2 Papilio xuthus
ATATAAAATATAAATAAAGAATAAATATAGAATATAAAATATAAATATAACTTCTTCTGTAAATATATAGAACTTCAATATGTACATAGCCTACGCCTGGCGGTGGTATACGCGCCGGCGCCGGCCAGTTCTCCTTTGACGCAGAGGGGCGGAGGCTGGGTCAGTCTCTCTCAACCTTTCTGCTTCTTCTTTGATGTTAAGAATGCTTTCTGAGAACTGCTGGAATGCCCGCCAGTCGTGCTCGCTAAGGAGCATCCTGTCGAGCACCCCAGACAGTGTCGTCGTCTCCAGTATATGGGCTATGGGTCGCCTCTCGGCTTCCCATGCCGGACAGTCGAATAAGGTGTGAGCAACGGAGTCGCTGGCTTCAGGGCAGTGGTGACACCTCGGTGTTGGTTCCCTACCGGCAATTTGGTGCAGATACTTGCCAAAACAACCGTGGCCAGACAGCATCTGCACCAGCCGGTAGGAGAGGTGCCCCCACCGCCTGTTCACCCAGTCCTGAAGTCTCGGGCGGATCGCCTCCACCGTCCACGACCCGGCCCTGGCAGACTCCAACTCCTCTTTCCATTTATCCATCGCCCTATTTTGGGCGCGGACTCTCCAGGCTTTTGTATCTTCCAATGTTGGCTCTTCGCCTTCTT
>NW_013530278.1:0-971 GCF_000836235.2 Papilio xuthus
AAAACCGGACAAGGGTACGATAAAAACTTTGCAAATTAAGAAAATGTAATTAGTGCAACCCCCGCCCCGCGCCGCCCCGCCTCCCCTCCGCGCCCCTACGGACATAATTAAGGCGAATCTTGTTGTAATTTTGACATTTATTTTTTTTCCGCCGTCACCTCTCCCTCATTAATTAATTTAGAGAACAGCCCTTAAAATTTAATCTCTGCTCTTCCGTTTTTTTTTGTTTCGGCGACATTTTTTTACTTCGGGCAACTTAATGAAATTACGTATATTTTTGATAGCGCGCCGGTGACGCGGCGGCAAAGTTTTTTTTTTAATTTTCGTCATTTCAACTTGTGATTAATGCAGCCAGCCAGTGCCACTGATTAATTTTTACTTTTCATTAAATTGCCCACTTTTTTTGGATGTTTGATTTGCGTCCTAAAGTGCTTTTTGAACTGAGTACCTACTCTATTAAAAATCACTTTTTACCCTTTTTCTTTAATGAAATATTCAATCCCATTGTCCTATGCCCTACTGGAATGGCATACTAAAAACTAAGTGCAGATAAAGTATCCAAACGGGGCGTAGTTATTTCGACTCCGTTTACGTTTTTTGTTGTTGTAAAATTACAAGAGACTTGACAAATATTTTGAAACTTATATTTTGTATAAAATGTCTAAAGCGAATATGTATTGAAGATATCTTTAAGCAACGTGTCAGTTCCCCTATGTTGATATTCTTATCTGATGGATGAAAAGTTTAAAATGCGCGGGGGCGTAGCGGCAGGCGGCGGGCTGCAGGGGGTCGAATGTAATCTGCTCATCATGTCGGTATTAACTAAAGCGTCGGCTTTTTCCCGCCGAGGGGCTTGTGCTAGTCGCTGAAATGTTGTTACATGCCACTTGATTTATATGTTACACTGAATTGATGTTGGATCAAACGATTTTAATGTATTATAATACATGTGAAGTATAATTGGCAGATTT
>NW_013530279.1:0-1004 GCF_000836235.2 Papilio xuthus
TAAACAAACGTAAAGTAGGCCCGGTGTCTGCATGTGGCGCGCGGCTCTAGTGGGACATGTACTCATTTGCTATATGTATGTATAGTATGAACGTGTGTTATTGTAGCAAAATATGTATATCATAATATGATAGTTTGTCCTGACGTTAGTACTATATGTAGCATTATTTCGATAAATGCGTAAGGAGAGTCACTGCAGGTGGGGAGGGGGGGGTTCGCTACTGTAGCGGCGGACGTCCGGAGCTCGTACCGTTTGCTCTCGTCACACATATGCGTCAGCAGAGATGTGCCGGCACGTGTCGGCGCTGGTGCTTAAACGACCGCGACCGCAGTTTCATCGCGCGGATGTACCCGTGCCCGGCCCGAGCTGCCGCGCGCCACTCGCGCCGGAAATCCGCAACACTCTCCCATACTCGCTATTTTTAACTGAGTTACGATTCTCCTAAAATAAGGTTAATGAAATTGATTGTGGGTAGCTTTGTAACTTCGTAGTGGAAGACAAAGACAGTATGAATTAATTGATTTAAAGAGGGTGGACGGGGTGCTACGTACATACAAATAATAACACCAAGTTTAGGGAATAATATGGTTTACTCTCCAAAACTATTAATCGGCTAATCGGTTTTAATGGTAGAAAGCACACGCGGTATGAATGGTGACCGAACGTGAACAGGTTAGTGCGAATGGTGACTCGTGTTTAAAAAAGTGGTAGATTGCTGATTGTGGGAAAACATGTATTGTGCGGTGTTTACATCGCACCGAGGGTATGCGTAAGAAGGGAGCGAGTCAGTTATGAAGACTGATGGAGATATATGTAAAAGGATACTGCGCTGACAGTACGCGGAGAAAAGGGCCGGGTGATGAAGATGATTACGATTTTCCGCAAATCGTTTATTGCTCCAGTGGCGGTAGTCAGCACTAAATATTTACACACGACACGCGAAATACTTTAGTTACTTTGCCAGATTGACCATTAGCGATGTTTTAAATTTAGTCTAGGTAATA
>NW_013530280.1:0-579 GCF_000836235.2 Papilio xuthus
GTTTATTTTTCTAAATAAACTAAGCTACCAGCAGTTACATCCAACCTCTGAAGTTTCTGTAACTTGTTAAATAATAAGAATAAGCTTTACAGTTATAATTAATTACAAAGGAAGAAAATTGTATGAACAACTTATCAATTTTTAATACTTTCTGTTTTTAGGTGTGAAACAAGTAAAAAGTAGTAGAAAACATAATCTATGGATTCAAAGAAATATAATTTTAATAAAGATAAAATTTTACATTCTATTCATATTTAAAAGAACTAAATGTTGAACTAGAACTTATGACCTTTTGATGATTGCTGAAAAATAAATTTACAACAAAAATTGATGAAAATAACATAAAAAAAGTACAAGACATATGCCAAATTCTACATGGCAAGTGGTAAATATTAAGTAATTCCCAAAGCACATATTTCCAGCAATTACTTGGAACAATTTTAACCTTTTAAATTGGCTTGATATTTAGTATAAAATGGTTTGCTCGAAACATGAAAAAGATTCAATAATAAAAATTAACTTTCTATTATTGTTTCAAATATTGTAGATCAAACTGTAAATTGGTCATGACATGACAAG
>NW_013530281.1:0-119 GCF_000836235.2 Papilio xuthus
CTCCCCACAGAAGGTGGGGAGTTTCCAGGGTGCACCACGAGGAGGTCACCGGCCACCGCACCCCGGTCCGTGGAACCTAACCTAACCTAACCTAACCTTTTTTTTTTTTTTTTTTTTTT
>NW_013530281.1:374-552 GCF_000836235.2 Papilio xuthus
CCCTCGCGGCCTCCACACGTCTTCGGCCACGAGGGATGCAGGGGGGCAGGATAAACCAGTACCCTTCCCACATCCCTCGCGGCCCCACACCTCAACTCCGACCACGAGGGATGCAAGTAGGGCAGGATGAACCAGTACCCTTCCCACATCCCTCGCGGCCCCACCACCCCCTCCGGCC
>NW_013530282.1:0-798 GCF_000836235.2 Papilio xuthus
CTATGGCGGAAATTCAGTGAGCTATAAAATGGAATTACCTTTTTTAAATCGGTTTAAGAGATATAAAAATGTGTAGTTATAAAAAATTACGGAAGAGGGCTCTGAGGAGAAATGGAATTTTATAATTCATAAATAGAAACGGGGTCTTTCAATCTGTAACTATTTGGAACAGTATTGTAGTGTATGCATAAACGTAGTGTTGTTTGTCTCGAGCGTACACGCCATAAGTACATGCCGGAGAGAGGGGACGTCAGTCGATGTCAGACCTTTGAGCCGGCAACACGTGTCGGTACGTGAACGAGCCAAATATAGCACAACGAATGCTACATTGGCGACGAGGATAAAACCGTGAGTACGGAAATAAATTGTTTTTGAAAAAAAAGGAAAGAGAAGACCAGTGGGTAAAAAAAAATAACATTTCAGTAATTGATTTGGATGGACGAGAGTTTTGTTTAAATTATTATGTCTTACCTTACAAAAAAAAAAAGTAGGTATTGGATTGCCAAAAATAGCAACAGTCTTCTTTGTTTACATATGATAGTTATTTGTAAAACGTGGCCTTAAGTTGTTACTAGCCGTGAATGTTTTAAAAACGGTTCGGAATGTAAAATTAACCAATTGAATATCGAAATAAGATCACAATATTTGACTATCAGAAAAACAGATTCATTGCTGTGCTCGTCCGTCTAAGTTGTTAACTACAAAGTGCACTACGATGTCACAACGAAAAAAAACATGTGCAAGCGACAAATTAATTCCGGTCTATTGATGAAGCAGGAAATGAATAATGATTAAGAA
>NW_013530283.1:0-687 GCF_000836235.2 Papilio xuthus
GGATTCACAGAAATAGAATTTGAACAAAGATAAAATTTTACATTCTATTCATATTTAAAAGAACTTAATGTTGAACTAGAACTTATGACCTTTTGCTAATTGCTGAAAAGTAAATTTACAACAAAAAATGATGAAAATAACATAAAAGTAAGTACAAGATATATGCCAAATTCTACATGGTAAGTGGTAAATATTAAGTATTAATAATAATTCCCAAAGCACATATTTCCAGCAATTATTTGAACAATTTTAACCTTTTAAATTGGCTTGATATTTAGTATAATATGGTTTGCTCGAAACATGAAAAAGATTCAATAATAAAAATTAACTTAAACATTATTAAGGTTGTGTGTAGAATATCTCTCTATTATTGTTTCAAATATTGTAGATTAAACTGTAAATTGGTCATGTCATGACAAGTTTTTCAAACTAATTTGATTAATGATTCTATCATAGACATTTCACAAAAATGGGCAGGCAATAAAAGTTCCAAAAAATCTGTACCTGTAAAAACTAATCATCATTTTTACATGGTTTGTGAGTTCCATCATTGTAGAGAATTGAATTTCAAATAAGTTTTGTAAGTAAATGGGGAGAAATCTATATAATCAAAGAAAACCAGTTTTTTTAATAAGGTATGTAATTAGGTGGAAAGCAATAATTAAGTTGATTATGTTGTAGACTTGA
>NW_013530284.1:0-713 GCF_000836235.2 Papilio xuthus
AGGGCCGAGTTCAGGGAGACCGTCCTGTACGCTTTTATGATCTTTCGGAGGAACCCCCTCTGGACCGCGTCCAACCTCCCCCTGACGGATTTTTTCAGTGTCGCCGTTGACCATGCGCTAGACGCGTACATGATCACCGGCTCCACCACCGCTGTATAAATCGTCCTGATCACCTCTGGGTTCAACCCCCATTGGACTTTCGCTGTTCTTGAGAGCTGGACGTACAGGTTTTGCGCTTTTTTGCAGACGTTGTCTACATGCGCGTTGAAAGTAAGCCTGTCGTCCAGCGTAAGTCCTAGGATCTTAATTTCTTTGGAGAGCTCAATGTCACCCCCGCCCATGTGCAGGAGTGGGGTGTCGTATTTAAGCCTCTTCGTGATCACCATAGCTTTGGTCTTTGATGGTGCGAAGTTTAGCTTATTTACAACACCCCACCTATGCACACGCGCGAGGGTTTCATTGGCCCGCCTTTGGGGGTCATGTGAGTTGTCTCCCGAGAAGATCAAGACGACGTCATCAGCGAAGGCTTGGCAGTAATCGCCCGCCTTTTCCAATTCCTTCAGGAGGGGGTCCAACAACAGATTCCAAAGGGTAGGACCTCCGATTGACCCTTGAACGCACCCTTTGGATGTCGCCTTTACCCATTCTGTTCCAGCATACCTGAGACGAACCATTCTGCTACTAAGGTAGCTATCCATGATTCGCCTCAGGTA
>NW_013530285.1:0-12380 GCF_000836235.2 Papilio xuthus
TACGTTACCGTTTCGATGAGCAAATGTAATCTACATTTATAATTTACATATGACGCCACTGAGCTATTAATTAGTTGAAGTTAGAATGTTGAGGTCTTAAGTGTCAATCGTTTTTTTTTAATTAGCAGTGTTTTTTTCCAGATGCATTCGCGAAAGCAGCAGCATTACGTCTATTGGAGGCAGCTCGTACTGGTGACGTGGAGACAGCTCGCGCCCTACTGGACTCCAGACCTCGGCTCGTCAATTGCAGAGATGTGGATGGAAGGCATTCAACACCGCTGCACTTCGCTGCAGGGTATTTATACATAGATTATTATAAGGTGTCAAAAGAGCAAGCTCCCACTTGAATTCGCTGAAATAGCGAAAAGATCGCTGCCCATAGAAATCCGCAATCGCCGATGCGTTGCTTACTTTTAATCGATGGATAAGGAGACGCACTGAAATCCACTAAATCCATGTCCCCTTTCCATCTTTTCCTTATAAGAATAGGATTAGAAAACATACTTCCATAGTAGGTCTATTATAATTAATTTCCAAATATGTTGGTGGCTCGAAGTCATGCTGCGCAGTGTCTTCCCCCCGCATCCCGCTACGCCGCAATACACCTAACATTATGTTCTGCGCAGCGACTCGCGTGAACTTGAGAGCCGCTGACATATCTGACAACAACTATACAAAGATGTTGTATGTAAAAATAATATGAGTGTTTAAATTTCCAGATACAACCGTCTCCCTCTCGCGCAGTTGTTGCTGCAGAGAGGGGCTGATGTTCACGCTAAGGATAAAGGGTATGCTGAGTTTTGTACTTAATTCTCTACGTGTGTTTTTTTTTTCATTATAAAAGTCATAGGCAATGGATTCTGTTTATAAAATTATAAAAGCAGTTGTAAACGTTTTGATAGCTTTCATTATTGATTCGATTAAGTTGCGAGAATGAATCCGATCGATCTTGTGTAACTTTGAAAAATGTATGAAACTGACGCGCGACAATCACGTGTCTTATAGAAGTTATTGCCAGTTCTATACATTTTTGAAGTTCGTTATGGAATCACTTCAAATGGACTTTGTCTAAACCCGTAGCTATGAATCGATTCAAATTTCACATTAACTTGAACCGTTGAGCTACGACTCAACATCGATGTACTATAACTATGAGACTAACAGTTGTCAGCTCGAAACATAAATCAGCATACATACAAATTAAAATGAACCGATTCACTGATCTGCACTCATGTGAATCATGATCCGCAGGTCTTTTTAGTTCATGCAATATTTGTCAGGGGTCTGGTACCATTACACAACGCGTGTTCATACGGTCACTATGAGGTGACAGAACTCCTGGTGTCAGCGGGAGCTGGAGTCAATGCTGCGGATCTCTGGAGGTTCACGCCGTTGCATGAAGCTGCTGCTAAAGGGAAAGCGGATATAGTCAGATTGTTACTTAAGGTAAGTATCATCAGCTAACTATAGGTCCCCACTGAGGGTCTAACCTACCCTAAGTGATGTGACTATGTGATAGTGAACGCTGGTCCAGTGCGTCACTTCACACATATCTTTGACATTCACAGATATGTGCAGCATCAACATGTTTTCCTTCACACTAACAACATAGGATAATATTTAGCAGATAGCAAATATTTCATCAGTGTTTATATGTCTAGGTGAAAACTTATAATTTTCTCGATTTATTTGCCTATTATATATTGGATTTATATGTTCTTCCAGAATATGTTCTACATTTATGAAAATTTTCAGCAAGATGCGTTCAGTCTTTATGGAGATGCCTTCAAACAAACATCCAAACATTCGCATTATATTTCTTCTGTATTATAGAGGGTTTCAGGATTATTAATTACACCCTGTAGAATATAGCCATGGATTAAATAAGAGGATGATGTTTGTTTGGTATCAGCACGGCGCGGATCCGACGCGTCGTAACCGCGACGGCCTCACGCCGCTGCAGCTGGTGCGTGCGGGGGACTGCGACACTGCGGATGCGCTGCGCGGTGATGCCGCGTTGCTTGACGCTGCTAAACGCGGGGATCTCGCAAGAGCCAAGTTAGTTGCCCGATGGGTTAACCGTTAGACCATTCGGCCGTTTCAATTTGTTTTTGATTCTTTACTTTTGTATTCTACTGATCATGTTCAATCGGCCCAACAAAAATCGAGTTGATTGATTTACCAATCAAACCTACCGGTCGATCGGTCCAACGGCAAACATCTCGTCATTTTCCATCCAGTATATTACGTCAGAGATTTGTTAGATATCTTAGTCTATCCACGATAGTTAAAACTATTTTTTTTTAGTTTAATTACGTTAAGTGCTAAATATTACAAAATTCTTGTTTGTATCTTGTCATATCATGTATAAACTTATATAAAAACCGCTAAAACACTCACGTATGGTTTGGTGTCGGCACCGACTAGTTTCCAGCTGATCGGGGGCCCTTCATCAGTCAGTGGGACTGGTATTATATCGCGGACAAGGCCCTCAGCTCACTCAGTGAGTGTTTTAGCTGTTTTTATATCAGTTTATTATAATGTCTCACGAAACTGTCGGTTTCTGAGAGCAAAATCTTTATATATATAATTCTTGTGTGAGTGTGTATGTCACTGAACTTCTCTCAAACGACTGGAGCGATTTTGATGAAATTGTTTGTGTATGTTCAAGGGGATCTAGGAATGGTTTAGATTCACAATTTTGTCCGCTGGACGATGTTTTTTTAATAAATTTTTAATTTATTAGTAGTTGTTGATTTTGGAATGTTTTACATTGGATCCGACAGACGGCGCTACCATCATTAATTCAAATTAAAGACGTGTAGACAGGACAACGTCTGTCGGGTCCGCTTGTATCTGTATAAAACATGTCGTCCCTGTCAACAAAATAAAGATAACAAGTTTTGCATAGATTTTATATAGAATAAGTAAATTTATTAGATTTTACTCTTCTACCTACTTATGTAAAGTACTCCATCTTTAAGTACGGTTAGCTGGTAGATAACTCATTGAGTTAAACTCGCCATTTTATAACTTTTCGCGAATGGTACGCTTTCGTTACAAAGTCAAGTGTCAGATGTAGTGAGGGGGACATGAACGTTGATATTTTAATAAGGCTAGTGTTGCGATACAGCGACACTGTCGGATTTATTTCCTAACAAAACTGTGTGTACGATAAAGAAGATTTTTGTCTCGGAAACCCACGGTTTAAGAAATTATAACATCTCTACCGGGTCAGATAAGTTTGTAGCACTATATATAATTTCTTACAGGAAACTGATAACAGCACAGAATGTCAACTGTAGAGATGCACACGGCAGGAATTCAACGCCTCTACATCTTGCTGGTAAATTATTGTTTAAAAATAATTAACTAATCAAATTTGTCTATGCACTAACCAGAGTTTAATCTTTTTTTTTATATTATAAGTTGGCAAACGAGCGAGCGGTCACCTGAAATCGCTGATTTAGCGAAGTGACCGTTGCCCATAGACATACGCAAATGTATATACGTTGCCTACCTTTAATCGACAGAAGAGAGGATGCACAGAAAGAAAATATTTTCACCTTCCATGCATCCTCTCATTCGGAAAGTCCACTTCCACTTCTTATCCTTTCCTTATGAGAAAAAGGGTGGGAAGGGAAAGAGGACTAAATTAGTCCTCCGGGACACATACTCATCAGACGAAACGCGGAATAGCTTCTACTTGAGGCGTGTCTTCTGTATGGTCGTGGTATTTCACGGGACGAGCCGGGACAATTCTTGCGGAGATGTTAAAGCTCGCTCTACCACTGTTGAATCTATGTCTCTTTTGAATTTCATCCAGATCGGTTAAGCCGTTCTGGAATTACATGGTAGTAAATGTTTGGATGTATGGATGGATGTTTGTAACAAGATATTTCCAGATCACTTGTATGAATTACTTTTTACCTTTTGCGAGACTATCTTACATGTATAAAAATCGATTGGTGTTTGTTAGTCTCGTTTAAACTCGGGAGCTGCTATTTACTATTTTATTTTAAATAGCAGCTCTATACAATAACAGCTATATATTTATTTTATTTATTTAATTAACGAATTTATTATATCTTGGTCTTGAAATGTTCGTGGAGGTCTAGGGAAGGTTTATAAGATGAGAAAAATTCTAATAATTCCCGGGTAAACTCTAAAACAGCCCTTTTCTTTTTTCCATATAAACGGCTGAATATATGTATAAACAGTCTAGAAGAACACATAGGATAATATGTTTTATTAAATACGCGCGGACGGAGTCGCGAGCGATAGCTAGTCATTAATAAAAAAAAACATAATTAGTAGCCTCTTCCAGACTATGTTTTACATCTATGACAAATTTCACAAATATCTATGCAGCTGTACTGGAACATACCTTCTAACATACATCCAAGCATTTATAATATTAGTAAGATGTATGTAAGTAGCGAGCTTATCACCATCTCAAAGACCGGCAATGCATCTGCGGTTCCTCTGGTATTGCTGATGTCCATGTGCGTCGTTGAACACCTCGGTGTTCCCGCTGCTCGTTTGTCCCCTTCTGTTATAAAAAAAATGTTGTTTCCAGCGGGTTACAACAATTTGGAGGTCGCAGAAGCATTACTAGAAGCTGGAGCGGCTGTCTCCGCACGTGATAAGGGTGGACTTGTACCCTTACATAATGCAGCTTCATACGGACATCTTGAATTAGCAGCGTTACTGTTGCGCGCCGGCACTCCACCGAATGCAGCAGATAGGTGGGGCTTCACACCTTTACATGAAGCTGCGCATAAAGCACGCACACAATTGTGTGCGTTATTGGTGAGTTACACACACATATATACAAGCCACGCCTACATAACTACAAGCCATACCCACATAACCACAGGCCACACCCTATAACTACAGGCAACGTCAACATACAATCAGACCACGCCCACATACTCATAGGGTACGCCTATGTGCTCAAATGCGACACCCACGGGACTCTTTACACACATAATCATATGACCACGCCCATGTGTAACTTAAGAAGGGTGAATTTGGCCCATTTATTTAAATTCTTGAAAAAAAAATTACTCTATAATTATTTTTTTAATTTATACAATTTACTATAGGATTAAACTTAATTCGTGACAGTTTTAAGACAACTGGATAAGTTTTATGGAACCGCGATACTCTCTTTTAAATGTGTCTCGCTAACCCGAGTTTATCGCTTATGGAGGTCGTGTGTCGAGACCGGACAACGACTCTCGTTTAAAGAGATTTCTCGCTTATCCAAATTCGACAGTATTACTTTGCAAAGTACAGACAACACGTGACAATGATCATTCGTCTCTTTCACGCTTGTATCCTAGCTAAATAGGCTGTCTCTTTCAGCTGGCTCACGGCGCAGATCCGTTCCTCAAGAACCAAGAAGGTCAGACAGCACTAGAGCTGGCGGGTGCAGACGACGTGCGCTCTCTGCTGCAGGACGCGATGACTGGCGCTGCAGGAGGTGCGGGGAGTGCGGGAGGTGCGGGGGGCGTGCAGGCCCCGCCCCCGCAACCGCCGGCCCCGCCCCGCCTCCCTATACGTCTGCCATCCGGAGAGACTGCTACACTAGCGCCACCGGTAAGAGGAATTTGAACATCTGGTTTAGTTGTTTTTGTCACTTAGTCACTTTCTTTCTTAAGGTTTTCGTTTCTTTTATTTTTTAAGTGTATTTTACTAACAGTGGCCCATAACTACGTCCTCGCGACATAAAAAAAAACCTGATAAGTATGTGCTCTTCCAGACTATGTTCTACATCTATGTAAAATTTTAGCGAGATTTATTAAGCCGTTCTGGAGATAGTTTATCTCAAACATACGTCCATTCATTCGCATGTATAATATTAGTAAGATATACCAGGTGATGCCTTCCAACTACTGGGCGGAGGGTTCCCGCGGCAGTCTGGAGGACGCGGCCGGCAGACCTGCCTCCGCACTCTCCACCTCAGAGTGTCTGCAGACCTTCCTTGCTAGGTAACTAACATTTCACTAAGCGCTATTGATTTACACATGTTTGATAAAATATATCATTTTTTAGTAAATTTTAATGACAAAAAAGTGTCTTGACAGACAAACAGACGGACGGACAACAAAGTGATCCTATAAGGGTTCCGTTTTTTTTCTTTACAAGTACGGAACCCTAAAAAGATATGGACTTAACGATAGCCTTGTGTACTTTGGATAATTGTTTAATTCTGTACTTGTAGGATTTATTTTTTATATTTCGTATATACCCGATACGTCTTATAACCGATGCGTCACTATAACCGATACGTCACTATAACCAGTATATTGTTATAACCGAAACATCGTTATAACCTATACGTCGTTATAACAGATACGTCGTTATAACCGATACGTCATTATAAGCGAAACTTGACTATAACCGATACGTCATTATAAGCGATGTGCCGATGTTGAATGCAGGATCGGTCTGGAGCAGTTGTGGTGCGTGTTGGAGCGCGAGCAGATATCTGTCGACATATTGTCTGAGATGTCGCACGAGGATCTGCGCGCTGTCGGCGTCGCCGCGTATGGACACCGGCATCGCCTGATCAAAGCCGCGAGACATACGCTGCACACACAGTCAGGTAACAATATCACCTCACTAAGTCTCCCCTGAGGGTCTCACCTACCCTAAGGGTGCAGGTCCAGTGCATCACTTCACACATATCTTTGACATTCACAGATATGTGCAGCATCAACATATTTCCTTCACACTAACAACATAAGATAAATGTACATATGTAAAAACACATTGGTTTAGTCGGGCTTCGAACCCAGGACCTGCAGATTGCAAATCAAGTGATTTAACCCTTGAGCCAACGACTCCCTCCCACTTAAATTTAACATACATAACCATAAAAGAAACCCTTTTGATAATCAAGTAAAATAACTATCGCTCGCAACTCAGCATGGACAGAATTTAAAAAAAACATAATAACTAATCTATGTGTTCTTCCAGATTATTTTCTACATCTATGACAAATTTCATCAAGATCTACGCAACCATTCTGGAGAGACCTTCAAACAAACATCTAGACATTTTATAATATAAGTGAGATGTATAACAGAGTACTACGGAGGCACGACGCTGGTGGAGGTGGTGCCGGAGGAGTGTGGGGGCGGGGCTGGTGCGGCGGGGGCGGAGGGTGCGGGGTGCGGGGAGTACGGGATGCTGGAGCGAGAGATGCAGGACTCTGTGCGCGCACACCGCGACCATGTGGGAGGACAGTTCTCAAGATATCGTGTTGTTAGGGTGAGTACAACTATAATATCTTTTATTAGGTGGCAAACGAGTAGTCACCTGGATTCGCCGAAATGGCGAAAACACGACCGTCTATAGACATTTGTGAGAGATGGAAGGTAGGCGTCGCATCTGCAATTGCGGAACCGGCAGAGGTCGATTCGCTATTTTGGCGAATTTAAGTAACCACTAGCTTTTTGCCAACTTATTAGTCTATCGTACTAATATTATAAATGCGAATGTTTGGATGGATGGATGATTGAAGGTATCTCCAGAACGGTTCAACGGAGCTTGATGAAATTTGGCATACATGTAGAACATAGTCGGGAAGAATACATAAGCTAATTGTTTTTTTTTGTTGCGAGCGACACTTAATGATTTAATATTCAATTACAGATACAAAAAATAGTTAACGGACGTCTCTGGGAGCGATATCAGCACAGACGTAACGAGGTGTCTGAAGAGGCGGGTGTACCAAACGAGAGGATGCTGTTCCATGGATCACCATTCATAAACGCTATCGTTCAGAAAGGCTTTGATGAACGACACGCGTATATCGGTGAGTTGACTAATAATGACTTAAGTTGACTTGCATTGACTTATGTTTTTTTTTATATTATAAGATGGCAAACGAGCGAGCGGTCACCTGAAATCGCTGAAATAGCGAAGTGACCGTTGCCCATAGACATACGCAATTGCATATGCGTTGCCTACCTTTAATCGACGGAGGAGGGGATGCACAGAAAGATAATATTTTCCCTTTCGATGCATCTCATCTGGAAAGTCCACTTCAACTTCCCATCCTTTCCTTATAAGGAAAAAGTGTGGGAAGGGAAAGAGGAGTAAATTAGTCCTCCGGGCCGCACACTCATCAGACTGCACGTCTTCTGTATGCTCGTGGTATATCACCGGACGAGTCGGGACTATTCCTGCGAATATGTTCAAGCTCGCTCTACCACTGTTAAAAATGTTGACTTACATATTGACCTATATTGACTTATTTTGATGTTGAGCGAGTGGACTGCATGATTGAATGAAAGGCTGGTTGGTTGCTGATGATTATAATACGATGAAAGATTATGTATATTTTTTTTATTTTTTTATTCGGAACAACTAACGACTACATAATGTATATACATCAAAATAATACATAACAAAGACTTAGTAATTATGTACCCAACACCGTTGTTCACAATTATAATAGAAAAAAAGAAAGGAAAGAAAACAGTAATAAAACTATTCGTACAGTTAAACTAAACAAATCAGTTCACAAAGACAAAGCACGCGCGACACTTCTCCTGAATGATGCAGATGACGTGGAGAACAAATCTATATCAATAAGCAGATCATTGTATAGTCTCATCACCCTCCATAAGGGGGCGCGCTCACCAGCATGCGTCTTACATCGTTTTAGCGCGAACAGAACACTATTACGAGTGCTTCGAAAATAACATGTTCTGCCAGGCACATGCAATTTTATTTGTCTAATTAATTCTATGCAATTAAATTTATGGTTTAGGAGGTTGTGCAGCAACATAACATCCAAGACATTACGTCTCATGTCAAGCGTAGGCAAATCATATTTTAGCAACAATGAACTGTATGAGGACTTCGAACGAAAACAACGATAATGCATAGACCGTAGAAACTTGCGCTGTACTGCTTCAATTTGATTTTTACTGTTTAAATAAAAAGGGTTCCAGATAGGTGTAGCATACTCTAATTGAGAGCGTATAAGGGACTTATAGAGAAGAAGGTAGGACAAAGGTCGCTTGAAAGGGATAGAGGTGCGCATTACAAGACCATATAACTTAAATGCCTTTCCGATTATATAATCTACATGGGCATGGTAATTGAGCTTACAGTCCATATAAATACCGAGATCTCTTATTACTGACACTTTTTCTAAGAGCGTATTAGATAACGAATAAGTGAAACCAATGTTTTTACTTTTTTTTGTATAAGATATAAATTTAAATGTAGTTTGTTGTTTTCACAATACACTGTTAAACGATTTAGGTCTTCTTGCATTTTCACACAGTCAATATCGGAAGTAATAGCACTATAGACTTTAAGGTCGTCAGCATATAATTGGAAGTGCGTGTGTTTAAAACATTTATCAATATCATTTATATAAATAACAAAAAGCAAGGGGCCTAATATGGAGCCTTGACTTACGCCTGAAGTTACTTTAATAACTTCAGAAGTAAAGCCATTAATACAAACTTGTTGCGACCTGTTCTTCACATAAGATGAAAACCATCTAAGCAAGTTGCCTCTAATTCCGTTAAATGCGAGTTTTTGCAGTAATATGTCTTGGTCCAGCTTGTCGAAAGCCTTACAAAAATCTGTGTATACAGCATCTACTTGTACACGCTGGTCCATTGATTCAAAAAGAAAATTAGTGAAAATTACCAAGTTACTTGTTGTAGAACGTTTTTTAACGAAACCGTGTTGTTGTTCAATAATGATGTTATGAAAACAGGGATAAATATAATTATGGATCAATCGCTCAAATACTTTCGCCAAGGTGGACAGCAGTGATATTGGCCGATAGTTGGAGACAATGTTCTCGTTGCCGCTTTTGTATACGGGAGTCACATTTGCTAATTTCCACACATTTGGCACAGTACCTTCTTGCAAGCTTTTATTATACAAGATGTGTAACGGAGTGGATATGGATTCAGCAGTGTGCTTCAAGAAAAATGGAGGTATGCCATCAGGACCGGCTCCTTTCGAAATGTCTAATGACTTCAGTGCTACAATAATGCAGTCCTTAGTGATGTTATAGTCAGATAGTACAGTGTTACATATGTCGTTAAATGGTGAGGACACCGTATCGAGAATCTTATCGCTTTGTTCATATACAGATCCAAAAAATTTAGCAAACAGGTTACAAATTTTTTCCGGCTCATCAGCTACTACGCCATTATATTTCATACAAGAAGGTATGCCAGATTTTTTATTAGTAGTTTTTATAAAAGACCAGAATTTTTTAACATCTTGTTTTAAACTGTCTTCAATAGCGGCAATATAGTTGTTAAAACATTGTTTACTGAGTGTTTTAAATCTTTTGCGCAAAATTGAGAATTCTTCATAATGAGCTATCGAATTATATTTCTTCCATTTAATCCAAGCTTTTTCTTTGTCTTTAAAAATATGAATTAGAGGCCGATTGAACCAGATTGGATAATTAGTCGATTTCGCAGGCCGTACTGGCACGTTAGATTTTATGATTTCATTTAGTTTCTCATAGAAGACCATGCATGCTGTGTTCACAGGGTAACCCTGCAGAATGTCCAACCAGTCATGACTGTTAATATTTTCGTTAATTATTGCGTAATCTGCATCTACATAATAATATTTTAATGTTGGATCTGAATTAATTGTTTTACGTTGGCGGAACCATGATATACGAACATGAAAAGGAGGGTGTAGACAGTCAATATATACTAATGGGTTAAGCACTGGTTCGCAACAACACGCTTCATCGTTAGAAATAAATAAGTCCAGAATACGTCCCATATTATTTTTAATATAATTATATTGCCTAGTATGCGTAGCGCGTAAAAAAATACTCATAGTGGTAGTTAGTGCATTGTTGGTATCGCATGGCAAAGAGTATGTTTGAGTCGAGGGATCGATCCATTCAATATATGGTAAATTAAAGTCCCCAGCTATGTATATTTTGTCTATAATCGGCATATTATTGAAATAATACTGTAGTAAATTTAAAAATGTTGTATAAATATCTAAATCTTGATTTGGTGGTATATAAACCCCACAAATTACATGGAATATGCTACCCATTTTAATCTTCAATAACACGTAATCAATAAAAGGCGACGGTGTACTGTTTGTATCGTTATCAGGTAAGGTAAGTGCAAGCGAACAACGCTCGACGTGCAGGCCGCGGCGCACAGCCACTAGCACTCCGCCGCCATCACGCCTACCCGTCGCTGTGCGGTTTCGGTCGCATCTGAATACTGTGTACCGTGAATCGAAAACTTCACTATCGCTTATAGCGGATGATAACCAGGTCTCAGAAAGTATAATAACATCATACGAATGTGCTAACACATTCATGTAAATAGTATTGAGCTTCGTTCGAAGTCCTCGACAGTTTTGATAGTATATGCACATATTATTAGCCATTCTTATAGCTATTAACATAAAAAATATTACCGTAAGTGTAATTTATAAACACAAACACTTCTAAATGTACACATTTTTTAATGAAGTAGCAATCACAGAATACTAACGTTATAAGAAGATACATAAATCTGTTATTTATTTTACGTGATTTTAATCAACTTAAATTAATAATTAAACATTTAGAAATTTTAATAAAAGTTAAACATAAATCGTTCCTAAAAATTAAGAACATTAAGTGGGTAAACCAATAATTCATGCTTCTGACATGAGACACAATCCACACAGACATAGTATAGTTAACTTTAGAGAGAACATTGATATCCGTTATTAGATTGCTGCACTCCATCCCAAAACCTTTTAAACGTTTACATAATAATTTCAAAAAATTGCTTATTTTTCTGAAACTTAGTAAGAATTTATGTACTACGAAAAATATTAGACAAATAAAATTACCTTTAACAGTTGGCTTTAATTTTGGATAAGTCGCCTTTAGATCGAACAGCAAACACGGGTGAGGTTTCTTTTGCTCTGACAAGTATCGTTCCATGCTTGACCCATACAAATCTGTAGCCACATTTTCTAGCTGCTTCACGTGTTTCTCGAAATAAACTTTTGTTTTTTAAAGTCAGATGTTCATTGGCGTATATATTATGTTTAGGGCCTGATATACCAAGTTTTACTGAATCAATGTCCTTTTTTAAACGAATCGCTGATAACATATTATCTCGTAACATTCGGTTCCCGAATTTCACAATAACATTCTTTGGCCGAGTGTTATCCATTGTAGCATGAGGCACACGATGAACTGAGACTATGTCTTGCTTACACACGGGTATATTGACCATAGAAGCGATATTTTCCAAGACCATTAATAGGTTTTCCCCTCTTCTTTCAGGCAGGTTGCTGATTTCCATATTAGTCATTCGAGCCTGTTGTTCGATCATATCGATCTTGAC
>NW_013530286.1:0-901 GCF_000836235.2 Papilio xuthus
TATTCGTATATCGACAGCGATAAATTTCGATAAAACGTTCGACTTATATTCGACAAAGCTTTCAACAGGGCGCGTGTTACACCGTAGTGTAAGCTTTTATAACTTCATTGATAGTTAATAAGATTGCTAGACTTTTATTTTTAAACTGTTGTATTCTGCTGACATTATAAATGTACATGAAATTGGCATAATGAAATCATATTGCCGTCCTTGTTATTCATATTGATAAAACAGAGATAACAATGTTTTGTAAAGATTGTCATTTACTGAACACTTATATATAAGTATACAGTTTGAATGTTTCTATCAGTTGTTCCGTGATTTTTTTGTAGAGTAAAATATGTGATGAAAATTTGGCTTCACAACGGTGTGATAGTCAGTCGACGTCACGTCACGCATACCCGTGGATTTATCCATTCCCCATACTGATATTTCCGTTGCCTGCGAGTATAGAATTTATTTGCGGACTGAGTTAGGAACTTATAACGTTTTATTTGTTGGAATATGTTACCAGTTTGGTCTTTACGGATGTTTACGTTATATTACCGTAAGTTTTCACTGCTAAAACTTTTTGTTATTTCTGTTTTTCAAAGATAATAAAAGTAATAAAGTTTGACAGTAAATATGGTAGAGTTAGGAGTTTGGTTTTAGTTAGGTTTCTGAGACTAAAAACCCTGTATTAAACATTACTAATATAATACACAATATTATTATATATTAAATAAGAAACACACGATTAACAATATAACCAAGATAGAGATAGTGAGTCAAGAAAGAACTTAATATCATTTGGAGGACTTTCCAGAAGGTAAAAAGGAATTAGAGAAATGAATTATAACTGTTACAATTATGAATAGAGTTATACTTACAAATGTAGAGTTATTCATAAGCAGTCTGGTGG
>NW_013530287.1:0-1285 GCF_000836235.2 Papilio xuthus
GGCAAGCGTATTGGCGGAGTACCAAACGACTACTGA
Source organism: Papilio xuthus (assembly GCF_000836235.2). Lineage (NCBI taxonomy): Eukaryota > Metazoa > Arthropoda > Insecta > Lepidoptera > Papilionidae > Papilio > Papilio xuthus. The sequence continues at coordinate 37 of NW_013530287.1, forward strand.
AATGATTGTCTTCCTCGATAGCTAACAAATAGTTCATTCGATACTTGAAGCCAACACTTCACGTGTCTTGAATTCTAATACATATATCTCTTTATATTTAATTTTCTTCTATCAATAGTAATTTTTTTAAGGAAAAACAATTCTGTTTTTACTTTTCACGCGGAAACTGAAATAAATTTAGTAAACTTTTAAAAATGATAAATTGGACAAACTGATGCAAAAATAATTAATCAATAACTATGTTTGCTTTATAAAACTATTTTAAAAGAATAGACAAGTTAATAAATTAGTAAAAATTAGGGATGAAGACAGTAAAATTCAATTTTAAAATAGGATTATACTTAAAGATTTAAATCCTGCGATGTCGTGGCTCAACTGAAGTTGTCTAAAAGATCAGCATATTTTTCTATTTCGTAATAATTTATTTGGTCAAGGAGTTAAATGTTACATAAACCGTGTACCATTACATTGTAATAACATGGTCGGTTGTGTTGTGTAGTGATGTCCGGTACACTGATTGCATATACAAACTTACACAATGGATAATTAAATCGACTCTCGGACGGCACCGGGCGGTATGTGTTGATGTAACTAAGAAATATTGCAAATTAGTTTACTGTTTTAAGTAAGACTTTTATTATTATTGCAAATAAATTATTTATGTGAACAATAAAGAGATAACCAACTGTAAAGATAAGCTAAAAGGATTTAAGTTAATGTTGAAATAGTTTGTGACGAAAAGGAAGTTAATGACGATGCTTGCATGTCAAAATATTGAAAACTCATTGTGAGGCAGTCGAATATGGTACGATTACAAATTACAATTAGTGTGCTTATTCTTGATAAAAATTATAAGTTCGATACTTGAAAATATTATAATCAATAGTTATGCCCAGAATTCCTACAATAAACAAAAAAAATAAGGCAAACAGGCATACAGGCATATCTGCGTCTCTTACTAGCTCTTACTAGCTCTTACTAGCTACTAGCTAATGCTGTATAAAATTTGATTGCGGTATGGAAAGAACGGATACAGAGCCAGTCGTATTATAAAGGCGTAGCAAAAATAGTTAATTAAATAAGAATAGGTACTTAAAAGAACACCTGAGAAAAGATTTCACAACGACTAGCAATTCCTAACATTGTTCGGTTATTGTCTAATGAAAAGTAATTAACTGTTGACCGTGGAGGGGCAACGGGGCGGGGGCGGGAGGGGCGCGGCGAGACATTGACATGACAATGCCGAATG
>NW_013530289.1:0-653 GCF_000836235.2 Papilio xuthus
TCCCAGAATAATGAATGGCCTTGACAAGTTACAGATTCTTTATAACGCCTTTATTAACTAAACTGTAGACATTGGAATGTTATTTTTGAACTATAAATATAGTGTTTGTGTGATTGCAGTGACGATGTGGAGGACATAATCGGCGCGTACCTGGTGGTGGAGCGCGTGTCGGCGCAGGACTACGGCACCTACGTGTGTCTCGTGCAGGCCAACGACTTCGTCTCGCGCAGCTACGTTACGTTGCACTATAAATGTACGGACACAATTATAACAATTTACCTCTTGATACTCCGAGATATCAGCTGCTGCAAGGGTTCTTATCGAAGACTTTTCGCCTCAATTCTTGTGAGACGAATAAGCAAAGTGTGTGCGGTAGCCGTATCCGAACCGGGGATTCCGTAAACGACCTTTGGCCTTGGCAGCGCTGAACAATGCAAGCAATGTGCGAACTCCTTCTTGATTGGGTAATTATCATTTATGAAAGAAGTTTAAATAGTAGAATATTTTGCAGTGTGGTCTGGGGGCGAGTCGGCATGGTGCCGGGGAGGTGGCGCGGTGCCATGGCGTGCGCTGGCGCTGGGCGGGGCTGCGGGCGCGCTGCTGCTACTCACCGTCGTCGCGCTGCACCGCCGCTGCACGCCGCGCCTGCTGCT
>NW_013530290.1:0-579 GCF_000836235.2 Papilio xuthus
TGACAAAAACCAAAATACGGACCATGGCAAGGAGAACTGGACAAACGATGTGCACGACGATGAGGTGAGAGTTGAAGGAGGGAAACGGGCCCTGGGTGTGGCCAGCCGGGAGTTGCGTGTCTCGCTCTCTCGGTGCGACTCACCTATGGCCGTGAGGAGGCAGCTGCCAGGCCCTGAATGAGACAGTGGCAGCTGTACCTCTCTTGAGGAGAGCGCGGATGGGGGTACGCGATCTAGATCGCGCTCCCCACCTAGCAGGTTCTGGCGTAAGCGATCGCTCACGCCAGAACCGGCGCCTCGGAAGAGGGGACGCGGGCGGCCCATCACCACGGGCGAGTACGCCGGCCTTGCGAGGGCCAAGGCGGAGCTGAACGCCCAGCGCGAGCGCGAGCTCGAGCTGCAGGCGGAGGCGGAGCTGGCTGCGGAGGTCGCGGAGCGGAACCGGGTGCTGCAAACCCGGGCCCGGGCAGCGATGCCCGAGGGTCCCGGAGAAGCGGCATCCGGCGAGCGCTCTGCCGAGGACCTCGCTGGCACGGTCGAGGCGGCGCTGGACGTTATTGCCAGCGTCGCCAAGAAATC
>NW_013530291.1:0-995 GCF_000836235.2 Papilio xuthus
ATACCGAGCAAAGCTCGGTCATCCAAGAACTATAAATTAAGCAAAGAAACGTGTAGTTACTGTTAACACGTTTCTTTGCTTAATTTATAGTTCTTGGATGACCGAGCTTTGCTCGGTATTTTTTTTTATTATATATATATATATATATATATATATATATATATATATATATATACTGAATGGCAACCCCAAGTATGTGATATTCGAACAACGCACTTCTCGATAGCAGTGTCGCGGATTCCCAGAACTATTCAAGCTGACTCACGTGTCGGGACGTACGATAATCTGTGCTTAAAATAGAATTCCTTGAGGAATGTTAACAGTAATCATTGCAATTAATAACACACAATATGGACACGTTTCTGTATTCAAGACGACACAGCGGCATCCGAGGAATGTCCGTCAACTATTATTCATTGCTATTTTATTTCTAGCACGAGTTTATTTCAACTGCCGAAGTCTTATTGTAATTTTAGTGTCCAATTCATGTCACATTGGCTTGATAGTCTGGCTTATAATGCCGTAATAAGTTGGAATACCGAATCTAACAGTTGACAGTTTATTTTTTTAATTCCTACTGGATTGTATAAATGTGTTTCCGTGTTTAGGATTCTTTTTTTTAAATAAATCGATTGCTATTTTTAGTAGATGTGTTAGTAATACTTTATCTTAATAAACAAAATTTTACTACTTTTATAAATGTTCGACGAAAATAACAGTCCAATTAGACAGTAAGAGTTAATTAAAAATTGAATAAATAAATAATAAATGCTTTACTGTAACATACGTTTACACAATTATTCGGGAACCTTGGCTCTTGAAATAAGACTAAGCCCTATGTTTCCCTGTATATGTGTGCGTGTTGGGTATGTTTGTGCGTATGTATATATGTGTGTGTGTGTGTGTTTTTTAATTAGATACAATTCCGTCTATTTTAAATTAATGGGACAAAAATGTAAAAACATTTCCATTGTTATAATGTTGAGAGTGTAATA
>NW_013530292.1:0-2042 GCF_000836235.2 Papilio xuthus
TGTAAATTGGGTTCGTCCCGCGAGAACAACCCTGTGAAATGATTGAAATTGTATATGCAACAGTAGATATATTTTACATTCAACATAAATTTATAATTCTGAAATAAAAACTTTTATTAATTTCGTAGAATTCTGAATAATGGCAAAATATTTATCAGCAGTACAAAAATAAACCTGGCGCGCATTTTAAGCCTTAATTCGATGGTGTCCAGTGTGACGAACAAAAAATTACGTAAGTATGACTTTACTAAAAAAAAACATTTTTTTTGCTACAAAAAATTCGTAAAATTAAGGGTTAAGGAGAGGGGTCTATTCGGAAGATTTGAACATATATATCAACGGTACGTGACCATAGGTAGGAGTAAAGCACAAGTTTGCCCTTTGAGGTGTTTGTTCATAAATGCTAATTTGGAAATGGCTAAAGTAAGAATATCGATTATCAAAATGTTGTATAATATGATAAGAAATATAGGAAAAAGTCGTCTAAATACTTGAAGATTCACTTACAAATTCAGTAGACCATGACCGATTACATGTACGTACATTTAAAGTATAAAATATTGACCATTTTTTTTCAGAGGGGAATACTTTATGCATACTCCGCGCCCCCGGGGGGGGGGGACGCGGTAGTTATGTGGGATTCTCCTCCATAGCGGAGGCATACCCACTAAACCCCTCTGTTCCTCCAACGTATCGGGACGGGACCACGGGCACGCTTTCGCTCTCGTCCGCGGCCCATAAAATATTGACCATGAAATTAGAGTAACGCGCCTATAGAAGCCTGTTTCTTGCTTATTGAGCCATTAGACGTCTGCTGCTGGTCATAGGCCTCTCCCAAATATCGCCAATATAAAACATTCCCGACACCGTCAAAACATGTAATAAATATAAAGCTTTTCGCAACAGTAGCTCAAATGCAAAGACGTAAGTGGCCAGTGGATATGAGAATATATTATGTGTCGTAAGGCAGGGGAGCATAATGAAAATATTCAGTAAAGTCGGAAGCAAACGTTCCAACGAGTAGAAAGGAAAATACGAAATGGTAGTTCTCTCACGCTACTTATACTGCTTCGAATCCTTATAAACTGCTTTTACATACAATGTTACATACAACTATATTAATTGTATTATGTAGATTCCACCCGCGATCGCTCGGAATTAAAAAAAAACCTGAATTAGTTGCTTATGAGTTCTTCTAAAGTATATTCTATATCTGTGCCAAATTTCAGTAAAATCCATGCAGCGGTTCTGAAGATACCTTCTAACAAACATTCATCCAAACATTCGCATTTATAATATTAGTAAGATATACGTTTGTGCATAAGCTAACTTATTTACATAATGTAAGAAAAATTGCGTTTTTATTTTTTTATAACTTTGCTTGTTATACGTAAAACATTCCTGTGTGAAATTAAAATATGGGCTACGGATTCTTACACACAATAAACAACTCAAAGCTTATCAAAAGCAAATATTATTTTGATTTTACTTTAAAAAAATATATAAATAAGAAAAATAATATAATTCGGCGAATTATAATTTTTCCGTATTTATTATTTACATAATTTGATTTTAATGCAAAGAAAAATTATAAATGCTTTTCACGCCTTGGCGAAGAATAATAAAATACTCTCGCGTTCGCTGCGAACGAAATAAATTTCTCCTCTAAAGACTGTTACTGGTGAAATTTAATAAAGGAAACTGGAATCGATATGGTGGAACTGAATCATTTAAGCTTTTTATAAAATACACCAGAAACGATGTATGGACGTATTGCTGCACAGTTCTTTTCAGTCTTTATTATATAAAATATTCTATTATATAAGGTTTTAGATGTTAAATGTATTTTACGAATAATTACAATAGTTGCCCTAATTTGAAGATGGCATGTATGTATGCATATGAAGAATTGCAAACCTTGAGCTGGCCCATTGCCTGTAGAACGGACGGCCGATGGGGCCGAAAAGTCCTCGAGTGGCGGCCGCGGACTGGTCGACGCAGCGTAGGTAGTCCTCCCGCACGATGGACCGATGACCTGGTCA
>NW_013530293.1:0-1407 GCF_000836235.2 Papilio xuthus
CAAATAACGTCGTAATTACAATTTAATGAATTCAAGTACAATTTATCTAATTTCGAACGAATACGGTTAACATTTTGATAATATATTAACATTATAAGTTAGTGCGTGGAGATATAGCTATAGCTTAAAATATAAATGAGAAAAGAAAAAAAGAAAGTAAGCGCAATGATAGTAAATACTACTGTAGTTTGCTTAGGCTATTGCTATTCTTAATTAAGAGTGCTGGAGAGGTATCATCCTTCCTGACGTAGATATTGCCATATTTAATCCAAACATATTTGTAACTTTTTTCTTTAGCAGCCTTTCTGGTTTCAGCGTGAAGACTTTTTAGGTAAGGCGGCAAATGTTCCGTAATGTAGACAGCTTGCTTATTGCCAGGTATACCCAAATCAGTGGTGTTGAGAGGATCGTTTTTATTGCTTTTGTTGTATTTTTTAAATGCAGATATTATGATGTCACGCTGTCTTTCTGTTGCTAGCGTTACTAGTATATTGCGGGGTCGAGTGGACTGCGGGTTGAGTTTAGCCACGCGACGTACACAACGAATGTTTGCTTCTTCGATAGGGGCTTGAATGACAGAGAAAAGTTGCTTAACGGTCGAGAGAATGTTCTCATTTCGTCTGTCCGGAACTAATTGAATTTCAACATTAAGACTACGCGAAGATTTTTCCAATGCATCTAACCTTCTTTGAACATCAGTGAGTTCAGTCTCAAGGCTAGTCTTTTGTTTTTGTAGTTCGAGGATTGTTTTACTCGATACATCTAGCTTTGCCTTTAACTCTGTTTGTTGCAGCGCAAGAAAGTCCGTTGTTCGTGTAAAATCATCCTTAAGGTTTTCGATTTGTTTTTTCATGAGAGAAGTAAAACTATCCATTAAAGTTGATTTCATCGTTTCGAGTTTTACGTCCAGTAAGCTGCTTATCTGCTGCAATGTAACCGCATTTCCCGGCGGAGATGTATCGGAGCAAGAAAGCGAAGTGTTCTGCGGCTGTTGTGCATGTTCTTCCCTGCTCGGATCATCGCTCGGTGGAGTCGAGGCAGGCGGGGAGATGCACGACATCCGCGCACTGGCTTGAGTCTTGTCGCCCTTGCGCCTAGTTATGTTGTCGCACAAAGGACATTTCCATGACCTTTTTAGTTCGCGAGCGTTTTTGTTGTAAAAGGATGTTGTTAAATCAACACAACGATAGTGAAAACCCTTTTTACAGTTTGAGCAGACGACCACTTCATCTTTTTTTACGGAGTGGGTACATCGGTCACAAATCATTATCGCAATAGTACAGGTGCCACAGAGTAGAATAAATCGAATGCTAAGTTCTATACAAAATTGCAGTACGACAATGACGCGATTTACGTACTGTTCTATAAAGTGCAATAACTCTGTACTATGACATTTAAGCGATACTG
>NW_013530293.1:1501-1711 GCF_000836235.2 Papilio xuthus
GTCACAACCACAATAAGTTAAACTAAGTTGATTGTATCGTAATTATGTAAATTAATTTTCTGCACTTTATCTCTTTTTAAACAAAATATAAACCGGAGCGCAGTGTTCGTGCGACCGCGCGCGCGGTACCAAACTCTACTCAACCTTTGCAATTCAGACGTATTAATTTAATTTCAAACATAATTTTGTTTCTATATAAGTCTGACTCCT
>NW_013530294.1:0-2859 GCF_000836235.2 Papilio xuthus
TAGATCATTGAAGTGTTACAGGTATAAAAGCACCACGGCTGACCATTAAATTGGTTGGATGATTCGTGTCTTACAAGTATGAAAACATGTCTAAAGACATAAAAGCACTACGGCTGACCATTAAATTGGTTAGATGATTCATGTCTTGCAAACATGAAAGCTGCATAGCGGACCATTAAATTGGTTAGATCAGTCATGTCTTACAGACGTGAAAGCAGCACGGCTGACCATTAAATTGGTTAGATCATCTAATCGTTAAATCGATAAGTTCATTTACAGCCTGAAAAGTTGTCAAGTACATAAATTAAGAAGATTGAAACCCTGATCGATAAATTGATATTACGAGTGGTAAGAAGTTTGAAGCTATTATATATAATTTGTGTGAAGCAAACTGTTCACTAAATTAAGGTGAGAGGTATCTAAATTAAGGTGAGAGGAAATACATTATCTACAATAAAATCAAAATAATAACTATTAATCAACTATATGCCTACAGTACATGTTTTATAATTAGAAAAACCATCAACAAAACAAATCATCAATAACATGTCGTTTGTAAAGTTACAGATTAATAAACGCAGCACTCGGCGAGCAAGTCTAATTGTTGTGCCGAAAGTGAGTGGAAAGAGATATATGTATAACAAACGAAGGAGTACGGCTTCATAAGTTGTTACTGTCATCTTTATAAATGTAAGTTCAGTTAATCAATTTAAATCTAAGCTACCTGAATACATTTTAGATTTTGTAAAAAAGTAAAGTAAATTTAAGTCAAATCAATGGCGACTATATTATGTACATTGTACGATATTGTTTTCAAGTAAGTGACTATTCCTTTGTCTTTTTGAGAAGTAATTCTTTTAACCCTGTTATAAGCACCTTACTACAAAATACGTAGTACAAAATGATATAAAATGTGATTGACTATTAGTCACGTTTTGTTATGAATATTTACAATATGTATAACGCAATTTCTAATATTATATTGCCAGTTATTAAAGTCATCATAATTGGCTTTATTAACGAATCCGTGGCTAATGCTGGATTGGTGAAGTTTCCAGAGATACTATTAACTACGAGTATATGTAAGTTCAAATCTCGTGATGTACTGTGCACTAAACGAATTTCGATTCAATAATTGTGAAACAGATAAGTAGTTTCCGCTTCCGGCGATAGATGACTCTGTATTTAAAATACATCTGAAATTGATTTTATTGCTCTAATTTGGTAAAAATAAGAGCGGAAACGTGTTTTTCTTTGATAATGACATGCTACAGTTGCCGTAAAATATAATAAATAAAGGTTAATGTTTTCTTTCTGAAATAGCTTTATTTATAGCATAATTATTGGACCAAGTCATGGAGGAATTCATTGTAAAAGTCGCTGTTAAGGCAACTCCTCGCTGAGGATACACTAGTCGCAGTCGGGGTATGTTTAAGCTGGATTTTGTTATCAATAACCCGCAAAAAATTGGTGAGTAAACTTGAATTAAGTTTTAACGGCTTTAAACTCAATTTAGGGAGTAGAAATACCGAATTATGAAATACTGAACCAAAATCGCACTATGGACTTATTAAAACGACTTTAGCACACCGCCTAAAAGTGTGTTTAAAATCAGAGAGATCTTGTTGACATATAATTTTACTTTTAAATGGCAATCCATTTGGATTATTATGAGCTGAAAAAAAAACGATTGTGGAATAAAATGCTATCGCTTAGTTCTACTAACTTAACTATTTTCATACATAATAAATACTGTTTGATTGTAAATAACATTAGAGAATAAACGGCAATGACAAGTTCATTTGCTGACCTGTGAAAAGAAGGGACAAAGAGTTTGTCTCTTTGTGTTTATTTATGTTACGCTTATATTGAAAAAGACTTTTACTATGTTCAGAGTAGTCATTAGCAATTCAATGTTACATATAGGTTGAACATCTGATAAATTGAAAACTTATAGTGGCATTTAAATATTGTCCATCAAGTTAAATATAAAGTTCAACATAATTGAATACCGTCAGTGACTCTGTGTTGTGGGTTGAAAGATCTCAAATAAGCTGGGAAATAAATTTGGTAATTAAATATAAAAAAGGTATAAGTCTTGACTTTTGAAACCTTCATTCAATAGAAAATATAACATCTTTGAAGGAGAAGAAACATTAAATTGTTAACATAGTAAGTTAGTCATTTTCAGGTTATGTATTAGAAAAAGAAAAATGATCATTGACTATTCCATAATATAGGGACAGAACATTCTTATTGATGCGTGGGTGGCTTCATCTGTCTGTCTGTCTATCTGACCTTCTTTCAAGCGGGAACTGCTGGGCCAATTTGGATGAGGTTTGGTACATTGATGGACGGGAGCCTGGGACCATTGTCATGGACTGATTTTGATGTATTGGAATATGTGAATTTTGTGCGAGTATTTAGTGGGTTTAATATGTTTCAGTATAAAACTTAGTAATATTAAGTGATTAGCCTAAGTGATTGAAATGCTATCCAAGTCAGTATTTCGTGCGAGCGAAGTCGCGGGCACAGTTACATCAGTTACAGCTTTTGGTGTTCCAACCAACTAGTACTGTGTCTACAGTGCATAGCATTCATAGTACAGAGTAAAATTTTATTATTACTACTAGCGTAAATTATCACGTCTAGGATACATTCAAACTGTTAAGTACTTTTAAGTACTGTTAATTATTAAACATATCTTTTTAGCAAAATATTTGGCTTCGACATTAATAATTTACACAAAGATAACAAAGTAAGGCGTCAATTAAAATCCTGCTTCCCATACCTCAGAGACAGGTATTGATGGCGATATTGAAGTTCGGAATATTTTAACGTGACAAATGCCAAGACGAA
>NW_013530295.1:0-531 GCF_000836235.2 Papilio xuthus
GTCCCGCGAGCGCTACGTCAGTCCAGGCCAGCGCCGCCGATCGCATCATCGATGCGATACGATCTATAAATATACCGGTGAGATCTAACCAGTCTTATTATATTTCTAATTTTGATCCGAGTGTTAATGACATAGAGACATGGTGGGAAGAAGTAGACCGTGCTAGGTCTTCTAATAATTAGAGTGATCACGAATGTCTTTCTCGCATTGGCAATTGTTTACAAGGAGATGCTAAAACGTGGCTCAGTGAATGGGTAACGAATGACCACAGTTGGAGTAATTTTAAAAACGAATTTAAGCCTTTGTCTTTATAAGAATTTTTTTTATAATATTATTATATTTTAAATCTAACCTTATTTGATAAGAATATTAATAATAATAATAATAAATCTTTAATTCAGACACATGGTCCATACAAAACAAAAATACAAATTAAACACACTAGCACGAAAATAAAATAAAACATAATTCTTTAGGGCACATGTAGACGTGTCCACATGGCCAGCACTGGACAGTCCAATCCCACTCTAT
>NW_013530296.1:0-870 GCF_000836235.2 Papilio xuthus
TTTCTTAAAACTACATTCGTATTCTGCAAGCTGCTCCAAATTCTAATAATCTAAGTTCGCACTTATTTCTGCAATAATTTATTTAAATTTTCTTCGCCATGTTGACACGATTTTGAGTATTATTTATTTAGAATATAAAATTCTGTTATAAAACTAATTAATTAAACTACCAAAATAATACTATAAACTATATACTAAAACTAAACCAAACTAAAAATAAAACTAAATAATATAAAAAATCGACCCCAAATCGCTGCGGTCGCACGGTAGGGTTCCCAAGAGGCTGGCGGCATTTCCCCGTTGGATGGCCAGGCTCAACCTTTGGCCGAAATGCGCGCCAGCCCTTGGATCCCCTGAGGCGTCGATGAGGCGTGCGGAAATCTCCTTAAACAGGCGACGGGCTTCCGCACCCCAAGGCCCCAAGGTCTCCACGGCAAAAGGCGCAAATATATACGGATCTGCCAACGCCGCATATTTACGCCTTTTATTGATTTCGGCTGTCGCCGCAGCTGCGCCGGCTTTACGAGCGGTCGCTCTCACGTGGGATGGAGCAACAGTGTCCACGCATGTGGCATCCCACACGAGTGACCGCCCGTTTTTCCACGGAATGAGCGTCATACCGTCGGGCCTCTTGCCATCGTCTCGGGCAATGCCATTGGGTTCAAGCACTGCCGGCACGCCGGAAGAGGCAAGGGCTCGACGGATGACGTCATTTAAAGCGGCATGGCGCGGAATGCGTCCCGCACTGCGACGACATGCTAAACCGTGATGACCAAGAGGATCGACGTCTACCCCACAACGACAGCGATGGGGTTCGTTCGTCCGGGCCCCAAGACGTAAGCTCACCGCCAAACTAAAAGTAGTCCTCTC
>NW_013530296.1:1032-1226 GCF_000836235.2 Papilio xuthus
AGGTCTGGACCGATTGCACTAAGCCAGGTATCCCTGGCCTCGGCCAAACAGGCAACCTCTACGCCGCAGAGCGACGGGCCTAGTATGCTACCAACGAGGTTAACCGAGCTATGAACCGAGGACAGGAAAGCTGGCAGTGCTACACTTGAAATTTTTCGTATTCCAAGACCACCATGGCGAATCGGTAAGGTTGC
>NW_013530297.1:0-4849 GCF_000836235.2 Papilio xuthus
GTTAAATTTTAAATTGTTGTAGTTCCAAATCAAAAGTTACATTTTGTATACAATTATAATTTTAGGTATTATTTTCGAGAATATAGTAATTTTGAGTTAAGCTGAATAATAAATCTATAATTTTAGACATTATTAGTTAGAATGCTTTGACGCGAATGACGTGCTTTCGTTACCAAGTGAAGTGTCGGAATTAATGGTGAGGGGACATAAACGTCGACATTTTAGCTATGCTAGTGATGCGCCAGTACACCGGCACTGTGTCGGATTTTCTTCCTAACAGTAGTAAGGTTAGCGGTTTCCTGCGACTCTGTCCGCGCGGCATTAAAAAATAGTTAGTAGACAATCCCCAAATCTACTGAATCTTAATTCTTACTAATATTATAAATACGAATGTTTAGTGGATGGATGTTTGTTTGAAGGTATCTACAGAACGACTCCTAAAAAGGCTGAAATTTGGTATAGATGTAGAGAATTGCCTAGAAGAACATATAGATTAGTATTTTTTTTTAATTCTTTGCGGACGAAGTCGCGGGCGATAGTTAGTAAGATTATAAAGAGAAATTATTTATTTGCATTGAATAGGTTCCGAAATTAAATTCTTTCATTCAACATGAATAACATATGAGCTATATTTATTACTAGTTTTTTTTTTAATTCCGTGTGGACAAAGTCACGGGCAATTGCTTGTATGATAAACGGATATATATAAAGAAGGCTAAACACTCACGTATATACGTCCGGTGGCGGCACCGACTAGTTTCGAGCCCATCAGTACCACTCATCCTGATGAAGGGCCCCCGATGGGCTTGAAACTAGTCGGTGCCGCCACCGGACGTATATACGTGAGTGTTTAGCCGTGTTTATATATCAGTTTAGTATAATGTCTCACGAAAGTTTGTATAATTGTATGATGAAGTTGTTTTGCGTATTTTTAGTAAATACAAAAGTTTAAGCAAACTCTTTGTTTACATAATAACTTTTGATTTGGAACATATAAGTACATTTTTGTCTTTTACTCTATATATTATTAATTGTTTTTTTTTCTATAAAAATATCGCCTAAATGTATTTTTTTTTAATTCCGTTTTTTATTTTCAAGTAATTAAAGAAAATTTACGTCCATTGTAATATTCTATCAGATTTATTTGCTATGTTGGTAATATTGTATTTACTTGGTGTTATTTTTTATATAGTTTTTATATATCAATGATTTTAATATTGTGTTGGTATTTAAAGTTTGTCGTAAATTGTAAATAAATATGTTTGTCCGTTTTTTTTTTGGATTAATTTGAAGTCTATTAAGTATTTAATTTATTTTTGTATGAAAATTAATGTGGTACTTTATGGACTTCAAAGAACTATGAATCGGTTTTGTTATATAAGAAATAAATACTGTAATTTAGATGAGAAAAATCGAAAATATTTATAACTTATTTTACACATTTTGTCAAAATAAAACGGACAAACTGTTAAATCTCTGAATGAATATATGTCATAATTACCATAGTTGTATAATTCATAGGACAAAAGTAAGATGAAAAAACCTCAGAAGATATTTTTTTGATATAAATTCCTTTAAAATTTACAATAAGTAAATTCCTAGCTTGATATCTTTACGCGTTCCTGAGAAAAATGGTCTTGACGGACAGATAAAGTGATCCTATAAGGTTTCCGTTTTTTCCTTTCGATGTACGGAACCTTGAAAATAACATTTACAAAATGAATTCTCAAATATGTCAACTTATAAAATTCTCCATCTTTTTTTTTATATATACGATAAAAATATATTCAAGATTATGTTTCTATTACAATGTTTCTGCAGTGAAAACGCTTATTAAAACAAGAACGGTGTAGTTTTAAATATATTCATTGAGAGATTGCAATTTACACACATAAGTAATTTAAACTCTAGAATATATTCCACTATTTGCAGGCCAATAGGATTACAGTGAGTTTTCAATGTAGGAAAACATGTATAAAAACATGTTATCCCAATGTTACAACAGGTTACAGTATGTTTTTCTTGATATCTGAATTTATATTTGTTGCAATATTTCTCTGTGTGTATTTACAGTAGAACCTGGATAAGTGAGAAACTCAGGTAAGAGACAAACCTCTATAGGCGAGAAACTCGGGTAAGAGAGAAGCTTATATAAGCGAGAAACTCGGGTAAGAGAGAAGCTTATATAAGCGAGAAACTCGGGTAAGAGAAAAACCACTATAAGCGTGAAACTCGTGTGAGTGAGATACCTCTGGGAAACTCGGGTAAGAGAGAAACCTCTAAAAACGAGAAACTCGGGTAAGAGAGAAACCTCTAAAAACGAGAAACTCGGGTAAGAGAGAAACCTTTAAAAACGAGAAACTCGGGTAAGAGAGAAACCTTTAAAAACGAGAAACTCGGGTAAGAGAGAAACCTCCATAAGCGAGAAAAGTATCGCGGTCTCTTGGACTTTTCTTTATCCAGGTTCAACTGTATTATAAAGGTTTGTGTTGAAATATTATGGAGTGTATAAAAGATTGAATAAATTATGATTTTATCTATGAAAATTGAATTGATTAAGAAATCAAATGTTTAAATATAAATACGGAATTTTTTCTGTTTTTTTTTTTTTTACTTTTTGTGAATTATTTTGTAAGAAATTATGTTACATATTTTATTCTCCATTTTTTTTTTACTTATTTGTCTGTGATTTGTCTTCATTTATAAGTAGAAATTTAATATTTTCAGTACAGTCGTGAAATAAATCGTTAAATCAGTTATTTTTTTTTAAATTTAGGTGATGGTAGTTAGTTTCTAATAAATATAAAAATAGATTTAATATAGATAATGTAATTCACTTTGAAATAATAGCTTTAGGATGTAATTAAGGGTAAGTGTTTTTTTTTATTTTTTGCAGCAACTATGACTATAATTTTTTTTTGTCTTATAGCTATTATTGGGCTAGAAATCATAAAATATATTTTTATTACTTTTTTTCTCTATGGCAGCTTATTATCGTATTAAATTTATACGTATGTTTCTCGTACCAAAAGTATTAGTAAAATTAAACATTATTTAGGGGTATTTTCAGCGGAGTTAGTGATTTTAGTGAACCCCAGATTAGTAGGTGTTAAAAGTGTTAACTAGTAAGTGTTAACTTACTAGTTAACACTTTTGTGTGTGACTGTAACTGACGAGTTCCCACTGTCGAAATACTTGTATAATATTTTTTGGTTATTAAAAAAATTACGACACTCACTGTGGGTTTCTGATACCAAAATCGTATTAATATTATAAATGCGAATGTTTAGATGTATGGATTGGATGAGATGTATGGATTAGATGATGGCAGTGGGGACTCTAAAAGTGTAGGATGATGTACTCAATTAATTGCAGGTGCTAATTTGTTTTTAATAAGTTTTTTTTCTTTATTTGGATTTTAAGTAAAAAGAGATTAATTTTTAAAATAAGTTTCACGACCGTATTATATTGGATACAGCTAATAGGCTTTGTATAGAACAAAAACCGTAAAGAAAAACTTGTCTATTTTGTTGAAAAAATACGAGCGTGAAATCTTATACGTACGAACGCAATAATCAAACTTGATATATATTTGATTAACCGTGGGTTTCCGAGACCTAAATCTCCGTTTTAAATAACGGTATCTCTTTTTTGTTTTAGATAATGACAGGGATAAAATGTATACAGAGATTTAAAGCTCAGGAACCGACTATAACTAATATAAAATTAAAATCCATCGATCTAAGGAAGGCTTAAAAATCTGATCTTTAAATTAGATGCATTTTCGTATTTAGTTGTATGAAAAATAAATTTAAAGTTTGATTATTAGGTTCGATTGTTAATGTTTTATTTTTATATCATAAGGTGGCAAACGAGCGAGCGGCCACCTGAAGTTGCTAAAATAGCGAAGTGACCGTTGCCCATAGACATACGCAATTGCATATGCGTAGGAGGAGAGGATGTACAGAAAGTAAAAATCTTCCCTTCCCATGCATCCTCTCATCCGGAAAGTCCACTTCCACTTCCCATCCTTTCCTTATGAGAAAAGGGTGGGAAGGGAAAGAGGACTAAATTGGACCTCCGGGACACACACTCATCAGACTGTACTTGGAATTGCTTCCACTTGACGCGTGTCTTCTGTGTGGTCGTGGTATTTCACCGGGCGAGCCGGGTCGATTCGTGCGAAGATGTTAAAGCGGGCTCTACCACTGTTAGTCTGTTGTTTTGCGTACATAATGCATGTAATATTAATAGGGCTTTCATAGTATAGCAACTATTTTTATTTAAAATATATATATGATTATAATTTTTTTATACTTTTCAATGTATATAAATACGGCGAATGAAATCTCTGTTATATTGGTTGTAATTTTATGTGAGATATATACTGAATATATATTTATTATATTTGATGTTTTTTAGTATTGAAAATGCAATAATATTTCAAATTATTTTATAAGTAAAGTTATGTAAAATTTGCAATTTATATGGTTTATTTGTTTCTCAGAAACCGCCTACTTTGTGTTTTAAATTTAAGGTATAAAATATGTTTATACCCGGTTTTTGAAGTCACTTAATCTCTACCAATTCACTTTGCTCCGACTATTAACCCAAATTATGTTAAATAAAGTTCACGTATTTATAGTGTATTGAATTGACGTATCAGAAACCGGGTTGTATTAACCAGTAAAAATAGAACCAGTCTAGATGTTTTTGTGAAGGATTCTTAACTATAGTATTTAAGTCCGTTTAGACAGACCGGGGCGAAGAACAGAGTATATTTTTGTCGCAAATGAAATTGAACTTTATGCTATCGTGAAAGGGTTTAATTTAAGTTTTTACGTGTTAA
>NW_013530298.1:0-221 GCF_000836235.2 Papilio xuthus
AAAAAAAAAAAAAAAAAAAAAAAAAAAGGTTAGGTTAGGTTAGGTTAGGTCCCACGGACCGGGGTGCGGTGGCCGGTGACCTCCTCGTGGTGCACCCTGGAAACTCCCCACCTTCTGTGGGGAGGCTAACAACCGGCCGGGAGGGGATAGTGTTCGTGGGGCTATACCGGATAGGGCTTCCCATACCGGGCAGGCCCGCGGACACTATGGGGTCCTTACCA
>NW_013530298.1:414-607 GCF_000836235.2 Papilio xuthus
TAGGCCGCGCGTCCTGGTTTGGGGACCTCACCCCGTAATAAAGGCGGTTTCCGGTGTCCGACAACACTGGAAAAGTATGAAATGGCAAGCTTCAAAACAGACATACCCCAGGAGGGTACCTCCAGCATCGCTGGAGGAGAATCCCTCCCCGCGGCCTCGGCCGCGGGCAGCCCCTCGTATTCTGGGGGGGGCA
>NW_013530299.1:0-1244 GCF_000836235.2 Papilio xuthus
GCGTTAGTAATGCGTTCAAATCTAGATGTGTTTCAAAATATAGCTATTTTATAAACTGTTTAATTCACCTATGCTAATGTGTCTTTATATATGTGGTATGTTTTGATTATTTCAAAAGGGTGAAGTCGGTTCTATTTTTACTATTCGTAACTCTATGACTTCTAAGTCTTTATTTAAATGTATTTACAATATTAAGAAGCAGTTTGTGAAACGCATACAAAAGCAGTTTCATCCTTTACTAATTGATCTACAGTCATTCAATATATTATTTAACAATTTTTCCTTTCACAAAATAATTTTAACCGATGCTATAAGATCTTTTAAATGCTGCATTCCGTCTTCTTCTACAGAATTTCCTTTTATATCTTCTTCGAGTTGAAAATCCTTTCAATTTGTCGTTATTTGTTATATTCTGTACTATTTGTGACCATTTTTGGTCTAGATCTTCTGGTGGTTTGTCATTGACTAGAATTATAGGTTTTATAAAGTTAACACTCTTCACAGGCTTAGATTTTCTTTCTTCTTTGACGTGTGTTGATGATGTTCTTGACCAATCTTTACGTATCGAACCTCGTGGTGAGTTTACTTTAGAACTTTCCTTACTGGATATCACCAATTCTTCTAAATTAATATTTGATAGTTGAGAAACTCGTCCGTCGTCATTGACTTCGTTACCAGTTGTTAAGGCAGCTTCAGCGTCTTGGAATTGAAAGAACTGGAATAAAAACATTAGAAATATTACTAATATGTAAACAGAATTAATATTTGACTTATTTCTGACAGAGATTAAATTAGAAGATACGGTGAGTAACGAAGTTAGACACTTTATATGAACCTTATTACTACGAGGGTTTACCCGTGTAATTGCTACTGGTCAAACTAACCATAGTTCTCTGCTAAATGGAAAAACTTAATCATTACTATATTAATTTAGGAAAATCCCCATAAAACAATCTTATAAAAAGCGTATTTAAACGACTTCTTTCTAATCCAAATAATTCACCGTAAAAAAGGTTCAGTTTTTTTCAATCGCAAAAAAGTTTCAATGTAGTTTAAAAATATTTGTATTTATAAAATAAACTTTATGTTAATCTATAATTATATCGAAATCAATAAAGAATATATAAATCGTGTTGAGTAATTCCTCAAAATTAATTATTTTTAACAGCTGGTAGAGACATAATGGCGGGAAACAGACAGATATCGATATAAACTGAACGCGGTACACAATTGGTATTTTAAGT
>NW_013530300.1:0-1134 GCF_000836235.2 Papilio xuthus
TCTAATGTCGGAGAAACACTTTTCTCAACGACATCTGTAGTGGTTGAGGACTTCGTGGGCGCCATTTAGGGTAAAGTGCAAGCACAAAACACGATGACCCAACTTGATCCGTCTTCACTTCACGACTATATTCGTAACAACTGTCAAAACGCCTTATATAAAGATGGTGCCTCAACCCCTCTCAAGCCCAGCTGGCTCTGCTCTGATTGGTCGTTACTTAAATTACGATAATAATGTTATTTAGTCTAGGAAAAACGTAACTTATAAAGTAAGATCAAATTAAAAGTTATTAGAAGCTTTTACAATATCAATAAACATTAAAAATTGCACACAATGCGTTAAAAAGTGATTCAGTTGACAATGGCTACTTAATAACTTCCTACTTTAAATATATTGTTAGCTGAGGGTGGAACTTAAAAATAAAGGTAGGGTGATGTCAATATAAGAGACCGCACCCTCATTTTCGGGCCACACTCGCCACCGAACACTGAAGCCAGCGGAAGCTCTGCCCGTTTGACTAGCCAAAATAATTAATCATTTTAACTCCGATAGTTGATTAAGTTAATGTTGTATTTTTAAATCATTTTAGTGTTAATTACATTTATTCAATTCTGTTAGTTTTCTTATTAATTCAAAAAGTACTGTAGTAGTGTATAAGATTGTTTTTTTAATTTTTCCTGCTTCTGATCCTTAAGATCAGAAGTGGGATAGTGAAACTCCCAAGTCCTTGTTTGTACATCCTGATACGATGTGTTTCCATTGTTATTTCTTTAATTGGCTAGTCATACGATCAGAAATATATTTTTGGAAATTATAACTACACTTGTTTAAAAGGACAAATTAGCACTTTGTTTTCGGTGTTTCGTATAATATACGTAAGTAAGACGTGATGTGACGGTGTGATCAAGTTTTATAAACAACTTTGGTGAGTACGTTCCAATTGTTTTCTTCTCCGCTTTAAAATAACAAATAGAAGTTGTATTTGTTAGCTTTTTGTGTAAATTTTAGAATGGCTCAATTTTAATATTTTGTCGTGTCTACCCTATTGATCAATTATTTACCGTAACTTAATGCCCTGCTTGGAATTACGTCTAATTTTAAATACTTGCTAAAAAAAAGAAAACATGCCTAATA
>NW_013530301.1:0-231 GCF_000836235.2 Papilio xuthus
GGTTTAAGAGCGACAGTCGCGTCTGACGTCCGCTCAGGTGTGAGAGCGATGACTAACGTTTGCGACCGCTCAGGTTTAAGAGCGACAGTCGCGTCCGACGTCCGCTCAGGTTTAAGAGCGATGACTAATGTTTGCGACCTCTCAGGATTGAGAGCGACAGTCGCGTCCGGTGTCCACTCAGGTGTGAGAGCGACGGCATAGATTAATATCCCTTCAGGTGCGAGGGCAATG
>NW_013530301.1:431-625 GCF_000836235.2 Papilio xuthus
CAAAGGCGAACCGTGTGTTAGAGTTAATAATTATTACAATAATGTATAACTGCAAATTTTTGTATAAGCTGGAATTAAGAGACACCAAGGGTGCTGCATAAAACAGCAGCAGGAATTTAAAAAAAAAAACCGGTAGCAGTCGAGATTTTCACGGTAGCATCGTCTGGATGCTGATTATTGCAGTGAGTTGGGTA
>NW_013530302.1:0-523 GCF_000836235.2 Papilio xuthus
TGTGGGACTTCAGGGATCTCCTCAAAATCTGGAGCAGGTTCTTCTTTCACGACAATACTGGTGACAGGTTCTTCGCCTTCCTTTTCAATCGTTGTTATCTCAGTTACTTCTTTCTTGGGTCCTTTACGCTTTTTAATCACTCGCTTGATTGTCTTCACCTGCTGCGTTTCACCACTTTCCGTCTTCACTTGATCGATCTGTACTTGTTCGGGTTCTTCTTCGATCACTTTACCTTGTTGTTGTTCTAGTAATGTGTCATTTTGTGTGTCGTGTAAAGTGTCAAGTGGAGATGTAGTGTCATCGAGTGTTTCCTCTGTTGTGTGTACTGTAATGAACGGTGTTTCGTCATCTATTTGTGTTGAAGTGATTTCTGTTGTTTCGAGTTTTGGACCTAATTGTTTTTTAATGGTACGTTTGGTTGTTTTAATTTTACGTGGCTTACCATCGTCAGTAGGAATATCCTCTTCTTTGGTCTCTTCCGGAAGCTCAAGCACTTGTGGGACTTCAGGGATCTCCTCAAAAT
>NW_013530303.1:0-567 GCF_000836235.2 Papilio xuthus
TAATGAGTTTGACCGTTAAAGTACTTTTCTATTTCAAACAAAAATGAAGGAGATAAAGCGATGCATTGTACCGGTAAAAATAACACTTTTACTTTTACCTTTTACTGATACTGATTATATTTAAGAAACAAAGAAAAAAAACTGAATGTCAATATCCAAACAACATCAAATTTTTGGTCGATTGCAATAAACATTCCAGTGTGCGTGGGCGCGCACACATATGTAGATAATTGAAATTGTCGAGCAAAATTTACATTAACAAATTTTTACTGGTTATGAAAAAATAACCCAGTGATTGATAAAATGAAAAAAAAGTAGCCTGAGATTCGAACCGGTAAACTTACATATTACGGCAAACATACTAGAATACTGCGCCAATCTAGTATTATATATATTGTGACAAGGCAAAATTTGATATTAGTTAATACGTATCTGTCATATTCGGCGTGAGAAACTTTTATATTTAAGCGTTATGACAGGAGAAGAAAAATATTGGGTTGCCTAGTAAGTTCGTGCCGCTTTATAAGGAAAATTGAAACCCTGTTCTCTTAAATTTTTGGAAATGTT
>NW_013530304.1:0-505 GCF_000836235.2 Papilio xuthus
TGCACTGTGTGTGCCACTACAGGGCGCCCGCACACGCACGTGATGAGGGGCAATAAATGTGTGCCTCCCACCGTGAAAGGGAGGATGACCAGGCTGCGCCCTAGCCCAGCGCAGCCCAGCCAGCCGGCCGAGGAAGCTATGCAGGTGTCATAATGCCTGGACACCTGCATAGTGAATTCCTGCAGACCAACGCCAACCACTCCGCCCGCGCACAGGACCTGCTCATGCAGGTTCTGGCGGAGTGGAGAATTGCCGTTGCGGTCGTGGCCGAACCCTACGTGATCCCCCCCCATTCCAGCTGGGTTGGGGACACGGAGGGTTTGGTCGGCATGGTGGCGCCGCCGGCGGGCCGACAACGCATCTCTCTCAGAGAGAGGGGTGCCGGCTACGTGGCGGCGAACTGGGGGGAAGTAGTTCTCATCGGAGTCTACTTCTCCCCTAACAGGAACCTCTCGCAGTTCGAGAGGTTCCTAGATGGCCTGGAGCCGGTGGTACTGAGGGCATC
>NW_013530305.1:0-521 GCF_000836235.2 Papilio xuthus
TGCACTGTGTGTGCCACTACAGGGCGCCCGCACACGCACGTGATGAGGGGCAATAAATGTGTGCCCCCCACCGTGAAAGGGAGGATGACCAGGCTGCGCCCTAGCCCAGCGCAGCCCAGCCAGCCGGCCGAGGAAGCTATGCAGGTGTCATAATGCCTGGACACCTGCATAGTGAATTCCTGCAGACCAACGCCAACCACTCCGCCCGCGCACAGGACCTGCTCATGCAGGTTCTGGCGGAGTGGAGAATTGCCGTTGCGGTCGTGGCCGAACCCTACGTGATCCCCCCCCATTCCAGCTGGGTTGGGGACACGGAGGGTTTGGTCGGCATGGTGGCGCCGCCGGCGGGCCGACAACGCCTCTCTCTCAGAGAGAGGGGTGCCGGCTACGTGGCGGCGAACTGGGGGGAAGTAGTTCTCATCGGAGTCTACTTCTCCCCAAACAGGAACCTCTCGTAGTTCGAGAGGTTCCTAGATGGCCTGGAGCCGGTGGTACTGAGGGCATCGCCGGCCCAGGTCATC
>NW_013530306.1:0-1558 GCF_000836235.2 Papilio xuthus
GTTGATGTCATTCTACTGGATACTTGGTACAAGAAGGATTCCAATGCTGTACCTCCAGTGTCTGTGCTGCAGCCAATATCTTCTATACTCGTCAATTTTAATAACAAAGTAAGTTACAAAATCTAAAAGAAAACTTTATTTTTTAAATTGTTTTTCGTTATTTTTTAATTTGTTAATAGTGCCACTCCCAATAAAGATAAAAAAAAATTGTTGGTATTAGTAGTTATTATTCATAAATTAACAACACAACTACTTTTAGACATCAAACCTTTGGCGCGAATGACGTGCTTTCGTTACAACGTCCAGTGTCAGAATGAATAGTGAGGGGACATAAACGTTGATATTTTAGTAAGGCTAGTGTTGAGTCAATACACTGCCTCATTTTCAGATTTTCATCCTAACATTACATACTTCTCAACTTTATCAGGAAGCTTTTTGAAGAAAAAAATAATAGAGTATCCAATTATTATTTTTTTCTTCTTCTAAAAGTGCTATCTTCTTTCAAATGTCATCATCAAGGCGATCTGCCATTGTTTCTGAACTATTAACGTCGTTTAAGCCAAGATATTCGTCCCACAATTTGTTTTCCCTAAATCTTCCCTCGGTAAGACCTGAAGAAGTTCCATTATTAATTTACCGCAAAAAATATTCCAGAGAGTTCCAAAGCTCCAAGCAGAAGATCAAGCGGTGTGGTGGGACACGCTCTGCAAGATGCAGAAGTTGTTCCGCAAGGCGTCCCAGCAGCTTTACAATGCTGGTAGAATTGACAAAGATACTATGCATAATTATTTTATGTCAGGTAAGTTGGACTATTGATACAAATTAAGAAAATCCAGCTACATTTAAGGCCTCAATACTAATGCTCTATATGGCCAATTATTCTTCAAACAAAATCTACAAAATGAAGACTCTCTATATCCAATTTTTAAATTTGCAATGATTAATGATGCGTGTAATATTAAGTTCAAACATAACAAATAAAAAGTAAATTACAAAATTCAAATACGACAAGACAGTAAATCACAGATCAGAACTAACTTATGTATAAATAACACTGGAATGTAATATTCAAATTGTCTTTCCAGTAACTGAACGCGAAGTAATCAACGGTATATTAAATGTTAAAAACACGAAAAACCATTGTCTTGCTTATGTGCGGTACATCAATAATATAAACCTTCAAAATCTAAAGAAAGCAAGCAACTATGTTGACATCCTGAATAGAAGCTTAGACGCTGAAGCATCCAAACTTCTAGCTGATCTCAGAGATGTCAGATTACCTGAAAAAATAGAAACGACGAATATACAAAAGTAAGTATGAAAAAGATTTTAAATCATAGAAGTGGTGTTACATGAATCTTACGGCAGAGAATAAGAATCAAATTAGATTAGCTGTCGCCCGCGTCTTCGTCCGCGCGGAATTAAAAAACATTTTTTTTGTAGCCTATAATATGTTCTTCCAGCCTATGTTCTACATCTTTGACAAATTTCATTAAGATCCCTTGCTCCGTTCTAGAGATACCTTCAAACAAACATCCATCTAAACATTCGCATTTAT
>NW_013530307.1:0-2479 GCF_000836235.2 Papilio xuthus
ATGGAAAAAACTTATATGTTTGTAACTGAAAAACTCAAAAACTATTAGATTGATTTCAATCATTCGCCATTAAAAAGATACATTATTCCTGAAAGATAAAGACTATTTATTATATTATTTTATTTTCCAGAGATTAATGACATACTAGCTTCGATGGCGGCTTTCCTCGCGGCGACCTTGTCACCCATTTGTTGTACCACCTTCGGGGAAGGACCGATGAATCGCAGCCCCGCGTCAATGATGGCATGTGCGAAATCTGACCTGTAACATTATATTGCGTTTTTAATTAAAAAAAACCTGTCAAACTTGATCACAGTTTACTAATTAATAGATGGCAATATTCTTATCTTCAGAATTCAAATAAGAAGGTCGGTGGCGCAAGGGTTAAGCACTTGACTTGTAATTTACACAACCTGGGTTCGAATCCCGCCATGTACCATTTTTTCAAATTCAGATTTATACACTACGGTATGTACACTTATCAGACTTGCTTGAGGTAAAGGAAAAAATCTTTCGTATATTTTTCTTACACATTACTTTTTTGAGAGGTATTATCTTTCTTTTCTTACCTTTCTGAAAGAAGACCATATCCAGGATGTACCGCGTCGACGTCATTCTCCTTGGCCACACGGATAATCTCCGGGATGTTCAGATAAGCCTCGACGGGTGGAAGACCTTTACCAACTAAGTATGACTCGTCGGCTTTTTGTCTATCATAGAAAAATAAAGTTGATTATAATCATGGTCGAAAAACAATTGTTTTAATAAAAAAAATATTATTCCGAGAAGATGCAGAAGAAATATAATATTTTACAGAGACACATAGAGTCAAACCTTGATAAGCAAGAGTCTAAGGAACCACAATATTTCTTCTCTGCCAAATCCCTTTCTCCTTTCCACGCTTTCTTAATAGAGAAAGATGGGAAGGAAAACTGGAATTAAATTACGCCTGCATTCTTCCGCTTTAGCACATATCGCTATCAGCCAAATATCAGTAAGTCCAGCAATAAAATTTATTTATTAATCGACCATTGTATAAAATATATCATAGCTAAGGTGACTTAAATATTCTTTATTTAAAAAAACAACACACAATGTACTTCAATATTAAATACAGACAGAATTAACAACCATTTAAATGCAAAATAAGACTTAAGATAAACTAAAAAAAACAATAACAAAAAGAAGATCGTACAACTCTGAAGGACGGATGTGTCAAATAATAATGTTAACAAAACTTTGTTTTTTTAAACCGGTTTACCGGTATGACAAATGAATTTGATATTCTATGTGTCCACAAACATATACCTATCCCGTTCATTCCTTGAAAAGAAACAGAGACAACAATGTTTTTGTAGAAGCATGTCAGTAGTGAAAACGGTCAAATAAATAAAAATTCATGCCTTATTAAGTTAAGAATACAATGTCAGATTTAAAGGACAGACAGAATGACTATTTTAAAAAAATCGTCGAATTCCAACCAATCCGGACTGGTCAAGCGTAGTTGACTAGAACCTAAAGAAGTTGATTTTTAACTTAGAATAGTTTTGAGTCCTTCGGTGACGACGTGTATAACGATAAAGAGATCGTTAACCGTAAGTTTCTGAGACCATAATCCCCATTTAAAAAATTTTGTCTGTTTTGTTAGAGAAAATAACAGGGATGACAATGTTTTATACAGATATTTTGGCTTCAGAAACCTACGGTAAATGTTCAACGTACCTGTGCATCTGCAACCGATCTTGCTCGCTGTATATAGCGACGGATCGAATGCCTAACTCCGTACATGCTCGGAAGACGCGGATCGCTATCTCACCGCGATTCGCCACCAGCACACTCCTTATAGGCTTGTATTCCACTGTCGTATCCTAAGAATATTAATACATTATTGTAATTAAAAGTATCCGTAATATGTAAATTATGAAAAAATAGCAATCGCCCGCGACTCCGTCCGCGTGGATGTATAAAAAAAATTAATTAGTGTAGCCCATCCATCCATCCATCCACATTACATCCATCTTAACATTCGCATTTATAATATTAGGAAGTTAAATAAAACCCGCTCTTTAAGGCATAAATTTAAAAAATGAATAAATAATATCCTATGTCCGTCTCCTGGCTGTAAGCTACCTCCTCACCAATTTTCAGCCATATCGGTAAAGTCGTTCTTGAGTTATAAATAGTGTAACTAACACGACTTTCTTTTATATATATATATACATAGATATAGAAGAAGATTAAGAGTGTGCAGATGTTTGAATGTGGTGAGGTGGAGAAAACCTATCTCTTAAATATGTAATTAACATGATTAACAGAATTTGTGTTATTTATAAAACATAAATATGAAATTAGTTTGGAAGAGAAATTGCAATATAAAACATATCTTTTCTAATTTCGTGTCCTGAATCTTGTTCATTAGCAGTGTATCGACAATCAATAAGCTATCTTTCTACTTTGGAACTTTCAACTACTTACTCGT
>NW_013530308.1:0-224 GCF_000836235.2 Papilio xuthus
ACCGGGCAGGCCCGCGAACACTACAGGGTTCTTGTCGGGTCCTGCGTTTAGCGCAGACCCTGGACAGGGCCCAATGGGCGGTGTAGGGCGCGACGTGCACTTAGGTGCCGTTGTGCGAAGTGGAGGGGTGTTTTCCGCGGGGCTATGCCGGATAGGGCCTCCCATACCGGACAGGCCCGCGGAAAACACCAGCGGACCCTGCGGGGTCGGAGGATGGCGGCCTG
>NW_013530308.1:390-561 GCF_000836235.2 Papilio xuthus
CGGCCGCGGGCTGCCCCTCGTATTCTGGGGGGGGCAAAGACTGCCTTACGATACCAACGACGACCTCGGCGAGTAATATGGACTTGGAAGCATGCGATTTGGCTCCGGAGACGATGAGGCGCCCTTCACTGGAGGACGTCCTAATGAAGGAGGCGAGAGTGCTGCTGGAGC
>NW_013530309.1:0-606 GCF_000836235.2 Papilio xuthus
ACTTGGGGTGCGGGAATATCTCTATTTCTTTATTTTAAGTGTTTAAAAATCAATTACATAGTCTTAACATTACATACACATTATTTTCTTACATCTAGCTTAAAAAACATTAAAACAATTAAAAAATGTAAAATTAAAAGGTTAAAAAGTGAAAGGCGGCGGCGGCGGCGGCGGTGGCGGCGGCGGCGGCGGCGGCGGTGGCGGCGAACTCCATTGCCCGCCGAGGGCGGCCTCCCTCCGTGCAGAAGGGTTCATGGTGCACTTTTCACGATGGTTCAATGTCCGTTCCAGTAGGCACCTACAGCAGAAGTGTTCTGCTGCCGTGCCTCGGCTGGTAAGGTGTTGACCCATCGTCCGCCGACAGTCACTTTCCGTAGTTAACTCAACTGCCGCAGAAACAGTCGGAGAAATACTTTTCTCAACGACAAAGTGCAAGCACAAAACACGATGACCCAACTCGATCCGTCTCCACTTCACGACTATATTCGTAACAACTGTCAAAACGTCTTATATAAATATGGTGCCTCGACCCCTCTCAAGACAGGTGCTCTGCTCAGATTGGTCGTTACTTAAATTACGATAATAATGTTATTTAGTCTAGGAAAA
>NW_013530310.1:0-1347 GCF_000836235.2 Papilio xuthus
ACTAACTAATGTGAAATGTTTTTATATCGATCAAATGGAACTTTGTTTTTAATTTAATTTACGTAATCATAAAATACTGTTGACTCTGCTTTTAGGTTGAGTGCGTAGCACAAGTGTTTTTTAAGCTGCAGTAAATTTAATTAGACTTTCAGTTTTTAATACTTTCTGTTGATTTACTTTTTGCGTTTTTTGTTTGGGTGTTTGTTTTGTGTTTGTTTAATTTAAATACTTTTATTGTGAGTAAAGTTTAAGAGTCAAAAATGGATACAGACCCTCCCGATCCTGGAGGTGGGTTTGAAAATTGTAATGACAATTCACTTGCAGAAAATCCATTGAATATTAATAGAAAAAGAATCAACTCTGACCACGACTATATTGCAAATGCAATTACCAAGAAAACAGGAGACCTTCCCATTCCCTCTGTTCAATCTACTTATATAAGCCCGGAGTTTACTACAAAAAAAACTAAATACCAAGATTCTGACGCCCCCTTTCTTGTACATGTCTCGAAAAAAGAAAATGACCCAACATTAGGAGTGTCCTTACGACCAATTCATTTCGGTTACTTTCTGTCCAAAAATAACGTTAAGGGAATCTTGAATGATGGTGTTAAACGTGTAGGTCGTAACCGTATTTCGGTCGAATTTAAATCTGCATCAGCGGCCAACGATTTTATAGACCTACCTACACTTTTACAATATAATTATGAGGCAGTAATCCCATCTTACAATGTAACCCGAATGGGGATTGTACGAAATTTGCCCACAGAGTGGTCATTGGAAGAAATTGTAGAAGAATTAAACTCGGACCTTACTTTACGTGGCCTAGGAAAAATAGTACGCGCCCGTAGACTTAACAGAAAAATCCGAAACGAAGGTGGGGCTCCCTCGTGGGTTCCCACACAATCTGTTGTTCTCACTTTTTCGGGACAAAAGCTACCCGAATACGTCTATGGCTTCTTTAACTCCATCCCAGTGGAAATTTATTTATTACCCACAATTCAATGCAATAAGTGCTGCAGATTTGGTCATGTTAAGGCGCAGTGTAGGTCTAAGCCTCGATGTTTTGTATGTTCGCAACCTCATGAAGGAGAAACATGTGAAAAGACATCACCAACTTGCCTTTTCTGTGCAGGAAGTCATAAAGCAAATGACCAAACCTGTCCTGAATTCGACAGACAAAAAAAAATTAAATATGTTATGTCCATGGAGAATAAGTCATATCTAGAGGCTTCTGCTAGGTATCCCCAT
Source organism: Papilio xuthus (assembly GCF_000836235.2). Lineage (NCBI taxonomy): Eukaryota > Metazoa > Arthropoda > Insecta > Lepidoptera > Papilionidae > Papilio > Papilio xuthus. The sequence continues at coordinate 1,251 of NW_013530310.1, forward strand.
ACTGGTATGAAGTCGTATTCTGGCACAGTTAACAAAGTCCCTAGTAGTATATGTTCTTCTCAATCTTCCTCCCCTCGTATTCCACTTAAAACTTCTC
>NW_013530311.1:0-1259 GCF_000836235.2 Papilio xuthus
GGTTTCAGTATAGGAACATCAAGTTCTACAAGGATCTTGGTCTTGGAACTTTGGCACTCTGAAAACAGGCATACGAAACTCTATTAGTCTATGGTACAAATTGAACGCAAACGGAGATCCTCCATCTTGAAAATTGTGTCTATCCCACTCATAAGTTTCTCTATAATTTTTGTGCTGTTAAAAAAAAAACCATAGTGCATATGAATAAATTGTGATTTAAAAATTTATAATTTCTTTATATTTAAAGTTTAGATAATAAATAAACAACAATTTAATTAAGTTATTTGAAGTATGTAATTTAAAATTTACAATTTATTTGTATTCATCATGAAAACACCCCCCCCCCCCGACAACGATGTCTTCCGCCGTCCGCCATTAAACTTTCATTCTCTCATATAACAAACGAAATTTTTTATGATATTATTATATTTAAAATCTAACCTTATTTGGTAAGAATATTGTAGTTTCAGTGTGAATTGTGGGATTAAGTGTATTATAATTTTGAGAGTTAGAAAGCTGATGTTTTCTTCTGAGAAGATTTCCCAGAACCATGTGGTAATTACATTGTGTTTTTTAGTATTATATTTTGTATTTTTTGTTGTTTTGACTATTATTCTATCTCACTACATATCAAATAAAGTATCAATGACTACACTTGATATTTTTTGTACGTAAATAAATCTTATTCCATATTTACCTTAAAATGTTGCTAAATGTTTTTATATTCGTAATTACTTAGTAAAAGTCAATGAAATGAAAGTTCGCTTTGAACTTGTATAGAAGTTCTTAATAAAATAAAAGGTAATGCTTCACAAAACCGAATCAAGCCAAATTTCCATTACATATGTCTTAAACGATAGGGAATATTCTTACACTGTTTTGGAAGTTTTTTTTCGGAGTAGTAACTTAAGTTGAAAAAAAACGAAGAAAACTACATAGGGTAAGTTAAGTTTGGAACAATAGAAAGGCGCAGGATAAGTAAAGCTAGGTTTATAACATGTAATATAACACCAAAAGCAAACTGGAAAGGTTAGGTTTAGAACATTTTTAATACCATAAAAAACATCGAAAAAGCGAAAATATTTTCTATTATAATATGTGATTTTATAAAAATTGTGAGTGTCAGCGTACCTGTTACAAAACTGAAAACATATGAAACAATTTTAATATCTTAATGAAATAAATTAAGACCCTGAAAAAAAATCTTCATAGCAATATATTCATCTTCAGCAATCTTCATAGCAATAATACTCATGATG
>NW_013530312.1:0-2495 GCF_000836235.2 Papilio xuthus
CTTAACTACAACATTAGTTAAATAATTTCACAAAATCAGAATCTATCTAATTTCTAGTGATAAAATGGAATGGATTTAATTTTTTTTTAAATATTAACAAATTTTTGTTAATTAACTAATGTTTCTTGTATCGTTATAGTTAAGCTTTAGGCTTGTGCTAGGATATGGTTTACGACAATAGTCGAATGGCGAGATTCGAACTCCCGACCCCGGAAACCCGTACACTTACCCACTAGGCTAATCATAGTAATGAAGCGTCTAATTCCTGTCATATACTTTAATGCCCTTGTAAGAAATACCATAGGCTTTCTTGTTTTTGTATTTTAAAAACGTCGTAACAAAAATGTCAGCAGAAGGCTTATTGTAAATTCCTCATCTAAAAATGATTTCTCTTTGAATCGTCACAAAAAACATTGTAATCTTAATGGAGTACTCGTTCTTATACTAATTACTTGATATAAATGTACAGTCGCTATTGGCTTTGATTGTGGTAGCGTCAGCAAAAAACATCAATAATTTTTTTTATCAAAATAGAACAAAAAATGTAGCAATTTTACTATAATTATTTAAAATTTGTCAACGCAATCAATAATTTAACAGTTACTGATTTTTTCGTATCTTATTTTAATTTAATTTAATTAAAATATCTTTATTTTTTTTCGAAATTAACAGGTTTTCGTCTATTTTTTATAATCTTTTATATCAAAACTTTGGGAACAGGATAAACAAAAAAAATTTTTATTTTAAAATAACAAACTTTATTTGCACACTGTACTAATTTAGATTAGCTGCTCTTCCCATTTTGTTTTTTGGCAATTTTTCCAAATGCCAAATACTCAGTCTCCGGGGAGCGACTTAGCGGCCGCTTTTACAATAAACTCAGCCCCAGTTGCAATGTTGTCCGCTTTACAGTCGTATGCTCTTTTAGATACCTCAAGACATGAGAATCTTGTCATAAAAGTCTTACGATGTCCAGGTGAGTTTAATAATTAACTGCTTTCATTCCTGGACAAGGATTTAGAGGGGTGAAAAATATTAAGACTTTGCATATCACCAATCAATCAATCAAAATACTCTTTATAAAATTAGCAAAAGAAAAATTATCCAAATCGATAGTGATCCAGATGTGAAATTTAAATAAAAATGCTGTCATGTCAGCTTTTATTTCATACAAAATAAACAATTAGGAGGACATCCTATGTCGAATTTCAATCTACAAAAGAACGGACGTAAAAAATAAAAAGTTTTACGAGGAAAATTCGGCAAGTTAATGATGACACAGGAAAACAATTGAAAAGAACTGAAAAATGAACGGAATCGTTTGCAGGGAAAGAAAGCCTGCGGAATAATGGAAAATGTGAAAAGAATGGTCAGAACAAAAGGGCAATTGAAGACGAAAATAATGAAGGACAAACAATTAACACACGAGGGAGCGAGGAGACTGACAACTCGACGAATGCCTTCCTATTATATCCACTTTATTGACATAATGGGTACAGATCATAAAACAAAAGCGTACATTAATATTTTAGCAAATACCTACAACTTCAAAGTAACATGTCATGACGAATATACATGTCTTTTTTATATCTTAAACTAGCTGTCATATCAGACCTCGATGCCAAATTTCAGCGAGACTCATGGAACCAAACAACCATTCGTCTATTCTTTTAAACATTCGCATTTATAATAATAGTAAGATGTTTTTAAACTTCATAAGGAGTTTGCACCTTAAGCTGAATTGCCTGGTCAAGAAAGCTTTGCAAAAATACATTACGCATCCTACCTTTCTTAACCAAGTTAATGAAATAAGAGATAAAAATAACGTAATATTACACACATTTCAAAAGGCGTCTAATTCTAAGCAGTTATTAATTGTAACGGTCTCCCCATCCCTTCAAACAGAAAGGGTTGCTAATGCCCTAAGAAAAAATCCAACTCGAATTGACGAGGAATGCGCAGCAAGCCTTTGTTTTTTGTGTTTCGTTTTTTAAACATTTCAAAATTTTCACTTTGATCGGAGCCCAGTCTAGGGAGTGAAATGTTACAATTTCCTTTTATCCTTTTTTTATTTATAAAAGTTATGTTTTGTTGTCTGCCAGTTTCATTATAATAGAAATTAAAAAAAATTAAAACAATCCAATTTGAATTGTGATGCTTTAAATACCTTTGTCGTAATTTAGGAAGTTCATGAATACCATAAATTAAAAATGAGTCCCGTAATGCGCCTGCTTAATAGTAACGGACTAATATTATACATTTTAAACTTGCGACCATATTCTAGACATAACTAAACCTTGTAATAGCAATAGTATTGATATAGAAATATAGTGTCAACTTTTAATATCAACTTGTAAACAGAAAAACCGTCCCATTCGTGACCATTTGAGGACACGACAAAGATTTGACATCACTTCTCGTTTGATGATATACAATTATAATCCATAATATCTACGTAATAAAAGCGTTAATTCGATTAAATAAATTACAAAAGA
>NW_013530312.1:6471-7440 GCF_000836235.2 Papilio xuthus
TCCTAGGCGTGATAATTTACGCTAGTAGTAACAATAAAATTTTACTCCCTACTATGAATGTTATGCACTGTAGACACAGTACTAGTTGGTTGGAACACCAAAGGCTGTAACTGGTTGTGTGACCATTTCACTTGTTTACTTTTAAATTTTCAGATATAACTGTGCCCGCGACTTCGCTCGTACGAAATACTAACTTGGATAGCATTTCAATCACTTAGGCTAATCACTTAATATTATTAAGTTTTATGCTGAAACATATTAAACCCACAAAATACTTGCACAAACTTCACATATTCCAATACATCAAAATCAGTCCATGACAATGGTCCCAGGCTCCTGTCCATCAATGTACCAAACCTCATCCAAATCGGCCCAGCAGTTCCCGCTTGAAAGAAGGTCAGATAGACAGACAGACAGCCAGATGAAGCCACCCTCGCTTCAATAAGAATGTTCTGTCCCTATATTATGGAATAGTCAATGATAATTTTCTTTTTCTAATACATAACCTGAAAATGACTAACTCACTATGTTAACAATTTAATGTTTCTTTTCCTTCAAAGATGTTACATTTTCTATTGAATGAAGGTTTCAAAAGTCAAGACTTGTACCTTTTTTATATTTAATCACCAAATTTGTTTCCCAGCTTATTTGAGATCTTTCAACCCACAACACAGAGTCACTAACGGTATTTAATTTTGTTTAACTTGATGGACAATATTTAAATGCCACTATAAGTTTTCAATTTATCAGATGTTCAACCTATATGTAACAATGAATTGCTAATGACTACTCTGAACATAGTAAAAGTCTTTTTCAATATAAGCGTAACATAAATAAACATAGACAAACTCTTTGTCCCTTCTTTTCACAGGTCAGCAAATGAACTTGTCATTGCCGTTTATTCTCTAATGTTATTTACAATCAAACAGATAGCTATTTCTGTATGAAAATAGTTAAGTTACTTGTAGA
>NW_013530312.1:8774-9043 GCF_000836235.2 Papilio xuthus
CACAGAAATTTTAGCTTTAAACTTCTTACCACTCGTAATATCAATTTATCGATTAGGGTTTCAATCTTCTTAATTTATGTACTTGACAACTTTTCAGGCTGTAAATGAACTTATCGATTTAACGATTACATGATCTAACCCATTTAATGGTCAGCTGTGCTGCTTTCATGTCTGTAAGACATGACTGATCTAACCAATTTAATGGTCCGCTATGCAGCTTTCATGTTTGCAAGACATGAATCATCTAACCAATTTAATGGTCAGCCGTA
>NW_013530312.1:9256-9924 GCF_000836235.2 Papilio xuthus
CAGTTTTGTCAGATTGGTCATAGTTATCAAGTATCAATGACCTACTTTACCAGTCGCCACCTAGTCGCTGCCTTTTTAGTACATTGGTGGTCCAAGGTATCTTCAGCATTCTTCTCCAGCACCACATCTCGAGCGCGTCTATCTTCTTTTTCTCCCTCTTGTAGGATCCATGTTTTCGACGCATAAAGGAATATGGAGAGTACAAGCGATCGTACAAACCGAGTTCTTTATTCTTTGCATTCTTTGCAATTTCTCCATCGCTGACCTAGTGATTGCCATTCGTCGCTTTATCTCGTCTATACAACCGCCGCTGTTCGTGCGAAAGTTGAAAGCGAAAGTGCGAAAGTACTTACACTTTATTGGAGGTGACTGTACCTATGTTATTGAAGTTATGTATACACATAAGGTTGACCGAGATTAACATCGCCGAATGCTATTATCCATCTACACACTATTTGTCAACCATAGGTCGAAGACAGTCTTAAAAATGAATTTGATTATTGTTTTTGGTCGAAATCATGACAATATATGTATATGTCGTGGATATACTACCCTCGTAGTAAAGTAATGTTTATTTTATCATTGTAATAGTTCGATATTTTGTTTTCTTATTCATTATTCATTTCCTGCTTCATCAATAGACCGGAATTAATTTGTCGCTTGCACAT
>NW_013530313.1:0-1090 GCF_000836235.2 Papilio xuthus
GTTCATTTAATCAATTTAAATCTAAGCTAGCTGAATACATTTTAGATTTTTGTAAAAAAGTAAAGCAATTTTAAGTCAAATCAATGGCGACTATATTATGTACATTGTACGATATTGTTTTCAAGTAAGTGACTATTCCTTTGTCTTTTTGAGAAGTAATTCTTTTAACCCTGTTATAAGCACCTTACTACAAAATACGTAGTACAAAATGATATAAAATGTGATTGACTATTAGTCACGTTTTGTTTTGAATATTTACAATGTGTATAACGCAATTTCTAATATTATATTGCCAGTTACTAGTCATCATAATTGGCTTTATTAACGAATCCGTGGCTAATGCTGGATTGGTGAAGTTTCCAGAGATACTATTAACTACGAGTATATGCAAGTTCAAATCTCGTGATGTACTGTGCACTAAACGAATTTCGATTCAATAATTGTGAAACAGATAAGTAGTTTTCGCTTCCGGCGATAGATGACTCTGTATTTAAAATACATCTGAAATTGATTTTATTGCTCTAGTTTGGTAAAAATAAGAGCGGAAACGTGTTTTTCTTTGATAATGACATGCTACAGTTGCCGTAAAATAGAATAAATAAAGGTTAATGTTTTCTTTCTGAATTAGCTTTATTTATAGCATAATTATTGGACCAAGTCATGGAGGAATTCATTGTAAAAGTCGCTGTTTAGGCAACTCCTCGCTGAGGACACACTAGTCGCAGTCGGGGTATGTTGAAGCTGGATTTTGTTATCAATAACCCGCACAAATTGGTGAGTCAACTTGAATTAAGTTTTAACGGTTTTAAACTCAATTTAGGGAGTAGAAATACCGATTTATGAAATATTGAACCAAAATCGCACTATCGACTTATTAAAACGACTTTAGCACACGGCCTAAAAGTGTGTTTAAAATCGGAGAGATCTTGTTGACATATAATTTTACTTTTAAATGGCATTCCATTTGGATTATTATGAGCTGAAAAAAAACGATTGTGGAATAAAATGCTATCGCTTAGTTCTACTAACTTAACTATTTTCACACAGAAATAGCTACCTGTTTGATTGTAAATAACATTAGAGAATAAAC
>NW_013530314.1:0-2517 GCF_000836235.2 Papilio xuthus
AAAGTTATAAATAAGTAAATTAGAAGAATATTCTATATGAAATTCTATAACATATATTTATATAAAAATCAATCTCTCTGTGTTATGTACGTGTCAAATATATTCTATTAAAACTATAAAATAATATTATCTTCTATATAATTTTATTGTGAACTGAATATTTTCTGCGATATATTAGATACGTAGGTGTAGAATAAACATTTACTCTATATAAATGTTTATAAAATAATGTAAATCAATAAACTCCGCACAATTTTAAAGCACAACTTTGTGAAGACTTCTTGAATATCTAAATGTATTATTTTTGTAAAAGTATAAAAAAAAATTGAATTAATAAAACAAATGCATCAACTGTTTATCTATGTTTAGTTTTAAATTAATGTAACAATGTATTACATTTATCTAAACATACAAATAAATAAAATAATTATTCATTTTAATTCTTTTATTTTAAATGTTTTAAATAAATATTGTTTTAAACATTCGATTAGGTTATTAATGGAAACTAAATTAGACTGAAATAAAATGATAATCACTACAACACTTTTTATGACTATATTTCGTTTTGTATTTTATGTGAAAAACATTAAGTGTAGTTTTGTTTATTCTTTTATATTGAGTCTACATTGAAATTTAAAAATCACTGATTTTTCTCATAATAAATCATCATCATCATCATCAACCTGCCCTTATCCCTATAGAGAATCGGCACAGTATGTACTACTCCATACATCTCTACCAGCCGTCATATCCGAATCAACCCCTAATCTTTTCTCATAATAATATTAAATATTAAAAAGGGTCTCGACAGACGGACGGACGGACAACAAAGTGATCCTATAAGTGTTCTGTTTTTTTCCTATGAGGTACGGAACCCTAAAAACATAATACTTAAAAATTAAAAATACTAAAGATTTTGATCAGATCAATGAGGAAAGGGTGGGGAAAAATATATTGCAAGAATAAGGCGTAGAAATAATAAGCAATATTTTTACACACACACATTTATTTTTTTAACAGACAGTTTGACTAGCGAAGCGGATGTTGTAGTTTATCTTTTTATTTTAAACAATTACATACACAATACAAATACTAAAATTTTAGATTTAACAATTCGTTGCAATACGTGTTGTCATGTGACATGTAAATGATTAACAACTGCGCTATAAAAAAGTAATACAATGACAATGCTATTACATAGCTACGCTTTGTATATTTGTGGATATTTGACTGTCTCATATATTATACGTTATTTACAACAAAATATGATTATATTATACAATATATAATATTCGAGTATATAAATATTTACATATAATCAGTCTGTCTTTGGGAACCTATTGGTTTACATAAATATATAAAAATGCGGCACATTTGGAACGAGGAATATTATTCGTGTTATTTATTAAACAAACACATTGTATCCTGATTTTATACGTAATATTTCATAATATACTGAGTTATTTAAACAATAAAATTAAATACAATATAAACCACGGTTAATTAAATACACAAAATACAAGTAGCTTCATTTTTATTTATAAAAAAGTTGCTACCGTGTTTAAAATACTGCATTTATATTATTATCAATTAAATTATATTAAAACAACCTTTCCATGTACTAGATTTTGATACAAACTTATACCAACATAATAATAAATAATATAATTACGCTGATGAGCAATTGTTTTTTCTCTCCTTTAAGTTTTGATGCTTAATAATATTAACTTAGGTGCTTTATAATCATGGAATTCTAATATGAAAACAAAAGCCGCACATTTTTTTTGAATATGATGGTTTAATCAAAATTAAGGTTAACGCGCATTCGTCCACTCGTCGTCGTCGATCGAGCTGGATAAAGATATAAAGTTAGTAAAACGACATGTTTTTCCCGCACACGAGTTTAAAGCGCGCGGTACACGAGTTGCCACTCGCCATTAATCCATGTCGCGGTGATCGGATTTTTTTTAATCATAAAAAAATATACACGTGCTACACAAATATTTCTTAAAGGAGGATTTTGTTGCAGACCAGTGTTATTACGAATAATTTTAATACATTTATGAACAAAAAGTTACCAATAGAGTTTAAACTGATATATAAAATTGAGGCACATACACGACATATTTACTAATACTAAATTGGTGTTATTATCTGTTATGGACCTTTTTATCAATCTGAAGTTAGCAATGTAATACATAAGGAATAAGAAAAGGTTTGAATACAAGAAAGCGAAAAGACTCTTGCTTGGTCTACTAACCGTGGGTTATTGATACCAAATTCTCTGTATAAAACCTATTGCCATTATCTTTGACCAAAAAAATATAACAACATGATTTAAACGGTCTCAGAAACCCACGGTAACTCATTTATGACGCGACGACCTTGGATTTAGGTTCAATATGTCGAATCAGATGTTTGTCTATTTGTTTCGTTTGACCAATTTGAGTTATTCTTTTAGCGTCTACATATTTGCGTTTTGGTATTTTCCATAAGTTTTTTTTTTATTATATTAAG
>NW_013530315.1:0-489 GCF_000836235.2 Papilio xuthus
CTATATAGGTAACGTAACTATAATTATAGGAAACGTTACTATAATTATAGGAAACGTAACTATATAGGTAACGTAACTATAATCATAGGAAACGTAACTATAGTTATAGGAAACGTAACTATAATTATAGGAAACGTAACTATAATTATAGGAAACGTTACTATAATTATAGGAAACGTTACTATAATTATAGGAAACGTAACTTTATAGGTAACGTAACTATAATTATAGGAAACGTTACTATAATTATAGGAAACGTAACTTTATAGGTAACGTAACTATAATTATAGGAAACGTTACTATAATTATAGGAAACGTAACTATATAGGAAACGTAACTATATAGGTAACGTAACTATATAGGTAACGTAACTATAATTATAGGAAACGTTACTATATTATAGGAAACGTTACTATAATTATAGGAAACGTAACTATAGTTATAGGAAACGTTACTATAATTATAGGAAACGTAACTATATAGGTAACG
>NW_013530315.1:709-891 GCF_000836235.2 Papilio xuthus
TAACTATAATTATAGGAAACGTAACTATAATTATAGGAAACGTAACTATATAGGTAACGTAACTATAATTATAGGAAACGTAACTATATAGGTAACGTAACTATAATTATAGGAAAAGTTACTATAATTATAGGAAACGTTACTATAATTATAGGAAACGTAACTATAATTATAGGAAACGT
>NW_013530316.1:0-1107 GCF_000836235.2 Papilio xuthus
CGCGGAAGCAACGGCACACATTACGGTTTCTGTCTGGTGACGGAGACGACCACGTAACATTTTTTTGTAGTGACGATCATCGTTCCTATAAATATATCATCATCATCATCATCATCATCAGCCTATATTAGTCCACTGCTGGACATAGGCCTCTCCCATGGCACGCCACCGAGCACGATCCTCGGCCACTCTCATCCAGCTCTTGCCAGCTGCCCTGCGAAGATCATCGCTCCACCGAGTCTGAGGACGTCCTACACTACGTTTGCCGACCCGTGGTCTCCACTCAAGAACTCGTCTACTCCAACGGTTATCGGTTCTTCGGGTTATATGGCCGGCCCATTGCCACTTCAGCGTGCTAATGCGGTGGGCTATGTCGGTCACTTTGGTTCTCTGTCGGATCACTTCGTTACGAATTTTATCTTTCAGAGAAACTCCGAGCATAGCCCTTTCCATAGCACGTTGAGCGACTTTAAATTTATGGACCAGCCCTACCGTGAGTGTCCATGTTTCGGCACCGTATGTCATGACGGGTAGGACGCACTGGTCGAAGACTTTAGTCTTTAGACTCTGTGGAATTGGCGAATTGAAGACTTGACGCAGTTTCCCATACGCTGCCCATCCCAACTGTATTCTTCTGTTGGCCTCTCTCTCGAAGTTGTTTTTACCCAATTGCATAGTTTGCCCGAGGTAAACGTACTCCTTAACTACTTCGAGAGTGCTGCCTTGAACTGCAATTGGCTCCGGACTTACATGTTCATTGAACATAACCTTGGTTTTATCCAGGTTCATCCGAAGACCAACGCGTTGAGAAGAATCAGCTAGGCCGTTCAGCATATGTTGCAAATCTTGCAGCGTTTCCGCCATGATGACGATATCGTCTGCAAATCGCAAGTGTGAGAGGTACTCGCCATTTATGTTAATGCCGCGCCTCCTCCAGTCTAGCGTCTTGAACACATCCTCCAATGCATTTGTGAACAATTTGGGGGATATAACGTCCCCTTGTCTCACACCTCGATGCAAGGGGATAGGTTCAGATCGCCGATTCTGGACTTGGACGGCCATTGTAGCGGCGTTGTAAAGACTTCTCAGCACTTGGATGTATCGCCA
>NW_013530317.1:0-567 GCF_000836235.2 Papilio xuthus
TCCTATTGGACGGAGAGACTTTGGGTTGGTGTAGTCTGGTTTTCCGGGTTTTCTAAGTATAATTATAATGGCTTCTTTCCATATTGTTGGGAAGTGTGCAAGTTTCAGGCATTGGTTGGCTATTGTTAAAAATATTTCTGGGTTATGGGCTATTGTTGTGTTACATATGTCAGCGGTGAAGCCGTCTAATCCGGGTGCTTTTTTGGGGTTAAAGGATGTTGAAGACCATTTTAATTCCTCTTCCGTAAATTCTCTGTAGGCTGGGTCTATGTCTTGTCCGGTGTTTATTTCTTTTGCTTTTTTGCGTATGTTTCGGTGTTCTTCTTCATCTTCTGTTGTCGTATCCTCAGGATAGAATTTGTTTGCTAGGGCCTTTGCCGATTCTACTCCGTTAAGGGTTTGTCCATTTTCCGTGATGGGTAGTTCTTCCTGTCTTTTGGTTGTTCTATTTATGACTCTGTATATACTGTCCCACATTGATTCTTTGTCCTGTTTTGTACAAAAAGATTTCCAGCTGGATGTTTGTGCTTCCTTTATTTCTTTCTCATACTCTTCTTTTGCTTTCAG
>NW_013530318.1:0-325 GCF_000836235.2 Papilio xuthus
TTATTATCCGTCTTCTGTATTACTTCTGACGCTTGGTCAGAATCCTTTTTTTGCTTTCTTTATTTACATACATTTTTTATTTTGTTTGCTGCTTATAATATTGAGTCCTTATGTCTAATACAGGTTATGAATTTTTATAATTCTAAGTTTACAGGTTTATTTAATACGACTTATGATTCTACTTCTTTTAATTATAATTTTTGTTACTAACATTTTGTATATATAAATTTCCATTTCTAGCTTAAAATTATTTCTTCTTTCTTGATTCTTCCATTTGTTATTAACATTGTTAAATTATCTTTCTTAATTCTTATCTTAATTGCTG
>NW_013530318.1:367-664 GCF_000836235.2 Papilio xuthus
TTTTTTTTTTTTTTTTTTTTTTTTTTTTTTTTTTTTTTTTTTTTTTTTTCTTTTTTCATCTTTTTATCTTGTTTACTGGCATTTCTTTTTATATTCATATTTTTTGATTTGAAATACAATCTTATGGTTCTATTTCTTTTAATTCTGGACTTAGTTATTAACATTTTTATATATATAAATTTCTATTTCTAACTTAAACTTATTTCTTTCTTTCTTAATTCTACTATTTGTTATTTACATTATTAAATTAGTTCTTAGTTCTGATCTTAATTGCTAAAACTGTTTGCTTAAAATAAA
>NW_013530318.1:822-1038 GCF_000836235.2 Papilio xuthus
ATTTATTTAACATTCTAATCTTAATTGCTAAAATCTGTTTGCTTAAAATAAAAATAAAGTTTTAATGCTACATCTTATTTATACTTATCTATTTGTTAACTATAGAGTTCTATAATGTATTTTTATGTTTAATTCGAACTCTAATATAATATTTTCCTAGTTTTAGATCTTACATTTTACCTAGTTCTTACTTTTTACCTTATATTTATTTAACAT
>NW_013530319.1:0-1786 GCF_000836235.2 Papilio xuthus
TCTCCTTTAAGCCGTCCGCACCCATTTTGTTATTAATCTTACTAATATTATAAATGCGAATGTTTTAATGGATGAATGGATGTTTGTTTGATGTTTGATGTTCGGAACGACTCAACGGATGTTGATAAAATTTGGCACACATCTAGAACATAGTCTGAAGGAACATATAGTTTATTTTTTAATTCCGGGCGGACGGAGTCGCGGGCGGACAGATAGTTAATGATAAAATCGTCAGTAATATTTTAGTACACAGTACAGGCGGTTGATATGGTCTATTGCTGTAAGTGTCGCGCAGTGACAGTTCTATTTTCATGTCTGCAAGTGACGTCATGCATTCTTCATAACACCTGCTTTTGTTTTCAGCTGTTGCTTTATTATTAACTATGTAGTTACGAGTATATTTATGTTATTGTTTACTCATTATGACATTCTTTTATCACTATTTTCCAATAGTAAGGGACTAGGACATAAAAATATGAATGTGAATGTACATAGGTAGGGATAGGCCGAAAAGGAGATGGATGGAATGCGTAAAATGTTAAGAAAGAAGTACAGATTGAAATTTTAATTGTTGAAAAGAATTGTTAAAAGGAAGATTGGTCAAGAGTACTAAACCGAAGAGTCCGCTTAGAGTGATACGGACTTGGAGACGAAGATGGTAAAGTTCTACGTACAGCGGATTTCTGAGACCAAAATATCCGTTGAAAACTTTAAAATATATTTGTTTTGTTAAAGATAATGACAGGGATGACTTTGGTCTCGGTAACCGACAACTAGTGTGGTAAACATAAATTATGGAAACTGCCGTGTTCCAATATCGGACGTTTGAAGAATTGTTTTCTTTGAAATTTTATAAACAATAGAAGATATTTTACAATGGACAAGTAAGACATTTTGATGCGTGCGGTTATGTTTTTGCTTAGTTTACATTTTATATCACGTATTTACAAAGTTTAACAATAATATGCACTACAATATTAGACATATTGATGATCACGTAAATGTTTACGAAATTTACTACTTATAACTTCCTCTAGCTTCCTTGATAAGGTGCAGAGGAGCATCATGTCCTCTTCTTGAACTTGTCTTTAACGAATCCGAAAGGCTTATTATAAACTAATAGTATCATTTTAATTGCAAGATTTGTCGGTACAAATTATGACCAACTTTTAGTTTATTCGTTATGAAATAACTATGCAGTTATTTGGTAATATGGCGTAACAAATTGTTAGAAACATATTTAAGGTATTTTAGTAAAGCCGGTTGTTAACGTTGTGAAGTAATATCGCGTGTTTATTTAATTACTTTATACTTAATATAAAAAGTTAACAATTAACAGCACGCAAGAGAAAAAATTGAAGTGACAGGATTTTTCTGCAATGGTCATTCACAGCATCGATTGTCAATTGATACTGGTATGTTTCGTATTCGACGATACTGGTAACAAGCCGTGCTGGCGAGTACAAGCTGCCGCTAACTGGTTGACGAACCATCATTGGTGGATTGACGTATTGTTTGACAATTGAATGACATGACATCAACTTCATAATAAGAGTTTATTTCATGGTAATATCAATGTATTGCAATCGCTTCAATAGAGTAAAACTCCTCTTCATTGGATTCAATCTTACTTTTTACTAATATTTTAAATGCGAAAGTTTAGATACTTTTATGCGTGGATGTGTGTCGGAAGGTTTCATGGCTCAACATGTAGAATATAGTCTGTACAGTCAGCGTCATATAGATCGTCACAGACAAGATATGCAAATATATAGGTACATCAACA
>NW_013530320.1:0-705 GCF_000836235.2 Papilio xuthus
ACGTGGATGCATAAAGAGTTGAAATATCGTGTGTCTGTGCGTCCTCTTCTCTTATCCAATTGCTATCTTAAAATATTTAAAAAAAAACTTCAATATATTTAATGAATGAGGTATATGAGGTCGGCACTTTGTCTCTGGATCTCTTGATATTAATTTCTATGGATGCACGGTGGACAGGTCGCTCTTACATAAAAACGCTTAAGTTACTTTCTGAATTTATATACAAAGGCCCTATATTACTACTTATTAATATTAACATTAGTTCGGTTTCCAATACTGTTACTGTCAGCTCAAATGACGAAAATCAAATAGGCACAAAAAATACGGCTTTATAGCCTATCCGGTGAACAAGTCAGTGGCGCTTGAGAAACGCGCCTTTTGAGGTTCCTGGCAGTTAATTCTATCTCTATTCCATCTCTATATTCTATCCAGGACCTACAGATTGCAAGTCAAGTGCTTGACCCCTAAGCCACCAACGTACTCAATGGAATTAAATGGAAAGAACTACCTGGAATATCAAATTGCTTTTACACTGATATAAAAACGACTAAACAATCACGTATATTCGTTCGGTGGCGGCACCGACTTGTTTCGAGCCCATCGGGGGCCCTTCATCAGGATGAGTGGTACTGGTATCATTTCGCGGACGCGGCCCGTCGCTCACTGCGCCTGCGCTCTTAGGGCGCGTCTTGGGGGGGCGGGGGG
>NW_013530321.1:0-168 GCF_000836235.2 Papilio xuthus
TGAAGGAGATAAAGCGATGCTATTGGCATGTAATTTGTTTGTTACTCATGTTTGTTAAACTTGTATCGGTAAAAATAACACTTTTACTTTTACCTTTTACTGATACTGATTATATTTAAGAAACAAAGAAAAAAAACTGAATGTCAATATCCAAACTACATCAAATTT
>NW_013530321.1:314-517 GCF_000836235.2 Papilio xuthus
CTTTATTTAAATTTCTTTCTACCCGACAGCGAAAATTATAAAAAAAAATTGTCGAGCAAAATTTTACATTACCAAATTTTTACTGGTTATGAAAAAATAACCCCGTGATTGATAAAATGAAAAAAAAATTAGCCTGAAATTCGAACCGGTAAACTTACATATTACGGCAAACATACTAGAATACTGCGCCAATCTAGTATTAT
>NW_013530322.1:0-1395 GCF_000836235.2 Papilio xuthus
TACAACCCGAACATAGTATCTTTTCCATTATTATTATTATTTCCCTTGGTTTTTGTGATGATTAACAAAGAGTATATAAAATAAGAGACGGGACTCTTGACTAATTAGATACACAAACGGAGAATAAAAATTGACATTTTCAATGCTAGCAATATTATGAACAAGTCTACGTTGCTACCAACCTAAAAAAATCAATCTGTCAATTTCCGTTTTGACGTTTGAAAGTATTATTCGAGGGAAAACAATTTTGGAAAAATAAAACAATTTCGTTAATTGCAACTTTATTTAATCTTCTGACTAAAGCGAACATATTTTAAGAACGCAACATAATGCTCATTGCTTTCGTAATAATACCATTATTGTTTAGTTCACCAACAAAATACCCCAACTTTGATAAATGCTTATTTGTTCCAGTTTGTTTATTTGATAGATATTTTAGATATTTTCTGATAGAACTGGAGTAGTAGTGCCACTCTTGTCTTGAGAAAAAGAATAACACTGGAAAGAGATTAGCTCCTCTCTGTTGGTAAAATATTTAGAAAATTGCTAACAAGACAATATGCATTGAAGCAAAACAAATCGTCATCATCAAGCTCACTATACGGACACACTATACTCCACTGAGGAGCTCGGAGCCTACCCTCAAGAATGCGACTAGGTCTTATTCAACAATGCAGAGCCAGTGAGGGTTAGTTGACTTCGCACATATCTTTGAATTTCTATGCAGTTGTATGCAATTTGTAATTACAGTAAGAATGTCTGATGGATGTTATCATGAAATTCGAAGAACTCATTACTATATAGCGAAGATCGTACCTGGATATGTAAAATATGATCCGGTCAAGCGCCAACTGCACTGCCGACGCTCCAAATAGTCCCCTAATCCAAACTTTTCCTATCAAAACATTGCAAATGTACAAGTCATGTTAAATATTATGTACTGTAAAAATAGAATACAATATTTAAGTTTTACTTCTCAAATAAATTCATAAAATTATCATGAACCTAAAGATTCCGCATTTTAACTCTTTTGTTATTACTATTCTCCATAGATGTGTAACCTATAGATTCCTTAACGAGGAAAAATAATGAGCTTAGGAGGCATCATTTTGGGGAAAAGTACCTGTGTTGAAATTTAAATTACTTGTAAGAAAATTGTATACAATCTCTGTTTATTTTTTATTACTTAGTTCAAAAAAAGTATAAGATCTATAATAAGGTGTGACATTTGTAAAATCCAAATTTAATAAATTAATTTTGTTTCATATTTTTCACTAAATGGTTTTTTTTTTATCTTTTGTACTTGATACTTAATTCCCTATATTTTAGTTTATTTTTATTTTCTATACACTGCATTTCCCAATTTCGAGAAAATCTTATTATGTTAGTGTATAT
>NW_013530323.1:0-790 GCF_000836235.2 Papilio xuthus
TATTTATTGATAATTTTACCAAAGTTTTGATCGATCTTTAACCGCCACATTCCTTTAAAAATATTACTAAATAAAGAGCACACGAGACAAATCTTAATTATCAATTCCTCTTAAATTCAATATCTTTAAAAACTATATACTAATCCAAAACATAATTTAAATTTAAAACGATCAAGATCAGACAGAAGGATGTATTTATGGAATCAGCATAAATTTAAAGTCCCCGTCAGATTCGGCAGATGTTAATTGCTTCCATAGTGCATTAGAGTGCGGGTTAATTAATTACTAGTTTTTATGTGACACATTTGTTATCTCTGCTTACTCTCCCCATCACTCTATATAACATTGAAAACAAAACACAACTCTCAAATGCGTAACAAAAACAATGTATCAACACTATCCAGTTATTTTTTTAAATGTTTTAATAGTTAAAAATTCTGTCTTATATTTACAATCAGAATGCTCAATATCCAAATCTAGTATCAGACTCGTAAAATTTCGTTTCACATTAAGCTTTAATAAGAGATTTATAGAATTAGTAAACGTAATAAAGTGAATTTTAAAACTGGTCAGCATTTAAGTGTTAACATTAAAATTGGAGTATGGTGATGTGATGTGTCCGCTGATGCTCTGGTCGTCCACATCCAGCGTTCATTAGCGATAAAACAGATTGATGACCACATTAAAAACAATATTTTAATTTGTGTAAATAAAAACGTCGTCTGCACGTCGACCTTATTTCAAACATTTTATTCACAAGCAAAATAAAATCAAAGCAATAAATAACACT
>NW_013530324.1:0-641 GCF_000836235.2 Papilio xuthus
ACAAATTAAGGGTTTAAACATGTCAAAATTATTCAGTATATAAAAGATTGTAACTTTTTCAAATAGATTATCTGGTTTATTTAAGAAGATAATTTGGAAGAAATTCTTACTCATGACTTATTATTTTTAATTCGCTGATTTTGTAAAATCTCTTTAATTATTTCACACAGAATTCTGATTAAGTAAAAACTAGCTGTCGCCCGCAACTCCCTCCACGCAGAATAAAAAATAACTTAATAATAGTAGTAGTAGGCTATGTTAAAAGGCTACATTAAAATGATAGTTGGCGACTTTAACGCTAAATTAGGTCGAGAACAGACGTTTCTTCCTACAATTGGCAACCACAGTTTGCACGAAAACACAAATGACAATGGAATGCGTCTGATCACATTTGCAGTATCCCTTAATTTGGTTATAGGTAGCACATGTTTTCCACATAAAGACATACACAAAATGACATGGTGCTCCCCGGATGGTAAAACATTTAATCAAATTGACCACGTCCTCTTAGATAGCCGGCACTACTCGAACTTGTTAGATGTTAGGACTCACAGAGGAGCTAACATAGACTCTGAACACTTCCTCGTTGTTGCCAAAATAAGAGCTCGGATATCTAACCTGAAATATAAAAAACACCAAAA
>NW_013530325.1:0-549 GCF_000836235.2 Papilio xuthus
GAAGAGAACTGAACTTATGCAGTAAGATCGTTTTAAACAATTTCTAGAAGAGAAGTATACAACATCAAGTCGTTCGAAGATTTGAATATTTGGTAAAGTATTTACAAATTCACATACCCTAAAGGTAGAGATTGGTATCATAGAATATTTAAGTTTAGACTACGCGGAAAAGGGCAAATGAGAAAACACAACTGTTTGGTTATTTTTACATCATTCAATGAATAAGAGCATACAGACACATCAACGTAAGAGATCAGTAGAGAGATTCGCAAGAGAAACACTTATGCACTTGATAGTCGGGGATCAAACAAGATTAGTAATAGGAGATATCATACAAACTGACAGTTGGATTGAGATCGAAGTAGAATACAAATTAAGAAGCATCGCTTGACGCGATGAACAAGAGCAAGCTTTAGAATAATACAAGTAAGTCAACATTTGGCAATGCAACAATAACCCTTCTATTAAGGAGGATTCTATGAGTAGTTTTCAAACGCAGAAGATATTCAACAATTTAAGATTAGAGACAGTGAGATGAAAAGATTACAA
>NW_013530326.1:0-522 GCF_000836235.2 Papilio xuthus
GTTTCCGCGCGTACCATTCTTAAAACCCGCAAAGACAATCCACGCTCCGCCCACTTACTTCACCCGCGATGGTCTGACCTAATTGTTGTTAACTTTATTTTAATTTCTTTCTACCCGACAGCGAAAATTATAAAAAAAAATTGTCGAGCAAAATTTTACATTACCAAATTTTTACTGGTTATGAAAAAATAACCCCGTGATTGATAAAATGAAAAAAAAGTAGCCTGAGATTCGAACCGGTAAACTTACATATTACGGCAAACATACTAGAATACTGCGCCAATCTAGTATTATATATATTGTGACAAGGCAAAATTTGATATTAGCTATTACGTATCTGTCATATTCGGCGTGACAAACTTTTATAATATATTTAAGCGTTATGACAGGAGAAGAAAAATATTGGGTTGCCCAGTAAGTTCGTGCCGCTTTATAAGGAAAATTGAAACCCTGTTCTGTTAAATTTTTGGAAATGTTTTTAAATTATATTGGTACGACTCTATACCTAAAACGTCTTTTATT
>NW_013530327.1:0-1416 GCF_000836235.2 Papilio xuthus
TTCACCGGGCGAACCTGGCCAATTCGTGCGAAGATGTTAAAGCGGGTTCTACCACTCTTAAAATTTTTCCAATTTTTATAACATATAATAATTTTGTATACTTAAAATGAATACATTAAATCAAAAATATTTTAAAACAATTGTATAATTAAACTAAAACCATAAATAATTATTTAAAAACACTTTGGAAAATAACTTGTCGAAAATTAAATTTCATTATTAGGTAAATAGCTTACAAGTGTTTGAGGCTGTTATTGTTTGATAAGAGAAGGAGCAAACGAGCAGCGGGCACACCAAGGTATTCATCAACTCCCATGGACGTCTACAATACCAGAGGAACCGCAGATGCATTGCCAGCCTTTGTGAAGATGATACGCTCGTTTCTTGAAGGAACCTAAGTCGTAGCGGTTTGCAAACTAAATCACTATTATGTAATTAGACTTAAAATATTATAATGCGGAATAATTTGTTTGTTTAAACGCTTTAATCTCAGGAACCACTGGTCCGATTTAAAAAAATATTTTTTTTGTTCGGTAGTCCATTTATAGAGGAAGGCTTTAGGCTATATGATATAACGCTGCGACCAATAGTTTTTTTTTTAATTTCGCACGGACTGAGTCGCGGGTGACAGCTAGTTAGGGATAAAAATGAAGCATAAATTATCATTACTTTTGAACAGATTAAAATTGAATGTAGACTTATAAGTAGATATTAATATAATACATTGTAGACTTCCACTGCCTGCCACTTCCAGATATAACCAGCTCTTTTAAATTAAATGCCATATAAATTTCATGCAGCGTTAACTTTAGTGATTCAGTTTGTTTCGTTCATGAAAACCTTCGCTATTAACGTTGTAAAAAGGTCGCGTTAATTAAACTTTTCAACCAGCAAATGATATTAAAACGAAAAACCTAAGTACTGTATTTATATTTACGTATTTTTTTAATTTAAATTTAAAAATAAAAATCTTTTCTTTATTAAATTTATACATTTTTTTGGATGTTTTAAACACCATGACATCTTGACCTAAATTATATATTCAAACATAAAATAAATATTGATATATGTATGTAAAAATATCGAACGAAATTAATATAAAAATATTCATGACACACTATTATAATTTTATGATCTAAAATTTCTATACTAGTATTTATTAACAATTATGTCTAATATATAATATTTAAACTAAGACATAAGCTAATAATTTATACTATGTCAAAACTAACTATATACTAAAACTAAACCAAACTAAAAATATAACTAATGTAATAAATTACATAATTGCTATAAATGTTCAATTTCTTTAAATATATTAAAAATCTCATACAAGTAAAACTTATATAACTTTTATAACATGCTGAATGCTATCCAAATCTTTGCCTAAACATTGAAAAAAGGGGAAAATTCCGA
>NW_013530328.1:0-1926 GCF_000836235.2 Papilio xuthus
TTTTGGAAATGTTTTTAAATTATATTGGTACGACTCTATACCTAAAACGTCTTTTATTTTTGGCAAAAATTTTAAAAATTAGTTTTTATCTCAACCAATGAAATGAAATTATTCACAATATAGAAATTTTTGTGACGTTTGATAATGGTGGAAATCCGAAAATGAATCCACTTCAGCTACAGTCTATTGTAAGCTTTATATCGAAAATCAGAACGAACTTTCCGGACAACCTATAATGTTAATACAAAGTGTCAAATGAATGTAACAGAAGTAGTTTATTCCAAATTGTATCACAAGTATATAAAGATAGAGTTCAATTTTGTCAAATGTACCGATATTTTTGCGCACCTTGACTGCTTCGTTACTTATGACGCTGTGGCTGCTACGATATTTATGAGCATCTTGCATGTACTCATATATTTGACGCTGTGCATGTACCGATGTATTTGAGCAGGGTGAATGTATCTATTATTTTGAGGACTTTTGTTGTACCGATATAATTGATTACTTTTGATGTACCTATATATTTGCATATCTTGTCTGTGACGATCTATATGACGCTGACTGTACACGGCGTAGATTTATGAATGTAGAAAAAAAATTCGTCAAGGGTTGACAATGCACTGGTCGTAGTTTTTTTTTTAATTACAGTGATCCCTAAATAAAATCAATAAAGTAACGATGAAGTAACCAATATTGTTGAATTATTTTAATGATGTTTGAGTTTAAAATGCACTACTAATCGTATTCCCTAACGGAAATGGTTACTTCCGTATGCGTTTACCGTCACCATTCATTGCGTTTCATTGTAAATAATTATTTTCTGGTTCATTGCACATTTAAAAATAAAACGTATATTTTAATCTTACTTCTTATTAATATTATAAATGCGAATGTTTAGATGGATGTTTGTTTGAATGTATCTGTAGAACGGCTACATGGTTCTTACTGCAATTTTGCATAAATATAGAACGCAGTCTGGAACATAAGCTATTAATCAAGTTTTTTTTTTTAATTTCTTGCGGACGGAGTCACGGACGACAGCTTTATTGTAATAAATGACGAGTTTATTTATCAGTTCTTGTTTATTATAATCGGAGAAAGCTACATATGTATGTACAGTCAGCGTCATATAGATCGTAACAGACAAGATATGCAAATATATAGGTACATCAAAAGTAATCAATTATATCGGTACAACAAAAGTCCTCAAAATAATAGATACATTCACCCTGCTCAAATACATCGGTACATACACAGCTTCAAATATATGAGTACATGCAAGATGCTCATAAATATCGTAGCAGCCACAGCGTCATAAGTATCGAAGCAGTCAAGGTGCGCAAAAATATCGGTACATTTGACAAAATTGAACTCTATCTCTATATACTTGTGATACAATTTGGAATAAACTACTTCTGTTACATTCATTTGACATTTTTCAAAATTTACTAAAAGTGTTCTACGCGGATGACAAATATTAGGTAGATAAAACCAACATCAAATTTAAGTTTGTCATCATATATGCTAGTTTGGTCTCGTGGCCTTACCGTTCGCCACCGTTGGTACGTAAGTTCGGCGGTTCAAATCCCAAGCAACTATTTTTTTTTTGTTATTTTAACTTTTTAATTTTAATATCGAAGCACATGTAATTAAACTCTATCGCCGTAGTTATTAGGTACTTTTTGATATTGCCTTGGACTAATGAGTTTGACCGTTAAAATACTTTTCTATTTCAAACAAAAATGAAGGAGATAAAGCGATGCTATTGGCATGCAATTTGTTTATTACTCATGTTGGTTAAACTTGTACCGGTAAAAATAACACTTTTACTTTTACCTTTTACTGATACTGATTATATTTAAGAAACAAAGAAAAAAAACTGAATGTCAATATCCAAACTACATCAAATTTTTGGTCGATTGC
>NW_013530328.1:2867-5106 GCF_000836235.2 Papilio xuthus
TGAGCAGGGTGAATGTATCTATTATTTTGAGGACTTTTGTTGTACCGATATAATTGATTACTTTTGATGTACCTATATATTTGCATATCTTGTCTGTTACGATCTATATGACGCTGACTGTACATTAAGATCTGAGAATTTATACCGCACCAATAAGGTGCTTTGTAAAGAACGTTTAAATTGACAGCGGAGAAATCTGAGAAAGAATGATTATTGTTACTGTTTTTGTAGTTGTTTTGATGAATTTATTGACACTTAAATGAATATCATTCATGTTAACGTTGATTTCAACCGTTAAAGAATTAATTGAAAACATATTGTCATGCCTCTTTATATCTCTTTGGAAGAACAGAGATAGCAAGATGGTTATAAATTTATACTTTTTAATAGTAACAGAAACAAATGACAATCGCTAAATATTCAATATTGAACGCAATTGGAAAGATTATTTGAAAATCTTTAATTGTGAATTTCTAAGACCCGATTTTGGTATACGGTTTGAAACATATTATCTCTGTTTTTGTCAAAGATAATGACACGATTGATGATATGTTTTATACAGATATTTTGGTCTCAGAAACCGACGACCAAAGAGAGATTCTGTTAACCTTGCAGCCTCTAAATTATAGGACAAATGTATCCCATGTTCTTTCATTTACGTGACCTGTATACTTCTATTATAAAAAGTTTCTATGTTGTAAATGTTATGAAATGTTAATCATAACTTTAATCTTTGTTAATACTCTCATATAGCAGTAATTAAGATTACCGTTCTCAATTTAGACTTAATGAATCTGTACATTTATAATTACAGTCATCATTTGTTTCTTATTCGCTGTCGAAAACCTTGACACGTTGATTGTTAACGAATGTGTGTCGTCGGGACATAACGGGAATATTAATATACGTTTTGATTCCATTCCCACACCAACACAAGGCCTTAAAGCCCGACACTGTCTATCACCATGTCACCGGTAAATTGTTTATATCGCACGTTTGTTTTTCGTCAAGCGTCGATGGCTCAGTGGTTTAAGCACTTAACTTGTAATCTGCAGATCCTGGGTTCCAATCCTGTCATGCACCAATGTGTTTTTCGATTTTCGATTTACAAAAGCACATTTATCCGACGTTCGGTACGGTACGGTGAAGGAAAACATCGTGATGCAACCTGCACATATCTGAGAAGAAATTCAAAGATATGTGTGAAGTCAACCGACCCGCACTGGGCCAGCGTGGTTGACTATGGCCTAGTCACCATGGGGACGTATAGTGAGCTGATGAAGACGTTTGTTTTTCGTCTAGGCAAATCGTAGATACAGCAAATTTTATATCGAACGAAAAAGATATAATCTCTCGTTTATAAATTACCGAAATATACACGTTCATATGTTCGATGTGCGATTTGCCGAGTTATCTTTTTCCCAGGCAAACTACAAATTGGGAGTATATATAATTTACCGGTGACATATCGCGAACAATTCAGTCGCACGGCTGTATAGTCAAACAATAGACTGATATAGTAGACTTTGATAAATCATTTATTTGTTAGAATATTTGTTTTTGTGATTGATTTATTGTTGTTTTTTAACGCGAGTAAATTACAAAATCTCGCCTGTTATAATCCATCAAGTTAAATCGAGACAGCTATGACAAATTACAATGCTTGCGTTTTATTACATTTCTTTGGCAAACAAATATGGAATTAAGGATATTCTTTGCTCGTTATAAATATTGTTAGTTAACAAACTTATTGTTTAGCTTAGACTGCAGATGTTAACAATATTTGCTGTCCGTTTTTTGAGAAAAAATTACTGAATGCAATTCTTCTTGATTTATCTTACTTCCTACTTTCTTACTAATATTATTAATACGAATGTTTAGATGGATGGATGGATGTTTGTTTAAAGGTATCTCTAAAACGGCTGAAAGGATCTCAATGAAATTCGGCATACATATAGAGCATAGTCTGAAAAAACACAGGCTACCAATTATGTTTTTTAATTCCGCGCGGTCGGAGTCGCGGGCGACCGCTAGTATCTAATTGCATATCAAATCCTAGATGTTTTATATTTATCTAGTGTATATATTATTATCTAGTCTAGATTGCGTATATTTCTTTTAGGTATTAGATGTTTTTGTAGTGTAAACTCATTCTTATACATTGCATTGTTTCTGTATAATAGACCGTAAATAACATATAAACAGAAACATAGATGCTTCGAACCGGTCTCGATGGTGC
>NW_013530330.1:0-1039 GCF_000836235.2 Papilio xuthus
CATTATCGATAATATAGTGAATGAATACGGAGCGGTGGTAAATTTGGCAGTGGAGAGGATGTGCAGTCAGCGTCATATAGATCGTCACAGACAAGATATGCAAATATATAGGTACACCAAAAGTAATCAATTATATCGGTACAACAAAAGTCCTCAAAATAATAGATACATTCACCCTGCTCAAATACATCGGTACATACACAGCGTCAAATATATGAGTACATGCAAGATGCTCATAAATATCGTAGCAGCCACAGCGTCATAAGTAACGAAGCAGTCAAGGTGCGCAAAAATATCGGTACATTTGACAAAATTGAACTCTATCTCTATATACTTGTGATACAATTTGGAATAAACTACTTCTGTTACATTCATTTGACACTTTGTATTAACATTATAGGTTGTCCGGAAAGTTCGTTCTGATTTTCGAATGAAGCTTACAATAGACTGTAGCTGAAGTGGATTCATTTTCGGATTTCCACCATTATCAAACGTCACAAAAATTTCTATATTGTGAATAATTTCATTTCATTGGTTGAGATAAAATCTAATTTTTAAAATTTTATCCAATAATAAAAGACGTTTTAGGTATAGAGTCGTACCAATATAATTTAAAAACATTTCCAAAAATTTAAGAGAACAGGGTTTCAATTTTCCTTATAAAGCGGCACGAACTTACTGGGCAACCCAATATTTTTCTTCTCCTGTCATAACGCTTAAATATAAAAGTTTGTCACGCCGAATATGACAGATATGTATTAACTAATATCAAATTTTGCCTTGTCACAATATATATAATACTAGTTTGGCGCAGTATTCTAGTATGTTTGCCGTAATATGTAAGTTTACCGGTTCGAATCTCAGGCTACTTTTTTTTTCATTTTATCAATCACGGGGTTATTTTTTTCATAACCAGTAAAAATTTGTTAATGTTAATTTTGCTCGACAATTTTTTTTTTATAATTTTCGCTGTCGGGTAGAAAGAAATTTAAATAAAGTTAACAACAATTAGATCAGACCAACGCGGGTGAAGTGAATG
>NW_013530331.1:0-896 GCF_000836235.2 Papilio xuthus
ACGAGCACGCTTCCCGTGCCTCTCGCCACCTTTCGGAGAGGGGGGGAGCCATCGCGGGCCGGAGCGGATATGGCCACCAGGTTGCCGACATCACCCGCCCAGTCATCCCGGGTAGGGATGACGTACGGGTCGGCAACCACCACTACGTTTATCAACCACTGCGCCATGGTTTGGGCCAGCAGGTCCTGCGCCCGGGCGCAGTGGTTGATATTGCACTGGAGGAAGCGGATGGTGGCCATTTATGGGCTGGTGTCCATCCGCTCCGCTCCGGCCTTCTTGGCCTTGCGCCGAGGCCTTCGTTTCGGCGCACTCCTTCCTCTGGGCGCTGGTCTCTGTCCGGCGGCGGCGCAGCCGTCGCCGCCGATCGAGTGGCCCGCCGGTTTGCCCGCCGCCTCGCAGACGGGGCAATTCGGGTCTGCCACACAGTCCCGTGC
Source organism: Papilio xuthus (assembly GCF_000836235.2). NCBI lineage: Eukaryota > Metazoa > Arthropoda > Insecta > Lepidoptera > Papilionidae > Papilio > Papilio xuthus. The sequence continues at coordinate 435 of NW_013530331.1, forward strand.
CCGGTGATCTGGCTTCCCGCAGCGGAAGCAGAGCTTGCTGCGGTCGACCTCACCCGGGCACTTGGCACCCATGTGCCCCGTCTCGAGGCAGCGGAAACACCGCGTCGGCCGCGAGGCGAGCAGCACCACTCTGGCCGAGGTCCAGCCGACCCTCACGCGGCCGGCGTCGGTCACCTTTTTGGCGGCCGCCACCGGCACGCTCAGCCAGAGTGAGCCATCTCCCCTCGGGCCGACCGTGAGCCTGCCCGATCTTATGGCGTCCGCCGCGCAGCCTCCCTCTCTGGCCACAGACTCTACGACCTCGGCCGCGGTGACAGAGTCGTCGAGGCCGGTGATACGCACTTCGGCGCATTTCACCGGCCGGGCGACCCTGACCACCTCCGGGCCGAGCACCTCCCTGAGCCTAGCGGCCAGAGAGTCGGCCTTTTCCGGGGCTGCCTCGCCCCCCACCTCCAGCATCCG
>NW_013530332.1:0-2564 GCF_000836235.2 Papilio xuthus
GCAAGCCATTGTGTGCCCGCCGATATTTATTGCGCAGATATGTCGAGCAACTACAATTACTGGAAATAAACTATGCAAATACTAGGAATTGCGAATTTACTGCACAGGAAAGGTAATGATTAGAATTGATTGAAAATGATTAGATTTTCTTTAGTTGATACGAAAGTGGAGAGGATTGCTTGAAAAATTACTTGATTACTTGATAAAGGGAATGACGACTGATGAATGGTCGAAATAATGAATACTATTACTTTTTTCGTCAAACAAGTCCATTAAGAGAAGGATTGTGATGTTAAAGATGATTAGACCTTAGTTAAATACTCTGGCCCAGTGCCAACACTTCGGATGATGCTTTGGTGCAAATTAAAAGATATCTTCAGAATGACTATTCCAGCTATGGGCAGATATAGGATAATGATGACATCATGAAGTTTTTTAACTTGTTTTTTTTTAGTAACGAGCTTTTGCCCGCTACTCTGGCGCGGAATAAAACAAACTCAGTAAGTAGACTATGTGTTTAACCAGACTATATTCTACATATATGCCAAATTTCAGAAGATCGGAGGTACCTTCTAAACAAACATCCATCCATCTAAACTTTCGTATTTACAATATAAGGCTGGCAACGCATCTGCGGTTCCTCTGGAATTGCTGATGTCCATGGGCGTCGTTTAACACTTCGGTGTTCCCGCTGCTCGTTTGCCCCCTTCTGTTATAAGATTGGTAATAAGTTGTTGTTTAAATATGGTTGTTTGTTTGAATCGAAAAAAAGTATAGAGAAATCAATTTATAATGAATAATTCATTATGTTGCAACTGATTTATGTTTCACATTGACGAGGGTAAGGTATCTGTATAAATGGACGATCGCACTCAGGGTTTGGATAATTCAAGAGTTTATATCGAATTCTTTGTATTACTTAGGGAACAGTAATTTGAAAAACAAGGTATTCTTCTACTTTTATGATGCCCACTGCTGGGAATTGGACTCCGATCGCCACGATGATCGGTCCTGTGTTACCCGAAGGAAACTCATCATCTGTCCATCTAAGTAAGTTTTAATTCCACTCGGACCGAGTCGCGGTATAAGTACATACTAAATGTCAAATCAAATGAATAGCAGTAAAAAATATAGAGGAATTGATAAGTTCCTTTTTGAAGTCTGTTAAAAAGTAAATTTAACATCCAAAGCAGTAAAATTATTAATTAAGGTAAGTAAATATATTTACCGCATGCTCGGCCCGCTACGGATTTTAGTTTGTGTTGTATGATTTTACATAGCGCTTGTCAATCATCCGAGCCGCCTACATTGAAAGATCTCCGGTGCGGGCCAATGAACATGTACCTAATAATAATATGAAAGGTCTTTTACCTTTAATATTTCAAATCGTACAAGACAATCAAACGATGTTCGTTTTGAACGAGGAACACCGACAACCAACCTTACTGTACTTTATAAAACGTAAGTTATGTTGACCTTGACAATGTAAAATACTTGATTTTATCTTCTCAGTATTACTTCGACAGTTTAAAAGCTTGTACTTTACGTGAATCGATTTTAATGAAGAATGCGGTTTGTTTTTTTAAGTTTAATTTTTATAAACATGGCATTTGCAGGCATTTATGTTCATCCAAGAGGACTTGTTTATGCTTTTGAACGATATCCATATTTTGTTTGTTTATAAATACACTAGCTGACGCCCGCACCTTCGTCTGCGCGGCATAAAATAACAATTGTATATATATATGTTCTTCCAGAGTATATTTGGAAATACCTTCAAACAAACATCCATCCAAACATTCCCATTTATATGGGTAAGAAGTAAGATATAAAATGGTCAAGTAAACAAAGTATTTACGATCATATTTGTCATAAGAATTGCATTTAAATTTACTGTTATATTTATTTAGTTGTTTGAAGTACAAGGTTATGTTCATAGTACTAATGTAAGGGCAGACTTATTTAATATTAAACATTATGACATCACACCTTGACCTAATGATATCATTGAGTATCTTCTCAGTTTCTATGTTGTAATGTTTTAAGAAGTTATAATAATTACGTTCAATCAATGGAATCTGAGTCTAGCTTGTTTGCGTGAAGGAGAAGGAGAAGAATTCGTATTCAAAAAAGTCCCTTAATTCTTAAAACACTCAATTATTAAAAAAATTAATACACGTATCTAGGACATGTATAGGTAGAACATAGTCAAATCTTATATCTTTAAATGAGCAATTCTTGTATATAAATATATAATTGGAATCTCGAAATCGGCTCCAACGATTTTCGTAAAATTTAGTACATAGGGTGTTTCGGGGGCGATAAATCGATCTAGCTAGGAATCATTTTTAGAAAATGTCATTTTATTCGTGTTTTATCGATAATCAACTTAAACATAAACTTAACTTTTTCTATAGGTAAGATCGAAAAATATTATTCATATTTCATCATTTTATTAGTAATCCGTACTTAAATTTAATTTCCAAAAAACACAATTTAAAAAAAAAAATACCGAGCAAAGCTCGGTCATCCAGGTACTATTCCTTAATCATAAACATCCACTT
>NW_013530333.1:0-1869 GCF_000836235.2 Papilio xuthus
GTGCTTAAAGGCCATTTATAAATACATTTATATTTTTTTAAACATATCAATGTAAAAAGGTTTACTGTTACAAAGAAAATCTTTATCCATTATGGTCTCTTTTAACTAAACTTTTATGAACAAAGTTAACAGAGTTTTATTTGCATGACATTATCCAACTAATGCTTATACTGCTAATTTTTATACTACGCTAAAATAATCATAACTTATTTTTCCTTTCACTCTACATTGCTTCGGGTTACCAGATTTTTATCTATTATTTGTCAATTCAGTCGTCCCTTTTTTATATCATAAGGCAGCAAACGAGCAAGCGGCCACCTACATTCTTTTTTATATTATAAGGCGGCAAACGAGCAAGCGGCCACCTACATTCTTTTTTATATTATAAGGCGGCAAACGAGCAAGCGGCCACCTACATTTGCCGAAATAGCGAAGCGTTCGCTGTCCGTAGACATCTAAAATTGCAGATGCGTTGCCTACCTTCAGTCGACGGAAGAGGGGAACCATAAAAAGAGAATATTACTGTTCCTATGTGTCTCCTTCTCCATCAAATCCACTTTCCCTTCCTATATTTTTCTTATAAGAAAGGAGTGTGAAGGGAACAAAAATAAGACCTCCGCCATCTTTTAACTAAATCTGAAGCTAGTTAAAAATTACCTGTAAAGAAATTATTGTTTCAATCTCCCTGATTGCAATGTATAGATATTTTCAATGTAAATCAGCAACCGTTTCTGGTGAATATTTCAAACAAATCTCGATTCCAAGGTTATGAAGTGTTTACGTAATTTTCTATTTAAAGTCCTGCGGGCGCAGACAATATACAAACATTCTTTGAACCGTCTCGGTTAAAATATTCCTCATTTATATACAAGTACTGCATTTCTTAAAGAATCAACTGCTTTGTGTAAAAGTTGTCTGTGTACGAGAGAATGGTAGAAATGAATGCTCGTCGACCTATTTTTGTATCTAGTTTTAAGATTCCTCTCTTGAAATTAATTTTGTATTTTTGGCATGTCTTTTTGAGTATCTTTTAAATAATTAGAGTATTATCTTTAACCAATTTTATTTCAATAGTTGAATGATTTTTAATGTGGATGGCTACAAAGTTAGAGGAAGACCAAAAAAGTATGGAATGACTGTATGAAGGATATACGTAGGAAGGGGGTAGACTCGGATATGACGGCTGATAGAGATGTATGGAGGAGTACATACTGTGCCGACCCTCGATAGGGATAAGGGCAGGTTGATGATGATAATTGAATAATTTTTATGCCTTAAACTTCACGATTTGGTAGAGTAAAATCTATTGTTCGCATGTTATAAAAAATTGATTGAAATATTTAAAGCTACGTGTAATATTTTTCGTATGAAATTTTGTATCGGTTATTGAAGTTTTTGGAGCCATTTTACAATAAGTTTTTAACCACACCGATGCGAACAGTACTCGAATTTATTTTGCTATTCGATTGCTTTACAACCGCGTATAACCGCTTTTGTGTTTTTCATATTTTACAAAATAATATCGAATTGTTTTGTTTTACACTTTTTACTTTTTTTTTAACGTATAACGTCTACCGCTCGATTTAATCTTAACAATTGAGAAATGTTTGTGGTGGTTTAAGATCTTTATTTCTCAAAGAATTTACAAAATTCACTTACGAGAAACAATTTTACAAGAACATGAAAATTTTACCAGTAGTCAGACATTACATTTTACATTTTACTAACAAATTTCTTTAATTTATTTTTAAATGATGACATTGTGTTTATATCACGGATGTTTTTAGGCAGATTATTATATAATTGTGCTCCCTCATAAGCTACACTTTTCTGACCAAGATTGGTTCTGGGTTTTGATAATTTTAATTT
>NW_013530334.1:0-793 GCF_000836235.2 Papilio xuthus
TGAGTTTGACCGTTAAAGTACTTTTCTATTTCAAACAAAAATGAAGGAGATAAAGCGATGCTATTGGCATGTAATTTGTTTTTTACTCATGTTTGTTAAACTTGTACCGGTAAAAATAACACTTTTACCTTTACCTTTTACTGATACTGATTATATTTAAGAAAGAAAGAAAAAAAACTGAATGTCAATATCCAAACTACATCAAATTTTTGGTCGATTGCAATAAACATTCCAGTGTGCGTGGGCGCGCACACATATGTAGATAACACTTGTACGTATAGTTTCCGCGCGTACCATTCTTAAAACCCGCAAAGACAATTCACGCTCCGCCCATTCACTTCACCCGCGATGGTCTGACCTAATTGTTGTTAACGTTATTTAAATTTCTTTCTACCCGACAGCGAAAATTATAAAAAAAAATTGTCGAGCAAAATTTTACATTACCAAATTTTTACTGGTTATGAAAAAATAACCCCGTTGTAGTGTATGCGTAAACGTAGTGTTGTTTGTCTCGAGCGTACACGCCATAAGTACACGCCGGAGAGAGGGGAGTCAGTCGATGTCAGACCTTTGAGCCGGCAACACGTGTCGGTACGTGAACGAGCCAAATATAGCACAACGAATGCTACACCCGTGATTGATAAAATGAAAAAAAAAGTAGCCTGAGATTCGAACCGGTATACTTACATATTACGGCAAACATACTAGAATACTGCGCCAAACTAGTTTATATTGTGACAAGGCAAAATTTGATATTAGTTATTACGTATCTGTCATATTCGGCGTGACAAAC
>NW_013530336.1:0-610 GCF_000836235.2 Papilio xuthus
GTTTCCAGCCGCGCCACCTCCTCCGACATCGTCCGCTCTCTTAGCTGGGAGACGGCGGCCTTGATATTTGCCGCCGCCTCCTTCAGCGCTTTCACCAACGTCCCCTTTATGTTGGAGGACTTGGTTGCCACGTCAACTATTGTCTTCAGCGATGCCTCTACACACTTGCTGAGGGCAACGCTGGTCTGGTCCTCCTCCGTCTCGATCAGCGAGAGATGGGCCGGGCCGGATGGTATGGTGGCCCTTGCCTCTCTCGCTGCACGCAGTGACGCGGCCACCTCGGCGTCAGTTATCTCGAAACTGAGGGGCCGGCTCCGTCCGCGTTTAGATTTGTGGACTGCCCCCTTGACGGGAGCAGCGCCACTCGTCTCCTCCGGGTCAGAAGGGGGACCCCTTCCTCTTTTTAGGGAGGCCCTTCTGTAGGACTCTCCGGACACGCCAGACATATAGCTGACGGCCGAAGAGTCCGAGTCAAAATCGGTATTGGACGCCGTAGCGCCACTGTCCATTCCGAACGAGTCGCAACGCGTCAACATTACTCTCAACGTGCGCCCGTTGTTTGCGAGAGATTCGAGCCACTGAGCCCCCCCGCTCTGGCTCAAGGTGCTCC
>NW_013530337.1:0-1202 GCF_000836235.2 Papilio xuthus
AGGCCTTTTGCAATGGCCTCCGGTGTCAAGGTGACCACCACCGCAGCAGTCCTTGGTGGACCGTCCGGTGACGCTTTTGGCGCTCCTCCTCGTTCGGTGTTTGAGAACACGCGTGATCTATCTTTCTTCTTCTTTTGCTTCGTCCCTTTTTTGACTACCGTGCTCCAAGGCAGTTCTTTGGGCTGTTGGTCATTCGGCACATTCGGCTCTACCGCCACCAATGGCTGGGGCTGGGCCTGGGGCTCCATCGTCGTTTTCTCTTTGGGTGGTTTGCTCGGGGCTTTATTTGGGGCTTTGCCTGAGGTTTTGCCCTTGGTTTTCCCCGCCGCTTTCGGGACCTCTGGTGTGCCATGGCTCCCTGATTCGGGCCTGCTGTCCGCCGCCAGCGGAGGACGGAGTCGCTTCTCAGGCAGAAGTCGATCCTGCAGCGCCTCGAATCTGGCATTTATCATGTTACCCACCTGGCACAATATGGTGCGCACTAGCTCCTCGCTGTCATGTGGCTGCCGTAATGGTTGTGGTTCGGGCTGCCTCCTGGTCTCAGTCGCGATCTCTGGTCTCTCGTTTGATGCAAGGAGGTGCTTCTTCATCTCAGCCACCTCCTTGCGCAGCTGTGCTACTTCGGCTCGCAGACGAGCGTTGTCCGCCTGCAGCCCTTTTGTCTCGTCCGTGGAGCATCTGCCTTGCAGAGCTTTTGCCATTTTTCTGATCTCCTCAGCCGCGTCCTTTAGGGCTCGCACGTATCCCCCCTTCAAATTTTTGGACGTGGTAGCCACTTTCTTTATAACCTCCACGTTCTCCTCGATCATTTGGCTGAGGGAGTCGGCCGCCTGAAAGTCCTCGTCTTCAGTGACCGATTCCGACAGCCTGTGGGCTTGGGCTCTAGCCCGGGCCACGCGAGAGGCAGCGACAACTTCCGCCTCCGCTCTCCTCCGCTCCTCCTCTCGTTCGGCTTCGATGAGGGCCAGCTTGGCCTTTGCCAGTCCGACGTAGTGGCCCGTGGTGGGCGGTCGCCCTCTCCTCTTCCTTGGTAGGGGGCTGGCTCGGCGGCTGCTCTCGGACATTGATGTCGACTCCTCGCTCAACATCAACTCCGTGTCCAGCTCCATTTCCTCTTGCATTCCCCTCCCCGTCACCTCCACATCGCGTGCATCTGTAACCGTATTCAAAGCCAAAGTCGTCGTGCAGTCAAAGCAGTTTTT
>NW_013530338.1:0-1065 GCF_000836235.2 Papilio xuthus
GAAAGGTTGTCCGACCACCAGTACACACGATTAGGTCGTCGCGGCGATGGCCGAACTTTGACCATGGCGCAGTCTGAAATGTGCGCCAGGACCTCGCCAAGCCATTGTACTCCGTCGTCGACTCCTTTATCTTCTATTCTTTGGGACCACGTCCCTACAATGGCGGCGAGTTCTGCAGCCTCTCGGTCTAACGATCTTAAAGACCACATTTGTCCGATCTCCGGGGGGATGGTGATGTTTCTACTGGTCGGGGGTGCTGACGAGGGGAGAATGTCGAACCGGATGTAGCGATGGTCCGACAGCGTCTCCACCTCAGTCAGCACTTCCCAGTCCTGCACGCGGCATGCCAGGGCGGGACTCGCAAGGGTGACATCTACGACGGACCCGCCCTGCATGCGCACACAGGTGTGTACAGAGCCCGTGTTGAGTGGCGTCAGGTTATGTTGCGCCATCCACGCTAGCAGAACCTCGCCGCGGCTGTCAGAGACGGAGGATCCCCAGGCTCTCGACTTAGCGTTTAAGTCCCCAGCTACGACAACCTCGAGCGGTCTTCCCCAACGAACAAGGGAGCTGACTTCTTCCAAGTACGCCTCGAAGTCCGACAGCGACCGGTTGGGGGAAAAATAAACTCCAATCAATACTATGCCGGGAAATTTGGCCCCTACACAACATCTTCCTTTCTTCACCGAAGCAATTGGGGGGTGGCCGCCTGCGTATATCGCGACAAGATGTTCGAGATCCCCTACCCAATTGCTTCTGTCCGGAACCAGATACGGTTCGGACACCACCGCTAGATCTATTGACCACTGCGCCAGGCTTTGGATAAACAGATCCTGGGCTCTGGCGCAGTGATTAAGGTTTGTTTGAAGAAGTCTTAGGGCCATACTAATTTTGGACGACTTCCGCTATCTCCATTTCTTCCCCGCTCGGTGGGGGCGCGCTGCGTGCTACGTCCGTTAGCGCTCTCCTAGGGACCGTCCTTCTGGGCGCCGAGCATTTGAGACTCCCCAGCCGGTGTTTGGCATCCTTGCCCGCCGCCGTACACAAGATGCAATTCGGTTGCGA
>NW_013530339.1:0-1547 GCF_000836235.2 Papilio xuthus
TTTTTAATGGGCGGCTCTATGCCGCCCTCTCGTTCCCCTAACATGGTGATCAGGGACTTTGGGAATCGAGGTTTATTACTTTATTTAAATAATTTTTTCAGAGTTAAAAAAGTTTCAGTTTTTTCTTAAGCTATTTACAATTTCTTATTAAATACTAGTTACAATACAAATTACATTTTCGAATTAAAAATACAATAAGTCAAATTAAAATTATACAAATTAAAAATATACAAATTAAAAATATACAAATTAAAATTTCAAATTAAATTTTAGGTTAAAAATAAAATCCGATTTAAAAATTCTACAAGTGCGATATTCCCAATATAAATACAAATAAGATCCAATCAAAATTATAAATTTAATAATAAATATCCTAATCTAATCAAATTAATCCTAATTTAAAATCCAAAATAAAATAAAATGAAATAAATATTTACAGTTTAAAAAGCAAATTAAAATACAATTAAATTACACATTAAAATACAATAAAACAATTTAAAAACAACTAAAACTACTATCACAGATTTTGGATCTTATTTCTATTTATCACAGTTTTGGCCAAGGATCGGCAGTATTCCACGAAGGGTCCACGTGTTCGTTTGTTTCTTACCAAATTTTCCAAATTTTCCAAACAGATTTTTTCCTTCAACTTAATTTCGATTTCAGTCTTTTTTGCTGCGAACACCGGACACTCCGTGAGTATGTGCAGCACGGTTTCACCCCGCGCTGGTTCACACACGCAAGAGGGGTCCTCCTTGCACTTGAATTTGTACAAGTATTCGGAGAACCCCCCGTGACCAGTTAAAACTTGAACCAGCACGGGGTCTAACTCTAGGCTCCGGATCGTAGGGTAGGCTGCTACGGCGTCAGGGAAGAAGAGCTTCGTTGTTAAGGCCGTGACTCCTTCCATATAACGCCTGTTCCATTTGTCAAGCGCGTCCAGACGAATCTGTCGCTTGACAAATGAAACAGGGCACCTTTCATAATTAGGCTTGGTCTTCATCCCGACTGCGGCCGCCTTCGCTAGTTCGTCTGCTCGTTCGTTTCCCTCCAGCCCCGCGTGCGCTTTCACCCAAAACACTTTCACGCTTTTCCCTTGCTCTCTGGCTACTTTCAAATCTTCCCTTATGCTCTTCGCGAGGGGGTGGAGAGAAACGCCGCTTCTCAACGTTTCGAGTGCTGACCTAGAGTCGGAATAAAGACCGAACCTCCTTTCTTTACTTCTCACTACATACTTCACGGCCTCACTGAGGGCCAGCAGTTCCGCCTGGTAGACGGTGCAAAAGCTTCCCAGCTTTAATTTCCGGCAAGAAATCTCCGCGGCGCCATCCCACACGGATAACGCCGCGCCGACCTTGCCGTCAATTTTGCTACCGTCGGTGTAAATATTTACATCGACGGCAGCTCGCTGGGCTGCTTCGTCACCGCCGGCCAGGCAGTCGAACTGCTGTCCCTCAAGCAGCGCGGGGTGCGCAGATTCTTTGAACTCTACTGGTCTCTCGAGCACAAGGTCTCCCAACACTTGGTGGGTATGACCCTTTTTTACT
>NW_013530340.1:0-525 GCF_000836235.2 Papilio xuthus
ACCTTCTTAAGTCATTATTAAACATCGCTAAGCGACGTTCTCACACACTTATTGCGTATATTAAAGGCGAGTTCAACCGCAACTCTCTCTGAGCGAAATTTAAAAAATATATAAGACTAGCGGACCCGATAGACGTTGTCCTGTCTACACGTCTTTAATTTGAATAAATTAATATGAAGTTAATATTTGATGAAAATTGTGAATCTAAACCATTCCCAGATCCCCTTGAACACACACAAAAAATTTCATCAAAATCGGTCCAGTCGTTTGAGAGAAGTTCAGTGACATACACACTCACAGAAGAATTATATATATAAAGATATAATATTATATAAGCCTTTGTGTTCTTTCAAACTATGTTTTACATCTATTAACAAACATTTAAACATTCGCATTTACTACATTAGTAAGACCTCCATTCCAAAAAAAGTGGAAAGAAGTAAACTAAAAAGAACAATGGACCTCATACTAAGCTTTAAATACTTTTGTCTACGTATTTATATTCCTAGATATTATTACCATTTA
>NW_013530345.1:0-2837 GCF_000836235.2 Papilio xuthus
TTGGCAATTTTTTGTATACTTACGATAGAAATAAATATTTTAACGACGTTTACAAATGTGGCAATTATATTGTAATAACGTCCAGCTTCAGTCACAGCTGTCATAGAGATGTAATGTATTCAATGTCACGAAGGTAAATTGTTAACTTTGTAAAGGTTTATTTAAGGAAAACTGTTTTGTCAGTTATAAGCTCAGTATATTATTAAGCGCTTAGATTTTATTTAATTGATGTTTTATTGAGTAACAAAGTTTTTGTTAAAGTTCATTCTACTACGTCGTTATATTTAGGTAACTTTATTTTATTTTATATTGATGATGATCTATGAACTTGGAAAATAGACAAGTTCGCACTAAATGTAATATAATAATGATCACATTCAATTGTAATATAGTTTATTCCTAAGTAAGTGTTCCTTACCTTCTCGTCCTTTCTTAATCTTTATATGTTCTAGTTATCATTTTCACCTGAATAAAATCATACTAAATACTGATATAATATAAACACAATGTTCCTGAGAAATGTTAACTACAAGTGAATGAGATAATCCCGCGCCCGGACTTACCACCTTACACTCTAATTGCTTATTTTAATCCTTTTCTTTGACCACCCACAATGTTTGTACCACAAAATAATCGAATGTGAACTCTTAGGACTTGGTATTAAAGTTCCTTTTATGTTGGAGACATTAGTTAGGTAGCGTCTTGTGAGGATATACGAATGAACGGTTAATTAAGTTGTATTTTGGTAAATATTTGTGTGAATCAGTGCGGCCGGCCGGCGTGGCGTGGCGTGCTTCCCTATTCCCACTGTTACCCCACCGCTTTACGACACATCTTACAGCTTACTGCGACACATATAATATACCGAATTTGTTATTTAAATCCCAAAGCCTTTTTACTATAATTTAATTGTTTGTTTTTTAGATTAATCGAGTGATCTGTAAAGTTTGCAGATCATCTTAGACAATGATGAATGCACGGAGGATAAAAGTTAACCTGTAAATGTAATTTTGTCTCGTTCTCTTCCCTAGCAGCGCAAGTTTTATTGATTTAATTCATGTCGTTGCTTAAAAGAGACACAAATTCACTACTGACATTGCACTCTTATTGGGTCGATTAAATCATAATGAGACAGAAGCGGATTTACATTTATTAGTTTGCAAAAAAAACTATACAGAAAGTTGTCGACAAAGTGAACTAAAGTAGCAGTGATCCCGCTGACAGAGCACACAGGGTCGACACGACGACACGACGACACGACTCGCCGCGCCGCCGGACAAATCAATGGGGTGGGCCTGTAAGCCCAACTCAAACAAATTTGTTTTGTATCTACGCGCACAGAGCTACAAATACTTAAATACACACAAAAGCTTTATACTTAATAATATAATATAGCTTTTTAATATTAAACAAGTCGCGATGTGAGTAAGGGGAGACCCGGCGGGGTGGGGTGGGGTGTACACCGTTGTATTATACTCTGTACGTTTTATTCTTATTGAAGTACTTCGCCTTATGGGAACTTAGATGACTTAATTGATCTGCTTTAAAAGATTTCTATACGTCTTGTAAATATTTTTATTTATTATTTCTGGGATGTTGTCAGAGTCTATTAGATAAAAAACTCGTTATTAAGATCAAGCCACGTCAAACTAACATTGTAACATCTAATAAAATGTGGTTCTCTTTTTTATTGAAATGTATTAGATTAAAATTTAACTCAATCCTGTAACATGACAATGTAATAAGTATGTCAGGATGTTTGATGAGACGTGGATGGTGTCAGTAGAACTCTCCGTCGGATAGTTTGATAGCGTAGAGATGGAGGGCGCGGAACTCGCAGAACTGGTTGGTGCACCAGCCTCCGTGGCCGTCGGTGCAGCGGCACGAGTCACACTCGTCCATGTACTTTTCCCCGGGGATGCATTTGAAGAACGGGTTCTTGATTACTGAAACATAATGTACAATATTACAACGTAAACAATTCAGAGCAATGAATTATTTGCACATTCGCCCGTTCCAGAGTGGTAGAGCCCTCAATGACAACAATTTGTAGCATGATACCATTTTCACCGGAGAAATACCAGGACCTTAAAGAAGACAGGGATACAGTAGAAGTATCGCAGGTGTCGCAGGAGGTAGAGGTAAGAGATGAAAGTGCAGGGTACCGGTGCAGCGTAAGCATGGCGTGCTGCGCTCACACAGCGCGGTCACTGTGGGCTCGCAGTAGACGCAGGAAGGCATAGCGCGGCAGGCGCCGGAGTCCTGCGCCTCACACAGCAAGCAGTTGCGCGTCTCCGGCACTAGCGCCAGTGACGTCTCCTCCTCCCAGTACTGGTGCGGTGGCTTCGGCTTTATGTACTGCGATACCACGTACCTGACACAAGAAACATTTAGGAATTACATTTGTAACTGCTTACTCATCAACCCTTCAACCTCCCACATTCCTACTTCATGTTTCTCGCTAATTGTTATCAACTTGTATGTCAACAATCTCTATACTTCTTTGAAAGTTCCCAACCGACTCCGACATGCGCCATCACAAACCTGACGTCTACATCTCCCTTAAACTCGACAGACTCGTCAGTTCTAGTGTTTTTGACGTCTAAAGACTTCGGTGATCGCCTCATTTAGATAACTATTAAAAAATAAATTCCCAGGCACTGTACAGTTAGCATTGGACAATATGTGACTAATGTTGTGGTGGCAGTGTGAGCTTACGCCTGCGAGCCGGGCCGGAACAGCGGCGGCGAGCGTTCGAACGAGCCCACCGAGCTGAGCGTGCCTGCCGCAGGGCCCGCGCGCCGCCCGTCTGCGAATACACAAAGTACATACTAACG
>NW_013530346.1:0-639 GCF_000836235.2 Papilio xuthus
AAATTAGATATTATACAAAATAAGAATTTAAGACTTATTACCGGTTCTATGAGAACAACTCCTATTGTGTCTTTACAGGCTGAATGTCTTACTCCTCCTATTTTACTTAGGTTTAAATATCTGAAATTTAGATTTTTATTAAATATTAATTCTTTGTCTCGCCATCCTCTTTTTCAAAAAGTATTATTTTATTATAATAGTATGTCTCCTATATCTAACTCAGCCCCATATATCCTCCATGACTTTCATGAAGTGATTCGATTTGATGAACAATATAATATTCACAAAAGTACATACACTTGGCCTTGTTATAAGGGTAATTATGAAAGTAAATTCAGTGATATACACATAAATATTGATGAAAAATTGAAAAGAAAAGAAGAAGTTTACGAACTTATATCTGCATATGATGAATGTCGACAAATTTACACGGACGGTTCAAAAACTGAAAAGAAAGTAGCCTGTGCATTTTACATACCTCATCTGAAAATTGGACGTGGCCTTTCCATTACTGCATCAGCAAGCATATACACTGCAGAATGTTATGCTGTATTAAACGCTCTTAAATATATAGAAGAAAACCCACATGTATCTAATAAATGGTTACTGATCTCTGATAGCATGAGTGTCTTGAAGGCA
>NW_013530346.1:941-1662 GCF_000836235.2 Papilio xuthus
TTAAATATTCCTTGGTTTTCTCGCAACGAAAGATATCATTGCAGAAAATTTTATACAATAATGTGCAGACTTAGATTTGGCCATTATCGACTGAACGCTCATCTTTCCAGGATGAAAATAGTAGCATCAGCAACATGCAGCTTCTGCCATACAGAATCAGATCAGACTGCAGAACATATAATATTTGACTGCCCAGCGTATGCTATTGTTAGATTGCTACTTATTGAAGAACTCATGCAAGTTTATGAAAATTCGGAAAGCGTCCCGCGTGCCCTGCAAGATATTCTTAGGAATACTGATACATATTTAGCGCTTTACAATTTTATACATCATACTGTAAAAGAGATATGAAACATGGTATCCCTGTTTTTGGAAATATTGGATGATACTGGATTGACAAATCTACATGGATTGTAAATTCCAAAGATTATGATATAAAGACTTGGCTTTAGCCTTTACCCTTTTTTAAAATATGAAAAATTTAAGAAAATAAGACTTGGCTTCGGCCTTTATGGATTTTGAAGAGATGGAAGGAAGAAAAATAAGACTTGGCTGCGGCCTATATATTATAAAATTCTCTATATTCAAAATAAAAAAGACAAGGCTGTATGGCTTAGTTCCTTTGCCTGCTCTTTCGAGTGAATAATAAAAACAACTTCTCTATGGATGGCAGCTAACTGTCAAATAGAATAAAAGAATAGAATCACAGATTTAGGATAGG
>NW_013530347.1:0-677 GCF_000836235.2 Papilio xuthus
AATGAATTAGAATTGCTTAGCTCCACTCCAATAACAAACGTTTATATCGGGGATACGTCTCCATTATACACAATACGTCAAAATTACATTAAATTAGATCGAATTTATGTTAATTTTGGTAGTAAAAACACACAACAACGTAATGCTATGGAGATCGATCTAGATATATGGACTAGCCTCAAACATAAGGTAAAAGATATCTGCCATAAATACCTGCGCCCGTCACATAATGTAAAAAAGCAAGATTGGATGACGGATTCAATTCTGCAGCTGATGGAAGAAAGAAGAATGTATAAATCCGTTGACGTAAAGCGCTACAAACAAATAGACCATACTATTCAAAAAGAAATAAGAAGGGCACGTAGCAGCTACTATGAACAAAAATGCGAGCTTATGGAAGACCTGTTTCGGAAACACGATAGCTTTAACATTCACAAGCATATTAAAGAGATGGTAGGCCAAAAACATCGAACTGTAACAACTTTAACGGACAGCCAAGGCAATCTTATATGTGATATTGGAGATAAAAAGAGACTGTGGCACAAATACGTATCTGAAATGTTCACAGACCATTCAAGAAACATTTCGATGACTACTAATATAACTGGACCGCCTATCTTAAAATCAGAAGTCTTACATGCCTTGAAAAAGGCAAAAACAGGTAGATCACCCGGACC
>NW_013530348.1:791-962 GCF_000836235.2 Papilio xuthus
AAAAAAAAAAAAAAAAAAAAAAAAAAAAAAAAAAAAAAAAAAAAAAAAAAAAAAAAAAAAAAAAAAAAAAAAAAAAAAAAAAAAAAAAAAAAAAAAAAAAAAAAAAAAAAAAAAAAATAAAAATAAAAATAAAAATAAAAATAAAAATAAAAATAAAAATAAAAATAAAAA
>NW_013530349.1:0-695 GCF_000836235.2 Papilio xuthus
GTTTGCAAATTACTCAAATCTTCTCTATATGTAGTCCATTGATTAATTAAATCAAGTGGCAGTTCGTCGTCCCAATCTCTTCTACAAAGCCATAACTTCTGTATAAAAACCTTTGCCGTTACGACAACAGGTGATAACCATCCGAATGGATCAAATAAACGGGAAATGTCTGATAAGATGTATCTTTTAGTAATGGAATAGGATAACTCTGGTAAGTGGACTGTAATGTGAAAGCTGTCATCTTGCCTATTCCAAGTCAAACCTAGAATCTTGAATATAGGATCCATTTTGAAAGTCAACTTTTCTATCTCACAATTAGACTTATTTTTCATCCGACTTAATAACTCACTTGAATTGCTGGACCATTTTTGCATCTCAAAACCTCCATCCAATAGTAAATTATTTATCTCTTCATAATTCTTATACGCTTGCTCCACCGTGTCTGCTCCTGTCATTAGATCGTCCATATAAAAGGAATCCTTTAAGATATTAGATGCATTATGATATTTATGTTTTTCATCCTCAGCTAACTGAATAAGTGTATGAACTGCAAGAAAAGGCGCGGCTGCGGTGCCAAATGTTACTGTAACTAATTTGTAGTGTTGCAAAGGTTGTTCCTGTTCGTCGCGCCACACGATGCATTGTAGACTTGAGTGTTCTTCAGCAATTTTAATTTGTCTATACATCTTAACAAT
>NW_013530349.1:974-1168 GCF_000836235.2 Papilio xuthus
TTCTTATGGCTTGATCCTTTGTGTTACCGCATTGTATTATTGTTTTTTCAGGAGATTGTTTTAACGGAAGGTTGACGATATATCTTCCATTCTCGTCTCTTTTAGTCGTAGTTTTATATATTTCCTCATATATTTCTTCTTCTTTTGTTAATATTTTCTTACTACTTCCTAAGTCTGCTTCGATCTCCCAAAAC
>NW_013530350.1:0-898 GCF_000836235.2 Papilio xuthus
CATATGTTGTTTGGCTTGTTTTGTGTTCTAACTGTTTATTTTGTTCACTATACTCTTACAACGATATGGTGTTCAATATTCATAGTATTCATATTTATGATTTACACCGTCCTCTTTCGTATTTTTGCAAAAAAAAAACAACACGCTTTGTGTGTTCATTTACTGAGATGAATAACGTGTATTTGCATGTAAAATGTCCCGGTACAAAGTATTAACTCCTTATTTTGAAGTACACAGTCGTTATTTATTTCCAGTCATTTAGGTGCAAAATTTACGCGACATCCGAGGGCGAGCAGGCAGGCGGCCACACGAGGGGCGGCGCGGGCCGGGCGCTACATTCGGGCAACTCGTGATGGCTCTCGCATAAATATCTCGCGCAAAAACAACAGCCACGGAGATGGGCACATCAATCACAGTTTCGTAACGTAGCGTAAGCAGCGTTAAGTGAATCCAGAGTGCTGCTCCACAATGTTACGTCGCGTCACCAGCACATCACATAGCATCACCGCCTACTCTCACACTCACACCTCTTCATCCTTGAAAACCCGTAGGTTTAATAGGTATAATTACGTCAAGATTTTTAAATATTATGTTGAATTTCAACAGTCAGTGGAATGCATTTATCTATGCGATGATATAGTGTCGACGTCATTGTCATATTCATACAAAAACAAGGTTAAATAAGCATAAATTCCATACATCCTTCGCATTGGAACGATAATATTGTGTTGAATAACTGACGTACACATGCCGTGCCGTGCCCAGTACCTTCATATACGTTGTAATACCGGCCTGTGGTGACGGTGTCGCGGCTGAAGTGCGACACATTTAACGCGTTGTAGCGAAGTACGGAATTCGTGGCGAGGGGTGAGGGGTGAGGGGTGCGGGGTGAGGGGTG
>NW_013530351.1:0-602 GCF_000836235.2 Papilio xuthus
TTACCAAATTTTTACTGGTTATGAAAAAATAACTCCGTGATTGATAAAATGAAAAAAAAAGTAGCGTGAGATTCGAACCGGTAAACTTACATATTACGGCAAACATACTAGAATACTGCGCCAAACTTGTATATATTGTGACAAGGCAAAATTTGATATTAGTTATTACGTATCTGTCATATTCGGCGTGACAAACTTTTATATTTAAGCGTTATGACAGGAGAAGAAAAATATTGGGTTGCCCAGTAAGTTCGTGCCGCTTTATAAGGAAAATTGAAACCCTGTTCTCTTAAATTTTTGGAAATGTTTTTAAATTATATTGGTACGACTCTATACCTAAAACGTCTTTTATTATTGGATAAAATTTTAAAAATTAGTTTTTATCTCAACCAATGAAATGAAATTATTCACAATATAGAAATTTTCGTGACGTTTGATAATGGTGGAAATCCGAAAATGAATCCACTTCAGCTAGAGTCTATTGTAAGCTTTATATCGAAAATCAGAACGAACTTTCCGGACAACCTATAATGTTAACACAAAGTGTCAAATGAATGTAACAGAAGTAGTTTATTCCAAATTGTATCACAAGTATATAGAGA
>NW_013530352.1:0-1924 GCF_000836235.2 Papilio xuthus
TTTATTATTGTTTCGTCTTAGTGTTTTTATGTGTTATATTACTTTTTAACTTGTTTTTATTGTTTTTAATATTAGTATTATTTTGAAACTAGACTAACTGTGATATAGTTCTAAGAGTTTTAAACCTAGACAATAAGTTAATTGTATTGTATTTGTATTTTGTATTATTATATATTTTAGTATATTATTATTTTTATTATTATTATTTAATTTTGGAGTTGTAAATTTTTGAAAAGTTTTATTTTTCAACTATTTTAACTTTAAATTTAGAATTGAATTTTAATCGGATTTTGAATTTATTTTGTATTTTTAATATTTTGTTTGTTTGGAATTTTAATTTTAAATTTTAAATTTTGATCTTTAATTGTTCGGGAATTTGGTCCGCCGAATTTCCGAGTAATTTTGGATTTGTTGGATTTTTGAATTTGATTTTGAAATTTTAAGAAAAATTTTTTAATTTAAATTTTAATTTAAATATTGGTTATACTCTGAATCCGAATTTATTAATTAATTTTAAAAAAGTTAATTTTATTATTTTATTTTATTTTTTATTTTTATTTTTATTTTATTTTTTATTTTTATTTATTTTATTTTTTATTTTTAATCATTATTTCAGTGCTGGGAAAACTCTTAGAGCTTGGAACAGTAAGGAATTTTAACTAGTCAAGTCGAAGTTGTCCGACTGACATATTGACCGAGCATATTGCCGGCAATATTAGCTGTAAGTTAGTAAGTAAGTGACGGGGCTATTGCCCCAAAAATTAGATTAAGTTTAGTAATAGTAATACTGAGCGGGTTGTTGCCCCTCAGTACTAGATTAAGTTAGAGTAAGTTTTAAAATTTTCTGGACGGGGTTATTGCCCAACTAGTATAAGTTATTGATGAAAATTTTACAAGTCCTTTGGACTTAGAATAATTTTAGCAGAAATTTTAAATTTTAAAATTTTAACATTTTATTTTATTTTTATTTTTATCGTCGTTTGACAGGGTTTATTGCCCGAACTAGAATAGGTCTATTGACAATTAGTATACACTTAATCTAAAATTTTAATTTGGAATTTTACTTTTACTTTTATTTTTAATTTTTAAACTTTATTTTATTTTATTTGACTATTGAATTTGATTTTGTATTTTAACTTAGTTATTAAGATTTTAACTTATTTATTATTTTTAAAATTTTAAATTCTTTGACGAGTTCCCCTAACATGTTTGGAATAAGGACCCCGGTGAAGAAAGGTGACGCCCAGGACCGGGCCTCAGTTGAACCTGAATTAGAAATAATAGAGACAAGAAGGTCACCTAGTGTAGACAAGGAGGCCCAGGTCCTGAGCGTCAGGAGGAGCGTCGGGGAGTGGGAGTCCGGAGCAGACCCCAGTCCCCAGGCGTCTCCCAAGAAAATTGTGAAGGTGGTGCGCAAGCGGACAGTACCCTTACAGGAGAGTCAGAAAGAGGCGGAAGGCATCGGTGGCCCCTCTAAAGCAACAATAAATTCGGGCACCAGTGATAGGTTGCGGGAGGCGCGATCCTATTATTTGTCAGGAAAAGCGCATATTGCGAACTCCCGCAACCTAAAAACTGAGATCAAGACGGGGGCCACAGATGCCTTCGACGCACTGTACCGGCTTGTTAAAGAGGCAGAGTCTGAAATTAAGAAGTTGAAGGTAGGGAAAGATGCTGATCGGAGGGCGCAGGGGGGGGCGGCGGAAAAAGGGGGCCTTAGCCCTCTGATTTCGCAAACGCCCCCACCTGCCCCCTTCGATCAGCATAAGCAGAATGAATTTTTAGAAAGGCTAGAACAGCACAGTAGGAAATTAGAACAGAACAGTAAAGAGATGACAGAACTCAGAGAAGCCCTTAAGCAAGCCGGTGACAGGATAGAAAAGGGTACTTACGCGAGCGTAGCAGCTGGTCCAGCGAGGAGGCC
>NW_013530353.1:0-609 GCF_000836235.2 Papilio xuthus
AAGTCGTGTTAGTTACACTATTTATAACTCAAGAACGGCTTTACCGATATGGATGAAAATTGATGAGGAGGTAGCTAAGAGCCAGGAGACGGACATAGGATACTATTTATTGTTTTTTTCGAATTTATGCCATGAAGAGCTGCTTTTTATTTAACTTATCTATATATTAAGTTTTTTATACATCCACACGGACGGAGTCGCGAGCGACAGCTGGTATCACGCATATCGTAATCTCTGTCATTATCTTTGACAAAACAGAGACATCAATATGATTAAAACAGAGATATTGGTCTTAGAAACCTACAGTACAACTGCTTTCGGTAAAAGTTATTTTCAATTTGTTGTCAAGATCGCATTTCGTATTATAATTTTACTATTTACTTTAAATTATATACGCGAATGTTTAGATGGATGGATGTATATTTGTTAGAAGGTATCTCCAGAACGGCTGTATGGATCTCTCTGAAATTCGGCAAAAAATGGAAGAACACATAGGCTGCTAATTATTTTTCTTTTAATACTGCGCGAACGTAGTCAAGGGCTGTAGCTAAAGTGTAAATAGCGTGCTGTAAAAGGGTTGTCATATGTTTAAGCAATGCTTTTACAAGC
>NW_013530354.1:0-911 GCF_000836235.2 Papilio xuthus
AGGTAACCCGACGCCGAGCGATAATATCACCGCCGCCTGACACGGTAGCTGCTTTACGAGACGAGTCTCTTCGGTTAAAATGATATTTTCATTAACAACCAACGAACCAAGAAATATGGTTTTTCAATTTGTGCCTAAATTACATAATTGTAACCCAACGCTCTCTATACTATGAAAAATTTATTATTTGTAAGTTACATTTCTCTATGATCTAAAATACAGCTCGATAGCCGGCTGTGGAATTCTCTTGATTATTTTATTTCCTGGCTTAAAGAATTTTTCATGCATATACTGTAAACACACATGCTTATGCGACCACAAAGAAGACCTGCTCTTGACGCTAGAGCATCTACTTATAGATTTCAATTTTTCTTCCGATTCAGACCAGTCAGGCAGCTAAATAGTCATTAAAGAATTATAATTTAAGCGAAAGTGACTGCGAAATGTCATCTAATGACCATTCCGGCAAGGACTCGTCAGATTCGTGACCGGGGCGTCGTGATGTCGGTGCGGACGGACAAACGCACAGACAAGCACGACTAGAGCTCCGCGGCCTCGCCCGCGTACCCTCACGAACTTATGTAAGTGTAATAACGAATGTTCATCGTGTTATCAATGATATCACGTTTTAGTAGATATTTGGACAATTGCTAACTAGGTCAGTTTTGTTTTAGGTAAAATTGCAAATGAACTTCGGAAACATTCTTAAAATACATTCTTATATGTATTTTGTCAAATATGCGCTTTTATAATACGTAATAGTATTTCCTTTGCAATAATATTAATTTATATCTTAACTATATATATCTAGATTGAGATTTCTAGCTAAGAATTTTAGATCTAATCTAAACAAACTTTATTAACACCACAGTAGCAACCGCCATGTCTTATTTGTCTCAGGAATATAACGA
>NW_013530354.1:2364-3405 GCF_000836235.2 Papilio xuthus
CCCATTCCTACATGCGGACACTGTGCCAACACGGACGTGGGGTCGATATTTTCACAAGGCGAAATTAAATAAAACTCACCATCTCCTAATAGGAGGGTTGGCAGAAACTTGACCGGTTGCGACTTAAACAAGTGACGAAATATTTTGATGTCTTCTATACGATTCTATTACATTTAAGAGATGTTGTAGTTAGATAATATTTTAAGATAAATTAATATTACAAGAATATATAATTGAAGATATGCCTAAAATTTTAACTTAATCATAACTTAAAATTATTTTGAAGTTTGACCTAAGTTAATCTCAATAATTCTAGGCACGTTACTTAATAATGACTTGATACTCATACGCGCAAAAAATATCTTTTTAAACAATATTCTTATTACTCCATCTTATTCGTGCAACGATAAATACGTCTTTAGAATCATCATTTATAATGTTAAAATAGTTTTTCATTTCTTTTGGATTTTTTGCAAACGGCAAAATCTTCCCTCAAAAATAATACAAGTTGCAAGCGTTGATTACCAACCCCCGGGGGCAGCACTTGACCGGAACCCGCCGACTCTAATGAAGAATTACCGCCCTTTGTGGCTGCGCCTCTCCTCACGAGAGCCATCGATTCATCGACTAGTTTAAGTAAGACCAATAATAAAGAAAATAATAGCTTTATTTTAGAAGCGCAATTCATTTATTTACTTTTAATTTTTGTGTAAATCAAAGTGTTAAGATATTATTTTGATTATCAAGTCTATAATAATTCAAACGAGCATTTTTTTGTAAAGACTATATTAAAAGAACTATATAGAACTACTATATATTGAAAAATTAATAATTTTGCTTCAAACATAGCTAAGTAAATTTGGTTTGGTATCTTTGGTTATTTATTTGATCATGTCATATCAGTATTTATGCGTTTGTTCTCAAAGTGCTGATTGGATGGAAAATATAAAAATCACAGACAGTGGACAGTAATGAATTGTAACTAACCAATTACACGGGCTGATAACCCTTCAACCGCCGACACGGGGTCGACTCGGTCGA
>NW_013530355.1:0-1643 GCF_000836235.2 Papilio xuthus
GAGAACGGACTGCAAGACGTAAGTGCTTTGTAATTTTAAAGGCGTGTTTGTAAGAACATATGTATGACTATTGCTTATTTGGTTGGTATAAAGATTTTAGATTAATAATGAAAATATTACAGTACAATCTTATTGTATCCATATTCTCGCAATCAAATAAAACATCACAAAAGATGCGATATATCACAAAATCCTAAAAACTCGAGTGACGAAATTGCACTAATAAGCTCCTATTCCCTCGGCTCTTTTGAAACTATTGTAGTTTTTACACATGGAAATCCATTTAATGGCTTCTTGTTTATGAAATGCCTAACAAGAAATGATAATATCGCTATTTACTAACGTGGTAATCGGCACGTGGAATTATAGTTTCACCATGTTCCCAACTTCTTACAGCGAATTACGCTTGTGGAACAATATGCAGCGCTGTGACATAGTGTGGAACGAATTACTTCTACACTTATTGTGGTTTTCTACTGTCGAAACATTTTAAAAAGAATACTAGGTGTATCCCGCGACTCCTTCCCCGCAGAAATTTAAAAAAAAAAACTTCAACAACAACAACAACATCTATGCCAAACTTTAGCGAGATTCGTGTAGCCGTTCTGGAGATACCTTGTAACAAACATCCATCCAAACATTCGCATTTATATTAGTAAGATATTGTTTGTATATAAAAAAGTTTCACCACTGCAATAGAAGAAGATTTGTATTTTTGTTGGCAATGAATTAACTCATAAATTACTGGTCCCATTAAAATATTCTTTCTCCATTAGAAAGCTACAATATCCCTGAGTGGTATTAGCTATTTTCTTCTTATTGCAAAAGGTTATTAATTTGCAGAAGTCAAAATAACATGCAAGGGGGTGACTGGTCATGGCGCTATGCTCCATAAGGAAGCTGTCACAGCCGGAGAAAAGGTAAAATGTCTATCAGTAATCGTACATTTTATTATAATAACAATACTACATATTACAACTTCAAATTATATTCAGTTTAAAATATTTTGTAAGGCAATTAAAAATATTGTGTCTTCCACAGATTAACTATATCATTCATAAGTTTATGGAATATCGAGAAAAGGAAAGACAAAAATTTATAAATGGCGCGCCTTTGGGTGAAGTAACTACAATCAATTTAACAAAATTAGAAGTAAGTGTACTATTATTTCTTTATAAAACGCATCTTACTTCTTTGTCTTTAAACCAGTGAATTGCGTATTTCATTGTTTCAATCTTGAGTAACTTAAGTAAATTAAAGTCAATAATCTCGTCCTAATTTCGCAGAAAATGTAAATCAAGAGAATAGTTTACAAGCTTAACGTACTAAATTTCTACGCACAATTAATTTATATGTTACAAAACTAACGAGTTTAACTCATATTCAGAGAGAAAATACTTTGTATCATACATAATTAGTTACTTAAAAAGAAACGAAATTGGATGAACATTTTTTCAACGAAAGAAAATTCTATGACCATCGATTCCACCTGTCATGCTTTTGCCAAGCGTGATTAACCTATCCGCAAATAATAATTAGTACTGATAATTCAAAATAAATTAATTTGAAAAATATTCCATTTTAAAACTTTTAGGGTGGAGTTCAAATCAATGTGCTGCCTGAACAGCTTTCTGTATATTTCG
>NW_013530356.1:0-1078 GCF_000836235.2 Papilio xuthus
ACTTTTACACTCAAACTAGCTCGCACCGTCTAATTACCGCCATTGAGTCATGATAAGACGCAGATAGTGCAACTTCCTCTGCAAAACGATGTTATCGATATAAAGTTCCATTCGCAAGCCACGACCTTATCGAAATTACACATTGATTACATGAAAAAAAATCGATTAATAGTTTAACAAATTTGCACTAATGATTAAGGAAAAGGTATGTTGATATATTAGTTAGGAATGCGATAGCATTTATATGATTGATGGACAACAGGATTTCAATATTTATGTTTTGCCGAATGTAAATATAGCCGTCGCACGCGACTACGTTTGCGCGGTATTAAAAAAAAACTTAATTAGTAGATATATGTGGACACAAACACATTAAGGTATCCGAAGTTACAGCTGATATTGAAAACAAAAAGTATTTACAAGCCTTATTATTCTCATTTTCTATACTTTGTACTTTGTGTTAAAGTCCAACCAATAAGAACATATGGTTATAAATGCGACCAATTAAATTGCATAAAACTACATGAATCTGTACTTAAAGGGCAAATAAAAACAATGTCCATTGATTACTAAGGATTGACATTAATGATTGATTACTTCGGTTGAAAAAGACAAAAGAACTCTTAAGAATTTAAACCAACCAACATACATACATCCAAACGTTCTCATTCATATTATTAGTAAGATTCTTTTTCTACTTAAGATTAGAAAAGGCTATCTTACTTTTTATTAATATTATAAATGCGAACTTAGATGGATTGATGGATGGATGTTTGTTTGAAGGTATCGCTGAAAGGCATAGTTGTAGAACATAGTCTGGAAGAACACACAGGCTACTATAATTCGCGGATGGAGTCGCGGGTTTTTTTTTTGTGACTGATTGCCACTGTTTGCCTTTAGGAGGCATTTACAGCTTCACCGGGCTTGAGGTGGCCGAGCGCAGATGGCACTTAGCCTAAACCTCGTTTAAGAGTAACTAAGCTCGAGGGCTCCCTCAGGAACCTCGGCTCGGACCGTTACTTCGTTATTATTATCCGACTGGGCGGAGTCGCGGGCTATAGCTAGATAATTATAATCA
>NW_013530357.1:0-1868 GCF_000836235.2 Papilio xuthus
GTAACAAAAGAGCGCCATTCGCGCCAAATGATTCTATCTCATCACCAGCTCACTATACGTCCCCATCGAGGGGCTCGGAGCCTACATTAAGTTACGGGTGACTATGCCAATCAACCACGCTGGCCCAGTGCGGGTTGGCTGACTTCACACATATCTTTGAATTTCTTCTCATATATGTGTAGGTTGCATCACGATGTTTTCCTTCACCGTAAGAACGTTGGAAAAATGTACATATGTAAATCGGAAATTGAATAACACATTGGTACAAGGCGGGATTCGAACCCAGGACCTGCAGATTGCAAGTCAAGCGCTTGACCCCTGGGCCACCGACGCTCATGATTCTAACTAATAATGTCTAAAAATATATATAACTAGGTGTCACCCACGACTCCGTCCGCTCGGTATTAAAAAATATAATAGATAGTAGCCGATTCTTAGACCTACTAAATATGCATATAAAATTTCATAAAAATCCTTCAAGCTGATTCGGACGAGTATGGTAACTAACATTGTGACACGAGAATTTTGTAAGTTGTAAAATGTAAGTTTTGGTTAAACCATATTCGTTCCTTTATCAAATATATTTATTAAAAAAACTAAAGAATATTTATATTATTGATATGTTTACGTATTCATATCTAGTTTTTACAACATCCAGTTTTTAGGGAACATACCCATACTACGTGACCTTTTTTTTAATTTTTTCGACCCCTCCCTCCCCTCGGTGACCACTACCGTAGTACATACTAAGACCCCCACCCTTTATTTTTTACTTAGTAATTCATAATTATGATTTTTAATAATTTCACAGGCAAAAATTGAAAAAAAACATAATTTGGCTCATACTCTTTTTTATAGCAAAAGACTGCATGCATACTTAAATTACTAGTGAATTATGTATAATGAAAAAAAAAATAACTAACAACTACGTGACTAAAATCTGAGCCCCCCCGCTCCTGTGACTGACCGTAGTATTTTAAGGACTCCGCCCCCCCCTCGCTCCTGTGACTGACCGTAGTATTTTAAGGACCCCCCCGCCCCTAAACGGGTACCGTAGTATGGGTACGTTCCCTTATCAAATTAAAGTTACATAATAAAAATATTGCTCAAACGATATTGCAATTTTAATCTGTTAATTGTTTGTTGTGAAATATTTGTAACATCAATTAAATGATAATTTATTTTGTTATAGAAATACAAGCGATGTGTCTACAGTTAGAGTTTTGTAACATTCTTAAAAGAACTGCGACATAAATATATACAAATCAGTCAATTCAATCGTACTATTATAAATGCAAATGTTTATATGGATGGATGATTGTTTGTCAATATCCCCAGAACAGCTGAGTAGATCTCGATAAAATTTGGCATACTTATAGAATATAGCCTGAAAGAACACATAGAACCAAGGCTTTTTTTAATCCGCACGGACGGAGCCGCGGGTGGCTGCTAGTATCGAATAGAATATATATTCAGAATAAAAAAACTTTAAAAAGCAATTGTATTATTATAAGATTGAAGTATAATATTTAAAGAAAATAAATAAAGCCTCCTCTATACTTTTATAGCTGCTACTTAGTAATGTATACGATTTGGCTTCAGAGTAATCGTATGTAAACCAACCTGTCTAAATTAATTGGCGATACTAAACCGCACGGAATAAGTCTGGTATTGAAATGTAAGATAACATTATATTTACAATAATTCTAGTTTAATTATCTTGTTAATTGATATAAATTGATTTAATTATAATATTAATTGTTTATTACGTGTATGATAATTATTTTGTAATATTTACTTACATCACCTTTCTCATGTAATAACCTATATATATATATATATATATATATATATATATATATATATAT
>NW_013530358.1:0-965 GCF_000836235.2 Papilio xuthus
GTTCTGCCGGAGACGAGGAAAGTATGACCAAATCATCTGCAAATCTTAGGTGTGTCAGTTTTTCTCCGTTGATATCTAGTCCATAATTCTCCCATTCTAACGAGCGAAAAATTTCCTCAAGAACTGCCGAGAAGAGTTTTGGCGACAGCGGGTCTCCTTGTCTCACTCCTCTTTTTATAGCTATGTCTTGACCTTCTCGCTCAAGTTTTATTTTTGCAGAGCTGCCGTTGTATATGTTTTTAATCAGTCTTATATACTTTTTGTCTATACCTTGGTTGTTCAGAGCTTCCCAGATACTTTCATGTTCGAGTGAATCGAATGCCTTACAGTAGTCCACGAAACAGCAGTAGAAGGTCGTACCATATTCGTTGCTTTTTTCTATTATTTGTTTGACAACGTAAATATGGTCTAGGGTCGAGAAATCACTTCGAAATCCAGCTTGTTCTCGTGGTTGATTTTCGTCGAGTTTTTTTGTAATTCGGCTAAGGATTATTTTAGAAAATATTTTGTAAACGTTTGACATTAAACTTATAGGCCTGTAGTTAGTTATATCGGACTTGTCTCCTTTTTTATGGATGAGTATTATTGTTGAGTTAAGCCACTGGTTTGGGATTGTTTCGGTTGTCATAACATCATTGAATAGGAACGCTAGTATTGGCGCCAGATCTTCTTTGTGCGTTATCAGAAATTCGTTGGTAATACTGTCTTGTCCCGGGGCTTTATTCTTTTTTTGGGTTTCTATGGCCTTTTCTACTTCTCTTGTTAGTATATCCGGGGTGACCTCATCGTCTGATAAATCGGTTGTAGTTGACGCATCTTTACTAGAGTATAACTCTCTATAAAATTCCGTTGCAACTGCTAATATTTCTG
This sequence comes from Papilio xuthus, assembly GCF_000836235.2. NCBI lineage: Eukaryota > Metazoa > Arthropoda > Insecta > Lepidoptera > Papilionidae > Papilio > Papilio xuthus. Next base: position 871 of record NW_013530358.1, read on the forward strand.
GTCGTCTTGTTATGCTGTTTCCTGTTCTGTTTTTTTATTTTTGGTATCCACTCTTTTTTAACATTTAAGGTGCGTAAAGCCATTTTAATACCACC
>NW_013530359.1:0-2937 GCF_000836235.2 Papilio xuthus
TACAAGCAAGTTTGGAACTTATTGTTTGGGTTATTTGACAGAAGTAAATGCAAAAACTTGCAAAGCCCTGTTATTTAAAAAGTCAAAGGTAAAATTACATGCATTGTTGCACTGCCATCACTACGTTAATTCGATCCATTGAATTTGTATTCAAAGCAATTATCAGAAATACCATTTGAATTTTGTATTCCGATATAATTGGCATCGTGTTTATTCACAATAGTATATATTAGTTACATCAAGTTTTATTGTAATATTATGAGCTAAATTTCGAACAACCATACAATCATTTGGATGGATGGCTGCTTGTTACTATCTCCAAAACGGTTCAATGGATTTCGATGAAATTTGTCATAGATGGAGAGCATAGTCTGGCTACTTACACACGGCACACGAAGGTTACTTATTAAGTTTTTGTTTTAATATTCCGGGCGGATGAAGTCGCGGGCAATAAGTAGTTAGGAGTAAAATAAATAAAGAGCATAATTAAATAGAAGTCAGCTTTTTTTCTCTTATTATAAATGATGAATTCGTGAATGCAGCGATTTATTGATGGATGAATTTACAAAATGTTTGCTTATGTAAAATAAGCTTAAATAAAAAAGGATAAATATTTGAAACCGATATAATGTTTTGTAGTTGGCTTGAAGGAGATTATCGGTACAGAAGTTAAGCATTTGACATGTAATCTGCAGGTCTGGGGTTCGAAGCACGCTACGTAATAATGTGTTTTTCGATTTACATATTATGTACATTTTTATGACATTCTTACCTTGATGGTCATCGTGATGCAAGCTGCACCTACCTGCGAAGAAATTCAAAGATATATGTTAAGTCGACTCGCACTTTACCAGCGTGGTTGACTATGTTCTAGTCACGCCTTTTTTTCCCAGAGAGGAATGCTTTATGCATACTCCGCGCCCCGGGTGTGACACGGTAGTTATGTGGGATTCTACTCCATAGCGGAGGCATACCCACTAAAGCTTTCTGTTCCTCCAACGCATCGGGACGGGGCCACGGGCACGCTTTCGCTCTCGTCGCGTTCTTGTCACCCCTAACTGGGTAGGCGCCGAGGAGCTCAGTGGGGACGTATAGTGAGCTGATGATGATGAAATTGGATGAAAAAGGTTCATTAAATATTATTTTCTTTGAAGAGGGTTGTAATGAATTTAGTAATCAACTAAGTCATAGTAAAACCTTAACCTTTTATGATAAAGTTATCCTCCGAGTGGGTGGCAAGTCTATATTATAGCTCAATGTAATATTGTAAGATTGGTGCCGTATAAATTGATCATTAGAGAACATTAAGTCATTAATATTTATAAAGCAATATATAATAGTAAATGTTTGGTTTACGTTGATTATATAGTATAATCACTTTCGCCCGCGACTCCATCCACGCAGAATTAAAAAAAAAACTTAAATAGTAGCCTATGTGTTTTCAAGTAATGTTCTACATCCATGCTTAATTTCAGCGAGATCCGTTTAGCCCTTCTGGAGATTCCTTCAAACAAACACCCATCCGTCCATCTAAACATTCGCATTAATAATATCAGTAAGATATAGTGAATTTTGATTCCTCTGTGTCGCCCGCGATTCAGTCAATGTATATAAATATAATATCGCAAATGGTAAGGTAATTAAATTCTTTGACTATAATGTAAAGTACAGAATACACTGACTAGTGAAATGCAAATGTTCGTTTACAGCCAAGTAATTTCCTTTTGACGTCAACTGCATTTGATGACCCATTTATTTTCAGTTAAAGCTAGACACGACTGTATTTTTAAACAAAGTAAAATCATTTTCAGATGTAACCTTTTACCTAGGTTATTAGATATTGTTTAACGTATTTAACACTATAACATGTATTTGGATAGTGCCTAAGAAAAACTATGATTAAAAATAGAATTTACAATTTTCTCTCTCTCTCCTATTCTCTCTCTGTACAGGGATTTAAATAAAAAACCCTTGTCTGCAGAAAAATGTGTTAATATTGTAGAACATGAATAACAGAAAGACATAGAAAAACTGATTTGACATTACTAAATTCAAAAGTTTAAATTTCTTCTTTTTTCTTAGGTTTAATGGCTGCTAAAGTGTAAAAACTCCTTGAACACTCTCTCTCTCTCTGATGGGTTCGGCTGTTGGACTGTTACAAAAACAATTTTAATTTATTCTTGTAAATTTCCTTATTAACTCCGTAAGAAAACCTCGCTGTGAATTTTTATAAGTCAGATAAAATTTAATTAAAGTTCTCATTGAATCCTTAAACAAAATAATAACATCGATGAAAAGTATATTAGACGTTACAAAACTTTTCCTTTTATTAGTATTTGGCTGCGGCAGCCTTGTTAACTTGTCGTTGTAGTAAAAAGTTTGTTTTCAACGAAACCTCTTTGATATGAAATACAATCATTCAATTTAATTCAAGCAAAAAACAGACTACTATAAGTACTTATCTATTAAGGAAAAAGACAATGAAAATATTAAATCCAGAAAATTACGTCGTCATAGAAGCTACTCTTTTTTTTCTCCTCAGGATTTAAAAAGCATTTCATGTGTCCTTTCGCCTGTTCTTTTTTCTAACTAGGCCTTCAATACCCAGCGTGATTGAAGGCCTAGTCACAACCAAAGATCATCCAAAGTCAACCAAAGATACTGTAAGTCAGCACTTGGTTGACTTTTAAACTCTTCTTTGAACTTCTTGATAGATATGTGCCGGTTACAAAGTTTTCTTTCTGCGTAGAAGGTCGAATACATAGATATGAAATTAAAAAAAAAATCGTCAATCTTATGTATATATATATATATATATATATATATATATATATATATATATATATTGAATCCATGACCTTTAGTCCTTGCGATATTCATCTTGCGATTATCATTCGAATATTATCGCAATTAATATCATTATTTTATCTTTCTTTT
>NW_013530360.1:0-611 GCF_000836235.2 Papilio xuthus
AAAATAACGCGATCTTTAACCACTATAGATGTTAATAAACGGAGTGGTTGATATGCGCGCATTAAAAACGCTAAAACAGAGCGTTTACAAAGTTTCTTTGGAGGAGTACTTAAAGTACTGGAATGAGCTAAAACATAGCTATTGAGTACGAAACCAATATCGGACTTCAATAAAGGTCCGGTTTGAAACTTACCGGAGGGAAGCCGACAAGTTGTTTCTTTTAAAATATTTACAGCATCTCGATCATCGAGAGAAAAATATGTTTTATTAGATGTCGCTTTTGAATCACGAAGTTGATCATCAAGGGACTGGGATGATTCAGTGATAATACAATGATTGATTAAATCTGACGAATTAGCATTGCCCTTTAAAGACCCGTAAAGAACCCAGCCTAAGCAAGTCTGAACCGCTATGGGCTGACGGCGGGATCCTCGACGGATACATTGAGGAATGGTGATTTCCCAATTGTCGACCCCTATGAGTAAAGTAGGGACAGCATCTTCGTAACAGACAACGTCAGCTAAATCTGAGACGTAACTTATACGCTCTACCTCATATTTTGGAATAGTTTGACGCTGTAGATTAAGATTTGGAATAGATCTAACATTCTT
>NW_013530361.1:0-975 GCF_000836235.2 Papilio xuthus
TGACTATACTTGATATTTTATGTACGTAAATAAATCTTATTCCATATTTACGTTAAAATGTTGCTTAATGTTTTTATATTCGTAATTACTTAGTAAAAGTCAATGAAATGAAAGTTCGCTTTGAAATTGTATAGAAGTTCTAAATAACATAAAAGGTAATGCTTTATAAAACCGAATCAAGCCAAATTTCCATTACATATGTCTTAAACGATAGGGAATATTCTTACACTGTTTTGGAAGTTTTTTTTTTGGAGTCGTAACTTAAGTTGAAAAAAAAACCAAGAAAACTACATAGGGTAAGTTAAGTTTGGAACAATAGAAAAGCGCAGGATAAGTAAAGCTAGGTTTATAACATGTAATAAAACACCAAAAGCAAACTGGAAAGGTTAGGTTTGGAACATTTTTAATACCATAAAAAAACATCGAAAAAGCGAAAATATTTTCTTTTATAACATGTGATTTTATAAAAATTGGGAGTGTCAGCATACCTGTTACAAAACTGAAAACATATGAAACAATTTTAATATCTTAATGAAATAAATTAAGACCCCGAAAAAAAATCTTCATAGCAATATATTCATCTTCAGCAATCTTCATAGCAATAATACTCATGATGATCATTTCCTAAAGTTTAAAATTGATTTTATGAAAACTTGGTTTGATTCGCTGTTGTAAAGTTGTTCCAAATAAAATTATTATTCAAATGTTAAAAGACTTTGTTTATTGTTGTGTTTGGGTTGGACTTTAAAATGGGAGTGTGACTCACTTTCCAATGACAAATTGACAGAAATTTATTATTAAAAAGTACACATCTTTAGGTTTGTTTATAATAAAATTATGAATAACATCAACAATATGTGATTTAATAAAAATAAAGATATCTGTAATAGTTTATTTTTCTATTTAAACAAAGTTACCAGCAGTTACATCCAACCACTGAAGTTTTTGTAACTTATTAAATTATAAGAATAAGCT
>NW_013530362.1:0-737 GCF_000836235.2 Papilio xuthus
GGCACGCCGTCGGGGCCGGGGGCGGTGTTTTTAGCGCGCATGCGCAACACCGCCGCCCTCAGCTCATCCTCCGTTACCGGGGGCGCGCCTGGGTCCTCTCCTTCTCCCTCTACAGAGGGGTCGGCCATGTCTGGCGCCTCAAAACCGGCGGCTGCCGGCGGGAAAAGGCCAGCGACCACCGCGTCAACTTCCTGAGGCTGAAGACTCTGGGTGATGGGAGGGCCCCTAGACCGCAGCTTTCGCCGCACGGCCTTGTAGGGCCTCCCGAACGGGTCACCATCCAGAGTCTCCAGCATCTCGTTGAACGCCTGGTCCTTCGCCGCGCCGATAGCCGCCCGGAGGGCCTTGACCTCGCCTCTGTAAAGGGAGTAGAGCCGCTCTTCCTCGATCGGGTCCCTCCGTCTCCGTCTACGGCAGCGGGTGTACCGGCGTCTCGCCGCCACGCAGGAGCCGCGCAGCTGCGTGAGCTCGGCGGTCCACCAGTACACCGGCCGCCTGGAGGGGACGGAGCGGACCCTGGGCATTGCCCCGTCGCAAATCCGCGTCATGGCCGCACCAAGACGCTCTGCTTCTTCGCCGACCTCGACGACGTCTTCCCGGGGCGCAGAGAACCACGCCTCTACCAGGGCTGCCTCGACCAAAAAGTCCCGGTCCATCCGCGACAGAGACCATCGCGGGCCCTCCCCGCGCAGGGGCCGGTCCGGGCCGACCAGGTTGGACGGGGACGCGGAGATGCC
>NW_013530363.1:0-714 GCF_000836235.2 Papilio xuthus
TATACTTATTTTTTTTGGATCAACTTTTAACTTTTCTCGATACTGTCCCTGTGTTTCAAATAATCCTCTTTCGTCGCGACCGTGGTCCCGAGCGGACGTCTTTAGCTGCTCCGTGTCGTTTTTTATATAAATACATAAAATCTAAACGCACACAAGTGCATTATTAGCAGTATTAATATTCAGAAATAGGCGTTGTCGTCGGTGAGTAATACCAACCTACGTAACACTTCATTAAGGCCGAAGGCCACCCATGACCACGACAGTGTCCATGCGAAAAGAGTGCATCTATTACCAAAATAATTGTCCTCCTGCTCGTGCGCATCAAGGCCACGCCCTATATTGAATGACGTCGCACCTGTTGCGCCTGTGTGCTATGAACTACACCCACACAAGCGTTAAGTCATTAGCGAAATAGGCCTACACTACTTTGATTGCGCGCCGTCGGCAGTATGATCGGCTCAACTGATCGTTCTCTGACTCCGAGATCGGACTCCTCTTCGCGTCTTCCATCCGAATCGATCTCTTCGAAAGGGTCGGATGAAAGACAAGACAAGCCACAAGCGTTCCAACGCCCGCACACTAGAAAACGAGGCGGCGCCGCGGAAGAGAAAAGTGAATTTGCAGTTTTTAAAGATGAGATGAGGTGATTCCCTGGATCTCGATAGGACTATTAAGATGTATAAAAAACAGAGATCGGATGCATATAAAATTAAG
>NW_013530364.1:0-3898 GCF_000836235.2 Papilio xuthus
GTCCCAGGCAGCGAGTAGGTAGTGCCTTCACGGGTGCTACCTAGCTTCAAGCAGCCGAAACAGCTGGTCCTTCGAGCCGGATCATAAAGGCTTTATTTATATAGCCGATCCGCAAAAGTATTGCTAAATTTTTGAAGTTTTGTCGAAATATTTTTTGGAAGATTTGCCGAAACATTTTTTCAAGTTTTGTCGAAAAGTTTTTGGAAGTTTTGTCGAAACATTTTCAAATTTTTGTTGAATTTTTTTTTTTTGGAAGTTTTGTCGATGTTTTTAAGTTTTATCAAAATATTTTTTCCAAGTTTTTTTCCCTTTCCCAAATTTTTCGAAGTTTGTCGACATTTTTAGTTTCGTCGACAATTTTTTGGTAGTGTTGTCGAAATATTTTGAAGTTCATCGACATTTTTTATTGAAGTTTCCTCGACAATTTCTTTGTTGTATTGTCGAAATATTTTTAAGTTTGTCGACATTTTATTCGAAATTTCGCCGACAATTTCTTTGTTGTATTGTCGAAAAATTTTGAAGTTCATCGACATTTTATTTGAAGTTCCCTCGACAATTTCTTTGTTGTATTGTCGAAATATTTTGAAATTTGTCGACATTTTATTTGGAGTTTCGTCGACAATCGTTTGAAATTTAAATAAAAATTTTGAAGTTTCGGCAAAAATGCCAGTGACTAGGTCACAGAAAAATACTCCTCTCCGGCCCCCGTCGGTGCCCTCTACAAGGCATACGGCGACTATAAGCGCAAATATTGAACGGTCGGGAGGTTCCTGCGCATCGACAATTTCGCAAAACACACATCGTGCTACATCGACAGAAGTGGCGACCGCAAGTACGGCAATGTCCGCTATATCCGGACCGATGAATATGAGTGCCGTACGACGACAGACGACTGAGCAAGAGAGCTCAGGAAATATGGCGTTAATGTCCGGTGTAACTACAGCCGAGGCATTAACGAGACAAAGCTGTCGTTCAAAGTCTGTGAAGTCAACAAGCTCGTCTGTGAGAAGACGCGAGTTATTGGCCAAAGAAAGATTGGCTCAGGCGGAAGTTAATCTAGCTCGCATAGAGTTAGAGCGCATACAATGCGAGGAGGAGGAATGTTCGGCTGAGGGACCGGGCGATAATATGTCCCGGGTTGAAGATTGGTTGCATACGTCGCAACAAGGCGATTGCCAAGAAGAAATAAAGCCGTGTAATAAATATTCCCCTCAAGAGAATGAAGCCGCCGAGCAAGAATGCAGTTCGACAAAGAAAATTACGTCGGAAGTAGAAGCTCTCACAATCGCTATAAAAGAAGCATTCTCTACGAGAGAATGTTCATCTGCGCAGCCAAAATTTATTTATGAATTGCCTTTTTTTGACGGCAACATCGAAGAATGGCTAGCGTTTAAAGTAATGTATGAAGACACCGCTTTTATGTTCAGCAGTGTACAAAATATGGCGCGGCTGAGAAGGGCAATTAAGGGCAACGCTAAAGAAGCGATTAAAAGTCTATTATTCTCAGACACAGGCCCAGACGAAGTGATGCGAGCCCTCGGCCGGAGGTATGGTCGTCCAGATGCTTTAGTTATGGCGGAGTTAGACAAAATAAGGTCGCTCCAACGTATAAGTGAAGACCCGAGCGATATATGTGCGTTCGCAAATCAAATAAATAATAGCGTCGCTACAATAAGAGGTCTGAAAAAGCCATATTATCTGCGATCACCTGAAATGTCAAGGCAAATTCTTGACAAGTTGCCGTCTGTTTTAAAGTTTAGATGGTACGATTACGCGGCAAAAATGAACGAAGACGATTGCTCTGACCTCAAGTCGATATCTACTTTCCTGAATAACGAGGCAGACAAATGTGGGGCCTTTGCCACTGTAAATCTAAAAAGCGGCTACAGAAGAAACACGAGAAGTTTAGTGAACTCTACACGTCAACTAGATCAAAGCGAGCCACAAACGAAAGAAATTAAATGTCCATTGTGCCACGGCAATCATTTCCTTGTGGCTTGTCAAAACTTTAGGGACAAGTCCATACAAGATAGATGGGTAACGGTCAAAAGTATAGCCGTTTGTTTTAAATGTCTTCGTCATAAATATACGAAAGGTTATTGTCGCAGTCCGCCGTGCAAGATATGCAGGCGAGGACACCACACAATGTTACATTATAAAAGAAGCGAACGTTTGAATAATGAGCAAGCATCGTCACAAGAAGCTACAATCGAGGCGCAACAAGTTAACACGGTACAAGCCCAGAAAGCCTATCTTAAGATGATCAGTGTCGAAGTATTTGGAAGCAAAGGGTCTAAGAGAATAACGGCGCTTTTAGACGAAGGCTCTACAGTGTCTTTGTTGAACGCCGATGTGTCTCAAGAAATTGGTTTATCAGGCCGCACGGAACGTCTTGTTTTGGAAACCGTAGGCGGCAAACGCATAATCGAGACCGATTCTCAGAAAATTAACTTAAAGATAAAAGGAATTCACCAAAACAAAACGAGGGTTTTACAAGGCGTGCGTACGGTGCAAAATCTCAAGCTTGCGTCACAGTTATTAGAGAAGAAAAGGCTTGAAAATTATTCCCATTTGAGGGAAATTAGCGACACGTTGTATTATGAAGAAGAACCACCTCAGCTTCTTATAGGACAAGATAACTGGGAGTTTATAATCTCTCGGGAGGTCAGAAAAGGAAAGCCCGGACAGCCTGTCGCATCATTAACAGAGCTCGGATGGGTACTACATGGGTTGGACAAGGGCAACGGAAAATCTGCAGGCTCCTCAGAGAAGTGTACACACTTAGTTGACGACGAGATTCCTGCCACTAATGCATACTCCGCAACAGAGGTTATCCATATGAAGAAGAAAAGTCCGAGTGTTACAGACTCGGATGAGAAAACTTTGGCGCTTGTGAATAACACGCAACATCGGGATGAGCAATTTGAATGCCTCCTGAAGAAGGATATAAATGAAAATAAGCGCAACAAGACGTCCGTCAAAAATAAATCAATTATTAACATTGAAAAAACTACAGCGCTTGTGAAAACTGCGCACAAGCGATTGACGGACGGACAAAGTGAACGCCTCTTAATAAGAAATAAAAATGGAGTTATATTAAAATCGTCCGATAAAAATATTACAAGCAGGAAGAAAATTAACAGAAAACAGACAAAGCAAATGAAAACGGCATTCGAAAAGAAGGATGATAAAATATCGACTCTACCAAGGAGATCGTCGCATGACTCCCAGCATTCATCTCGTTGGAAATGGAATTGGCGAACGAAACAAAGACTGGGTACACCACCGGAAAACATGTGTATCTCAGGGTCAACACAAGCCACAAGTCGCCGTGTTCAAGGCAATGTGAAAAAATGGCCAACGAGAACGTACCGAGAAAATTGTCTTGCTGGGATAACATACTAAGAACAAGCGAATGCGGCTGTAATGAGGCATATGGGCTACTTCGACCATTCAACGCAATACGCTACGCGGTGTACTACGAAATACGAGTTAGAAGAAGTTATTGGTGCCTACAGCGTCGCCAAATTAAGGGTGGTGCTACGCACGAGGGGGAGATTGTTGGCGACGAATATGTTCATTTTTGAATTATAATAGTGAAGACGTCGAATATAAATTTAATATCAAAATATAAATTGGCTTTCTTAAAGGAACGAGCATCAAAAGGAATTTTTTGTAGTAAAGCAATAAAGAAGTAAAGATAATTTTAAAATGCGAGAAACGAAATGTGCATTCCTTAACAACAATAGAGCTGCAGATTGGCTATTTTACTGCAGCCATTAGAGCAAGGAATTTTTGGACTTAAAAATATTAAACAATAACAAAATTCAACCTTTCTTGAAATTTGACAATAGATGCAAAAGACGGCCACGGCGAGGGTATCATAAAATGTTTTAAG
>NW_013530365.1:0-929 GCF_000836235.2 Papilio xuthus
TAAACAATAACAAAATTCAACGTTTCTTGAAATTTGACAATAGATGCAAAAGACGGCCACGGCGAAGGAACCATAAAATGTTTTAAGTTTATTGCACCTAATTTGTGTAATGGCTTGCAAGATGTGCAAGAACCGTGGGACCAGATGCCAAGGAAGAATTCAAGTAAATAATAAATATTTAAAATAGTGATATTCGATATTAAGTGATACAGTGAAATTAGTATGTGAAATAGTGAGTGTCGCCACAGTTGTATCCTCAGTTAGAGTCAATGTAAGTGTAACTCGTGTATGTCGTATATATAGCTCTTAAGGTACATCGCCACTGTAATGTAAGTTTAATGTAAATTGTTTATAACCTATATATTATTGTTGTCATATGTTGGATAGGTTATTTTAAGAATGTACTTTTGCGTGAATTAATTTTTACATTTTTAATGTCGAAGTAGCATCCCATTTCTTATGCATGTTTGTATAATGCGCACATATGTGTTTATGTAAATATAACTAGATTATGTTAAGATAGTTTTAGTAACCGAGACTTTTATATTGTTGCTATTTTACCTAATCTGTAAGGCATATGTGAAATTTGAATATTGTGTGTATAAGGTAGGCATTAATTGATATTATATTTAGGAACACAATCTTTCTTTAACGTTTATAGTTTGTGACATGTTATTTGTGTTATCCGAAATGTCCAAAATGTGTTTATCCTATGTGTATCGTAATTAATATATGTGTAGATTTTATGTAAAACAAATTGTTTGTATCTTAATGTGCCAAAAAACAGACGTATGCATAGGATTTAATTGATAATATTATGTTGTGTTCCATTTGTACTTTTAATGTCTTTTGTAACTATTTTGTATTATTTTCAAATAAAGATATATCTAAAGGGTCAGTCGAAACATGCGGGGGTCCGAGCGCTACCT
>NW_013530366.1:0-1040 GCF_000836235.2 Papilio xuthus
TTACTGAATAGTGTAAAATTCCTAATCTGCTAAAAGCTAAGCTAGTCTCTATCTCATTTAATTTTGTAAGAATTACCTGAAAATTGTGAATTAATAAATTGTATGTATTCACTATTCTTATTTCTATATGATTTAAACGTTCCCTTTGAAATAAGATGCTTATATTCGTCGATAATGAATTTACAGCGTTATTTATTTGAAATAGATTATCATTTAATTTAAATGTAGTGTTAGCTATAGTTTGTACCATTTCTGTGATCAGCGTTATTTTACGATTATTAATATTCTGATTATTTTTAAATTGTGTAATTATTTTATCATATCTTATGGCATCGTCATTATCAAGATTTCCTGTAATAATCTTTATAAGTGAACCTAATGGATTCAGTAAACCTCGTTTAATTCTAGAAGAAGGGGTAACTTGTTGAAGTTTATCAATAGTTAAGTTTTTAATATAATCTAATTGTAATTTTAAATCTATAAAATTATATGAAAAATTCTTATCTAAGTTAAAAACTAATGTATTTAATTCTACGGTTTTTAAGACATTTATTTTCACGTCTTCCGTCATAGGTTGGAAATTGAGTGTCTTAACTATTATCCAATGCTTATTACTAACTACTGCGGTTCCTTGCCTTACAGGTAATATTCCAGGATTTTTATTTAGTTCCTGAAGTTGAAGGGCGTGGAGATGCATCACCGTGGTCATCGCCAGGACGAGCAGGAGGTGCCTGTGAAGGGCGTTTCACATTCTTTAGTGGTACTTTACTGTGACGTCCTTTTATAGTAACCGGAATAGTGTTTCTATGTATTTTATCCGTTACTTGTGCTATATTAAAACGCGGTTTATCTTTACTAATTCTATTATTTGTTCCTTTTGTATAAATTATATCTCCGGGCTCGATATTAAATTTAGTTTCTCCTCCTCGTTTTTCAACAATTTTCTCTTTATTTTGTATAGCTTTTTCAGTTAAATGTTTATATAAGTACTTGGTGCGCCTAACGTGTTCTTTAATTAATTCTTGGAAATATTGTTTTTC
>NW_013530367.1:0-862 GCF_000836235.2 Papilio xuthus
CATGCATACATACATACATACATACATACATACATACAGACATACATACATGCATGCATACATGCATACATGCATACATGCATACTTGCATACATGCATACATGCGTACATGCATACATGCATACATGCATCCATGCATACATCCATCCATCCATACATGCATACATACATACATACAGACATACATACATGCATACATACATACATGCATGCATACATACATACATACATACATACATACATACATACATACATACATACATGCATGCATGCATACATGCATACATGCATACATGCATACTTGTATACATGCATACATGCACACATGCATACATGCGTACATGCATACAGGCATACATGCATACATGCATACATGCATACATGCATACATGCATACATGCATACATGCATACATGCATACATGCATACATGCATACATGCATACATGTATACATGCATACATACATACATGCATGCATGCATACATGCATACATACATACATACATACAGACATACATACAAACATACATACATGCATGCATGCATACATGCATGCATGCATACATGCATACATGCATACATGCATACTTGCATACATGCATACATGTATACATGCATACATGCATACATGCACACATGCATACATGCATGCATGCATACATGCATACATGCATACTTGCATACATGCATACATGTATACATGCATACATGCATACATGCACACATGCATACATGCGTACATGCATACAGGCATACATGCATCCATGCATCCATGCATACATCCATCCATCCATACATACATGCATACATGCATACATACATACATACATACAAACATACATACATACATACATACATACA
>NW_013530367.1:877-1129 GCF_000836235.2 Papilio xuthus
GCATACATGCATACATGCATACATGCATACATGCATACATGCATACAAGCATACATGCATACATGCATACAAGCATACAAGCATACATGCATACATGCATACATGCATACATGCATACATGCATACATCCATACATGCATACATGCATACATAAATACATGCATACATACATACATACATACATGCATGCATACATGCATACATACATACATACATACATACATACATACAGACATACATACATGCATGCAT
>NW_013530367.1:1326-1625 GCF_000836235.2 Papilio xuthus
TACATGCATACATGCATACATGCATACTTGTATACATGCATACATGCACACATGCATACATGCGTACATGCATACAGGCATACATGCATACATGCATACATGCATACATGCATACATGCATACTTGCATACATGCATACATGTATACATGCATACATGCATACATGCACACATGCATACATGCGTACATGCATACAGGCATACATGCATCCATGCATACATCCATCCATCCATACATACATGCATACATGCATACATGCATACATGCATACATGCATACATGCATACATGCATACATGC
>NW_013530368.1:0-1851 GCF_000836235.2 Papilio xuthus
AGAGACGAGTCCGAAAGCTGGAAACGGATGTACAGGTGGTCGGAGAGTGTCTCCACACCTTCCACCACCTCCCACCCGTACACCCGTCTCGCCGTCGCTGGGCAAGCGAACGAAATGTCCACTACGGAGTTGCCCTGTGGCCGAACACAGGTGGGCCTTGAGCCTCGGTTGAGGACGGTGAGTCCCGTAGTCAGGGCCCATTCCTCCAGTACTGCGCCCCGAGGGTTTGTGACTACGTCGCCCCAGGCGGAGCTCCTCGCATTGAAGTCACCCATCACCACCACATGACGGGGACCTCTGCGGACGAGCGCTCCAACCTGGTCGAGTAGAGACTCAAAATCTACAAGGCTCCAACTCGGGGCGCAGTACACGCCGACTACTAGGGTCCCTGCTACCGTGGCGCTGACGTATCCGCGGCCCCTTCGAACCCCACCAAAAGACAGAGAACTCGGGGACCGTGGCACGAAAAGCGCGACCACCTCGTCCCTATCGCTTAACCAGTTGTCTCCTTCGGGAGCGAAATACGGCTCCGACACAACCGCCAACTGTATCGACCATTCGGCCACGCTCTGGACGAGCAGGTCCTGGGCCCGCGCACAATGGTTAATGTTGGCCTGCAGAAGTCGAAGGGCCATTATTTATTGCGGGATCGTCCGTCTCCATTGAGTCCTCGCGTATCGGCTGGTGTGGTGGTATTGGTGGCCGTATGCCTCGGGAGACTTTGGGCGCTGGAGCCGAGCAGCCCCTGCCGCCAAGCCTGTGGTCCGCGGGTTTTTTAGCGGCTGTGCAAATGGTGCAGTGCGGTTTAGCCGTGCAGTCTCTGAATTTATGACCGTCGACCCCGCACCGGAAGCACTGGTTGCTTCTATCCACCTCTGCGGTGCACTGTGCCCTCACATGGCCCTTTTGAAGGCACCGGTAACAGCGTAGCGGGCGAGGTTCGAGCAGCTTGACGGCTGCCGAGGCCCACGACATCACCAGGCGACCCGCTGCAGCAACCCGCTTTGCCGTCGCTACCGGGCACTCGATCCACGCATGGTGGACTCCGAACCGGTCCCGAACAAGTCCTGTGCAGCGGAGACTCTCCTTAGCACAGCCCCCCGCTCCTGCTACAGCGATCAAGATCTCCTCTACTGTTGCGGAGTCGTCAAAACCCGAGACCTTGACCTCCGTTGTTTTGGCTGGCCTGGTGATGCGTACCAGCGCTCCGTCAAATATTTGGGTCAGTCTTGCAGCCAACGCGTCAGCCTGAGGCCCATTTCCCTCGCCAATCACCTCGAAGCGCCGAGCTCCCGTGGCACAGATCCGGAAGCGCACCCCGGTGGTGATGCCGACGTCTTGTAGCCTGATCTTTGACTTGGCCTCGGCTATTACGGAGTCGTATGAGAGGCCCTTGGCGATGCCCTCCGGCGTGATAGACACCACCACCGCGGCGGATCTCGGCTCCCGAATCGTGTGCGTCCTGGGCGCTCTCCTCCTCTCAGCATTGGCGTCGGTCCGAACTCGGTTCGCCTTTTTCTTGCCCCCCCTTTGCCCTCTCCTCACGACCTCACTCCAGGGCATCTCAGTGGGCCGCTGCTGCCCTCTGGGTTCCACCGCCGCGTCCTGAGGGACCGCCGAAGGCTCCACCGTCCCGTCCACTGCGGGCCTGCTCAGGACTTGGCCCGTGGCCTTGGTCGGAGCTTGTCCTCTCTTATCTTGGCCAGCGGCCTTCGGTGCACGACGACCCGCCGGCTCAGGCCTGCTATCTGCCGCAAGTGGGGGGCGGATGCGTTTCTCTGGGAGAAGCCTATCCTCCAGTGCCTCAAACCGCGCATTGACCATCGTGCCCACCTGGCACAAAATGGTCCG
>NW_013530369.1:0-1105 GCF_000836235.2 Papilio xuthus
AGATGACGATCCTGCTGCGCATGGACGACAAGATGAACCGGCAGCTGACGTGTGCCGTCTCGCGCCGGGACTCCGCGCCCGCGCTCGCCCACGAGCTCGTGCAGCTCGGCTTCATACACGAGGTGATTACGACGCCCTCTCCTCGCCCTCCCTCCCTCCCTCCCTCACTGACGACCGTGTTGCGTGTTGCAGGCGGACCGCGACAAGCTGTGTCGACTGATAGAGGAGTCTCTGCGCGGTAGCTTCGGACAGTGCGCCCCCCCGCCCCGCGCACACCAGGTCGCCAGCTAGTACGCCCGCGCCCGCTCCCCGCCCGCACGCCCCCGCCGCGCCCACAGCAGCGCCCACAGCTGCGTCCACAGCAGTGGCCAAAGCAGCGCCCACAGCAGCGCCCAAGCCGCGCCCACACCTGCGCCCACAGCCGCTCGCTTCATACTGACCTAGTTATATTATGTTGCGACAAACGTGTCGTGTTACATTTCTGCACGTAAAAAATGTTACATTAGTTGTAGCAATGTCCTTCACTTACAATACAATCTAATAAAGGTGAAACTGTTTAACGAGACCGTGGTGCCGCCATGTCTCCTGCTCTTTTCTTAACAGAAAACATTGTAAGCTGATTAAAAACATCATTTAGTCATTTCCAAATCGCTTAAACAAATAACATTACAAATGTTCAATTAAAGCTACAGTTTAAGTAAAAGTTTGATAGACCGGTACCAGCAGACAACTATTCGCTTTGTCACTTATCTTAACTTGTACGTAATTTGAAGTTGTCACACACACCGGCTCACTGTTCACAATGTTACTGGTGAAGATGTTCTACTAGACAAGTTCTGACGTGGAGTTGACAAGACAAACTTTTACATTCACTTAAATGGTTAATGTTTTGACTTACCACAAATATCACGTATTTCGTTTTGAAGTTAACTTGTAAACTATATTATCTACTAGACTTAACGCATCTAGATAAAAGAATACCTTGTGTACACTAGTGGCTGACATGTGCGCCAGCGGCTGACATGTGCGCCAGTGGCTGTCATGTGCGCCAGTGGCTGACATGTGCGCCAGTGGCTGTCATGTGCGCCAGTGGCTGACATGTGCG
>NW_013530370.1:0-651 GCF_000836235.2 Papilio xuthus
GAGATTTTTTTGTGAATTTGATATGTAAGCATTTTTTCACATTTAAGACCATTCTGTTTGATTCACACCATTTATCAATAGAATTTAAGTCGTCCTGTAACAATTGAGCATCAGCTAAGCTCTGTATACATTTATAAATTTTAATATCATCGGCAAACATGGAGCAGTTGCTGTTCTTTATAACATTCACGATGTCATTTACAAAGGCTAAAAATAGTATAGGACCTAGGTGTGAACCTTGAGGCACGCCAGACGCAACAGCAAAAGGCTCCGATTTGTACCCACTCGTAACTACGCACTGTTTCCTGTTGCTGAGGTAAGAGCGAAACCAATTTAGGATCACACCATGCACACCATAGCTAGACAACTTCTTTACTAATATGTTGTGGTCCACCTTATCGAACGCGCTGCTAAAGTCGGTATAGATAGCATCTACTTGTAGTTTAGAGTCCATGGAAGTAGAAATGTCATTGACATATGTTACGAGATTGGTTATTGTGGATTTCTTTTTACTAAAGCCATGTTGTTGGTATCTTAGAACGACGTCCAAGTGCGATGTAAGGACCGGAGTTACTAGGGATTCGATGAGCTTAGCAAATGTACAAAGTAATGATACAGGACGATAATCTTTTATATTCTTTCGATCCCCTT
>NW_013530371.1:0-1129 GCF_000836235.2 Papilio xuthus
AGCTAGTAATATATAAATGATGTATAGTAATAAAAGTGTTGTGATGTGATGCAGGAGTGGGAGAAAGCTCGCGCTGGTGGGGAGCTGCATTTGCCTCCTCCCAATGAATTTCTGCCTGACCGCCTCGAGCTGGAGACATCGCACGACTCTACCACTGACTCCATCGCACCCATCATACTTAAGGTATGTCTACATGTATGGATGTATGGATACAAATATGTATTGTATGGTAAAGGCTTTTTTTATTTAATTTTATACATTTTCTTTGATGAAATATATGTACAAAAGTGTATGTTTTTCAAAAAGCATGTATGGAGCATGCATCTAGCAGAGCGTCGATGGCTAAGTGGTTTAAGCAATTGACTTGCAATCTGCAGGTCCTGGGTTAGAATCCCGCCATGTAGCAATGTGTTACATCTTATGTTGTTAGTGTGAAGGAAAACATCGTGATGCTGCACATATCTGAGAAGAAATTCAAAGATATGTGTGAAGTCAACACGCACTTGGTCAGTGTGGTTGACTATGACCTAGTCACATAACTTAGGATAGGCTCTGAACCCCTCAGTGGGGACATATAGTGAGCTGATGATGATGATGATGGGATGTATGGAAAGTTTTTTTGTGTTTGTTTGCAGGACACGCCCCTGATGAGGTTGTGGTTCAAACGAGACAATGAGTTCAAGTTACCTAAAGCGTACCTCACTGTGGACTTCTTCAGGTACTTTTTTTAGAATTTCCGTGTCAATTTGTCTGTAGGTTTGTGTGCGTTAATCTCGGAAACGATTTAATGGATTTGAATATGTTTATCATAAGGTAAGGTAACACGGCATTGTGAGCAATGTGATGTTGCAGCCCGGTGTCGTACGCGGACCCCGAGAGCAGCGCGTTGATGTCGATGTGGATGTTGCTGGTGCGGGACGGGCTGCAGGAGTACGCGTACGCGGCGGACCTCGCCGGACTCAGGTGGCACGTCACTGTCGCCAAGCAGGCGCTCAATGTTAGTACTCGTGTCCAGTACACGCATACAGACACGACACCTTAACACCTTAACCTGACCTATAGTTAAATTGACGTTAACGTGACCTATAGTCAAATTGACGTTAACGTGACCTATAGTAAAATTGACGTT